>NC_133896.1:53013063-53317897 GCF_964199755.1 Larus michahellis | reverse complement strand
GCAGCTATCTCAGAGCTGGAAAAACGCATGCAATGGTAAGGAAGTAATGCAGTGGAGCAAGCCTTCACTTTCTGTAATTCTATGAAAACAACAAGACTGTCATCTTGCATCCCAGCAAGATAATAATACACGATTTTCAAAGATGCTTTTGTTTTAGATGAGGTTCTTTCACACTCTTCTTTTGGGATTTGTGCTCTTGTAGACTTCTGTGATAAGGCCTATACTTCTTTTTCAGGCTCCAAGTTGGAAAGGCCAGGCTAGAAGCCATAGCCCAGCAACAAGCCAAGACCATTGAAGCCCTTCAGAAAGACCTGCAAGCCTCTGCCTCAGTAAGCCAGTCAGAGCCTTCCTTTTTCATGAGCTACAGAGCCTAGTTCCGGATTCATGTGGGGACATTTTAAGATGAGGTTTTCCTGGAGAGCCCAGGAGAGATCAGTTCCTCTGTTGTACTGACTATAGGCTGCTCTCAAAGTCCCGCTGGCCCATTCCCCAGCCTTCTGGCTTTGAGAGTTGTCCCATGAGACTATAGAAAGTCCTGCTTAACGCTGTCTTTGCTAAGGAGTTGACAGTAATGCACTGGCTTAAGTTATTTTCTGCTTTAGACCAGTTGTGAGGTTGAGACCTCAGGCGGCACTTCAGACAGTCATGCGTAGAGGGATTTGGTACCTTTGGTTGCGGACTTTCCTTGGATTCTCATAGTGCCAGGTGCTTCATCCTGGAGACTTGACTGGCATCATTAGGCTGTGACAGGAATTCTTCAATTGCCTGTACTCTAGTCACCTTCCTGTTTCAGAAAACAATGGATTCCTTGGGCAGGTGTGAGTGCATAATGCCAAGAGAAGACCTCCAAAGATGAAAATCCACAACTAAAAAGGGAATTACGCTTCCATAGGCAGTATTTTGTGTGCTTGAGTTGTGTTGCAGGGCAGGCAAACACTGTGTTGTACTGATGCTGGCAAGAGAAGAAGAAAGGCTGTGAGGTGTGACCTTCAGTCAGGAAAGTCCTAGTGTGACTTCCTTTTTCTTCTTTTAATGCTCCTGTAGACTCATAATGGCCTGGAGGACTTGATAACTGGCTTTCAGGCAACACAGACTGCACAGGAACACCAATATCAGCAGGTACGTTGTGATCGGCTTCTGGGAATGAGGTAATTTATGAAAAGATCAGGCGGGCTGTGGGGAACCCCCCAGGTTTTTGGGCAGGGCACCCTCAGGGGAAAAGTTTGTATGTTTCCTCACTCCCCTGGTGCTACGGCATTTTGAATCTGGTGAACAATAAGTGCGCACTTGTGTTCATCAGCATGGTTCTTTTGATGGGTGTGCTGTGGACAGGAGGGAGATGTGTGGTTGAGAGCTGTGAGAGGAGGCTGGGCTGGGGAGACATTATCTTCTTTGTGGAGAACACTGTCTGCATGTTCTACGTATGGATCCTGTTCCTGTGCTCTGTGGGTGATGTATCTTTTCTATTTTGAAAGTGTGGGAGTGAAAGCAAGGAAGCGAAGAAGCTGGCCAAGATGAAATGCCGATTGGAAGCGCTTCTGGACGAAATGCAGGGAAGAAACATTGCACTGGAGGAAGAACGTACCAGGCATGGCTTTTTAGTGCTTTAAAGAAATATCACATTGAATAGAAATCAAGCTTCACTGAACCCTAATGGAAAAGCATGTACATAACTGTTTGTGAGTAAATTCAAGCCTCGCATTTGATCTTACAAAGTGCTTCTGTGCATGAGCCTATGGTTTTAAAAAGCTGTAAAAGGCCTGGCAAATGCAGGCTGCCTGCAGTTCTCCTGGGAGGACAGGAAATCTTTTCTTCCTCTGTTCAGGTAAACTTCGGGCCCTCCGAGTGATGTGTGGTGCTGGAGTGATGGCTGTTCTCAGTAATTCCTGGCCTGTCACGCACGTTAAAGAAGAAGCAAGCCATCGCTGTGCCGCTTACATAAGAGTACGTGAAAAAGGCTGACCGATGCTTTGCTTGACTTTTTCCTTACTCATTTGCTGTGCAGGTTGAAGATACTTCTGGAGGGATCTTGGACAACACTGATGGCATATGCAGGGAAAAAGAGAGAGTCCCAGCTCAGTTTCGAGGGAGAGGTGAAGAATAGCTGTTCTGAGGTGGCCAATCAAGTGGGTAAACTAAGAAGAAAGATGAGCTTTGGTTTGTTTGGTGGATTGGAGGTGATTCTTTTTTTCTGCTGGAACCTGTATGATTCTTTTCCTTCACTTTTTTTCTGTGTTGCCAATTATCTTTTGGCTGTATTTTGCAATTGATTGATTTCTCTTGATGCTTCTGCCGCTGTTGTAGCAGTAGATGATGTTGATGAATATAGATGCAGTTATCACAATGGGTAAAAACCGTGAGCCAGGAGTCCCAGCAGGGCTGCTGAGGCCAATAGCCTCACCGACCAGGACACAGTCCCTGAGCAAGAAGAGCAGAGCTGGTCACCCTACATTGAGATTTTAACACATTTTAATATTCTGTCAGCAGGTGGCAAATCCAGTCTCTATGGCCCCTCACTTTAGGGATCTCCACAGAAGTGAGTAACTTTGGAGCATTCGCTTTGAGTTCCTTTTGGTTTGCCTTTGCCTACAAGTTGGTGACATTTCCCAACAGCTGGAGATGCAGTCAAAAAAACACATGGAAGACAAAACCAAGACCTGCGAGAAAAGTTGTCCACTTTGCGTGTGACTCAGCAAGAACCGAGGCAGAACCAGGCCTTGACCTCAAAAATCGTTGGGAGACTAACATGGTGGGTCACAGCCAAATACAGCAGTTTAAGAGAGAGATGGGAGAAAGAGCTGGACAAGAAATAAGGAAGTTGATCTGTTTCTCCATGTAATGTAATTTTCCACGTGTGTCTGTAAACCATAGGCTGTAACTTCAATGTCGTTGATACATTTGAGCATTTGTTTTTCAGTATCTAGAACTGTACTTCCAGGATCCACTTTCCAGTAACACAGCCTTTTCCCACCCTTCCCCAGCCACAGATGAACCTTGAACACGGTTAGTGATGAGAAGACCCTGGAGCAGAGGAAGCGCCAGTGCTAGCAATCAAAGAGGGATCACAGGGAAACAAATGAAGCCTGGAAACCTTTGCCTTCCGCCTTGTGCAGCCATTACCCTGCATCTAATTCCAAGTGTTCTGTTGCAGCTTGGTATTTAAAAAACTGCGTCATTGCGTACGTGTCTTAGTTTTGCTGCACAATTGGAGTGCTTCAGACCCAGCAGGTTTGAGGGAGGAGAGTTTTATTTTTGAAAGGCCACTCAGGCACTCTTCCTATGCATGCAGTTAGCACGTCTCTCTCTGCCCCCTTGCTTTGAACAAAAATCAGTCCTGCAGATGTCTCTGAGAGGGAGCACCATCTCTGTCCTTTTCCTCTGGTGAGGCTTGACACGATTGTGCTCAGGTCAGGGACTAGCGCTGAGCTACTCCTAATAATGTTACCAGAATGTTCCTGCCTTTTAGAGCAATCCTCGTGGTGGTCTGGGCAGAAGGTGGTGGGTGGGCTTCTGGTCGCCATGGAACCTTTGCAGATCCCACAGGGATCTGATGGATTTGTAGCTTGTCAAGGGGAAAGGCGTGAAGAAGCGGGCGCAAGTGGGAATAGGGGGAATCCCACCTCAACCTAAGGAAAAACCTTTTCTCTTGTGAGGGTGGTGAGAGAAGGGTGTCAGGGAGCAGCACAGGCATGCTGCTCCCTTGGGGACAGGGATCCAAAGGGGGTCCATCGGACAGCAGGGCAGGGCCTACGTGAGTGAGGGCAGCGGGGTGTTCTCGGGGCAGGCAGCCGAGGGCCCAGAGGGAGGAACAAGTGCCTGGTGAGGCAGCAGCTCTGAGGGCAAGCCAGGGAGTCAGGCCAGGCTGGGCTGCAGTTCAGGTGCAGTGGTGGCAAGTAGGGTCAGGATGCCGCACAGTGACAGCCAGCAAGGGGCAGGGGCAGGCCAAGAAGACAGCCTGAAGCAGCGAGGTCCATGGCCAGCCAGAGGCACAACTGAGCCAGAGCTGGAGACAGGGGACACCATGACAGAGCTCAGGCAGGGGCTGGAGGCCTCTACCCACACCTCAGTGGGCCTCCTGGGCTTATGGGCTGGAGGCCCAGCTCAGCCCACTCATGGCTTATTTGTGCCACAGAGATGTGGAGTCTCCATGCTTGGAGATGCTCCAAACCGGACACGGCCCTGCACAACCTGCCCTTGCTGACACTGCTTTGAGCAGGGTGGGGATGGAAGAGATGAGGCCCCTTCTAGCCTCAATTTTGGCAGGGGTAGACAGCTCCAGTGACAGAGAGCACAATACAGGATCAGACTGGCCCTCCCTCCTATCTACCATCAGGTAGCTGCTAGGCATTATGTAGCTTCTGAACTCCGACACAAGCATTTCTAAGGAAAGGCTCAGGCTCTCTCCTCTTGTTGGTAGCAGATAGCACAAGGGAACACAATACATCCAAGCAAACATAACTGGTTTTGTCCCTGGATGTCTTGCACTGGTTCCCTGCAGCGTGCAGGTATCGGTGCCAGAAGCACCTGGTGAAAGCACAAGGGCCTTTTCTCCCTGCAGCAGACTTTCTTGGCACATCACTGCCCCAGCCACCCTCCCTGTTTTGCAGCAACAACTGAGAAGAGCACAGGAAGCAAGTGCAAGGGAATATTTTTTTTATGGAAAAAAAAAAATCAAAAGAAAAAAAAAAGCACAACAACAAATGCTATACTGAAAGAATACTCTAGTTTTGCACAGGCCTTTCCAGTTTGAACCATCTTATCACCATGCACTGTGCTGCTTCATGCGTACCTCCTCCAGCCTCACCTTCTCCTGCAGAACCCCTGATGTGATCCCAGCAGCCTTCTCGCCACGTGCTACTCAAGACTCCCTAACGGAGGGAGTCCAGCTGCCACAATGGGTCAGTGGAGACTTGTTTTTCAGTGCTGCCACTGATCCGGTCCCATACCGGCATTCTATTGCACAGTGGTTTGGCAAATGTATTTAACGTTTGTCAAGAGGCAAAAGCTACAATGAGAAGAGGGGCTGTGGTTTGCCTTCTCTCCCATGCAGTTTGTTCCTGTGGAGTTAACACTGGTTTTGTCAAGTCTGTTGCTCTTTCCCTTCACCACTGTCCAGGTTAAGACTTTTGAGCCAGTAAGGTTGTTAATTTAATCTTCCCATCCATAGAGGCAGTGAGGCAGGTTCCACAGTCCATGGCCGTGCTCCAATCCACTGTGACAACAGGAGCTCGGTGTCCTCCCAGGGAAAGGCAGCTCTCCAAAACCTTTTCCTCACCATTTAACTAAAAGAAGGAAAGAATAAAATTTTAAGGAGGCAAGTTTCTGCAGTGGGGACAATACACCCACAGAAGCAGCCAAAGCCCGCTACAGACTGCATATCCTTTTCTGCTTAATTATGTATACTGATAATCAGGAAGATTTGAGATGTATTAGCAAACATGAGGAAACAAGCTTCCGGTCTCACAACAGAAGCACGTGTTCTCAAGCAGCTCAGCTTCACTAATGGAACAAGGCAGGCTAAAAGCACACACTGATGAAGAGCACGTAAGTCTAAGCTACGGCTCATGTTAATGCTGGTGCTCTGAATGCCCTAGACGAAAAGAAAAATTCCATCTAATCTGCCTTGCAATGGCTTATACTGATGGGTATTGACTCAAGAGGAGGCAGGCAAGGGGCATGCAATCAGTAACCTCTTGTTTCTGTGGCACAGAAATTTGGCTACTTGGAACCGTTCAGCCTTACATTTCATTTCAGTACATAAGAGAATCAGGCTGGGACTAACATCAGCAAGCATACAAGGCAGATTAAAGATGAGCATCAGTAAACAATCACACATTTTGCATTGAACTGGCATGCATCAATATATTTAGAAAAAAATTAAAACTTTGTCCTAGGCACTTGGACACTAAGGAAAAAACTGTTGCAGCTAAGCTTTAAGAACAAGGAGCACCCATACTCTAGCTACATACAGAGGGCCAAATTCTTACAGAGGGCTCAAACACTTGCTGAACACCACACACTGCTAAAACACACACTGTATGAAACTGAGCAGCAGCTTTGACAGAGCAATGATGGATACATGCTGCTTGAGAACTTCCAGTGGCTGCTCTTTCAGCCTTGTAACAAGAGCTGCACAGATGCCTAGGAGTACTCCCCATTACTTCTCAGACTTACCTTAAAGATTACTCCCCCAGTAGAAGAACACGTCAACATATAGTTGCCCTCAGAGTCAAAAGCAAAAAGCCTTCCTCGTGGGAATTGGACTTGCTTGTACCCACTGTACCCAGACAGAACAAAAGGACCTGTAGCTTCGCTGGGAAGATCATACTCAGACACCTTCAAGCCACTTTTGTGAATATTCCACTGAATAAACTAGAATGACAAAGAGATGACAAAAGCCCATAGTTAAATTGACTGGGATGAAAGTAGAGGGACCATCTGTCATTTTTAAGCAAAGTGGCTATTCCTCACAAACAGAAGATGGCATTTTGACATCCATAGCTAAGTGGCTATATTTATAAAACATAGGCTACAAAGGCTGTAAGAGTGCATACTATCCAGGCAAACATACGCCCTGCCTTCCATGAGCACTGCTGCCTATGTGTCCTTCCACATGGCATGCAGGATCCTCGTGGGAATGCACTTAACTCTCAGCAGCCAAGGACCCACACCTTCAGGCAGCCCCCTCCCTGAGCGACACCTCTATTGCTGAAGACTGCAGAACTGCAGAAATTTAAGCCTTTATTATAAGCAACGGGGAGAGACTGACACGGAAATTTATGCAAAGCGGTCAAGGATCTGCTCCCTGGGTGAATCCCAGATTTCAAATGTGGTGATAATCTCAGGGGCGCAGAGAGGTCATCTTCACATGAATTCCCTAGGAAGGCGATGTCACCCACAGTAGGATTTGTAGACAAGGTTTGAGGCAGCTCCAGCTGTTAATACGCTTTCCAGCCACTCTCTCTGCAGGGACTGAATGCAGCACGGTTATGCTGCACACCTAAGATTATATTTAGCAGCCCGCAGATCCTCCAGATTCTGAAGGTATTTTTACTATGTCCATCACATGGGGAAGACTCCAGAAGGGATCTCCCTGCCCGCTGACCAGTAGAAAGCCACCCAATGCCTACCTTGCCATCCTCGCCTATGCTGTAGACTGTGTTCTCATCATAGCTGAACTCAACAGAGTAGACTTCCCCATCATGTGCCTTCCAGCTCATGGCGCACTCGTGCTGCTGCATATCTGAGGGAAGAATCAGTACTGAACACTCCTCGTACTCACACAGAGCTGAGGTGAAGAGAGAGGGGTCCTTTACATTCATAAAGTCTCTGCCCCAGCCCTCTAAACGAGCTTGGGGGAGCCCAATCCAATCCCACCACCCTGTGCTTAATTCTCCATCATGTGGCTTTTACACTGGCCACAAAAATCATTGCCTGTAACTACCCACCTCTCCCTCCAGCTTTACAGGGCTGCTCACACTGTCAACTGCAGGCATTCTGTATCCATGCCCCACTGCCATCTTTCTTCTCTTCCCCTTGCTATCCTGTCCACCCTCACAGCTTCTGCCAGCTCCATCCTCCCACAGACTGCAGCCTCCACCTCAGCACCCAGACCAGAAGTTTGTGTCAATTCACTCCTGAGAGCTATTGTTGAGAAAATAGCTTCCACCTTGGTGTTCAGGCATGTCCCACAGCTGCTTCCCTGCTGGCAGAAGAACAGTGCTAGAGGCAGCCAGCTGGGGACACTGAGGGGTCACCTCACTGCCCAATTTCAACATACCGAAGAGACGAACAATCCCATCTGCAGCCCCAGTGACCAGCAGGTTGCCATTGTGGTTGAAGGCTGTGCAGTTAATAGCAATAGGCTCAGGCTCCAGGGAGAACTGCAGCTGGAAAGGAAAGTCTGCATTAATACCAAGAAACGGAGATGGAGGGTGCTGAGGAGCTGATCTCCAGGGAAGGGAGGAAAGTCGGTATCTGGTAGCAAGAGCTCCTCCTCCTCCAGTTTGTAGCCCTACACCTTTCATGACTACAGACTTCAAGGCTGGCAGCTGCGTTTTACTGTTGACACTAAACCAACAACTCACATCAGCCAAGCCACAGCTTTTTTTGGCCATGGCCTCAAGGCTGCAAAATCAGCTTCTGGCAGGTATTAGCTTGAGTATGTTGCTTTCTCCTACATGTCAGGGACAGTATTTCTTAAGGGCAAAGGCGAGGGATGGGATAGGATTCCCTGCCAGAATCTGACCCATCTGAATCGAAACAATGGAGAAGATGATATAAGATGACACCTCTGAAAGAAGCACTTCACTTAAAAACAGGTAGGGCAGGGGATATAGCAGAAAAAAAAAAACCCTTCGGTATAGTGTAACTGGAGAAACCCTGAGCAAAGTATCATTCGATCCACTTGGGACATTTCATGTCACAAACCATACGTGCAGGATAGAAACAAGGCTAGGGACTATTTTGAAAAATCCCTCAGAAAAACCCAACACACCAACAAAACAAAAAAACCCCACCCAAACAACACAGCTACTTACACTATTCATTTTTATCCTGCATGGGATAGAGGGGAAGGGAGGGAGGGGGGGGGGGAAAAAGAAGGGTATTGAAAAGAAAGTCCTCATAATTTAGAAAGAGGAAGAGATGACACTCATTCTCCGCAAGCAGACTGAGAAAGGGAAGAAACCCAGCAAGTACCTGCTGCTTCATTGTTTTAGTGTCCCACAGTAGCAGCTTCCCAGGAACTTGGTTCATGCTTTTGCCCCCGGAGCTGACTGCTGAGAAGTCCATGTGCGAGATGGGGCTCTGGGCTGCCGCGGAACAGACAAAGGAGGCCCCACTTGGGCTGCAGGCAAGCGAGAGGATCCTGAAACACAACAAACAGTCTGAACTGCCTCTCTCCAGCAACTGCCTCAAGCACAATACTTGACTACAAGCTTTCGCACTAAGATGCTTCAGGGCAGGGTGCACTGTAAAGACAGACAGCATTCATGTGCTTAGACAGATTTTGAGTGTCTCGCATTTAACTGCACAGTTTTTACCCTGCTCAGACAGGGACTGCCCTCTGCATGAAGGCTAGACAGTCCTGCAGCTACAGGAAAGAAGCAGGAACGTTGAGACTTCACCTACCTTTTCACAGTCAAACGCAACAACATTTTTATATAAAAAAAATAAAAAATAAGTATTCCAGAATTACCTGGGCATGTCTTCATCAATGCTGATTTCACAGAGATTCTTCTTCGCTTCTGTGTCATAAAGACGAACCGTCCCAACCCCACTGCCAAGCAATAGCTTGAAACCAGCAAGAAGGAGACAGAAGGAGTGTGTGTGAGTACAATGACGCTGTTCAACAACCACCAACACCATAGAGTAATTTTTTGTTTCTACTTATGCATCTGGATTAAACATCACTCCATTAAGGTACATCTCGTCCTTCTGTGCATAGCACACTGAGTAGCACTACCCCAGAGCCATAGAAGTCAGAGTGAAAGCACTGCTTTCCAGTGAGAAAAAGATCTGATAGGCACTACGGTGGAGTAAAAGCCACTTTCTAGAGTATGGCTCAACATTATAGGATGCAAAACATACATGCAGTCTCAATATCTAGGTGAGCACGGAAAGACTAGCACAGAATTAGCAATCTTAAGTTTAAGAGCAAAACCAAGTAGAAGCCACCTCCTTTCATCCAGGGGAGAACGAAATCATTCAGAAGGGCTCACACATGCTTTATCAATGGTGCTACAATTTAAATCAAAAGTAAAACCATGGAGAGACGCATTTCAAAGGAAATTCAGCAAGCCAGATCCTTCTCACTTTGGAGCCTGATTTGCTGCTGAATCCCCATGTATTTCAGAAAGAAGACTCTTTCTATCAGAAAGTAGGAAATAAACTCCACAAAGCAGAAGAAACATCAGAACAACTGCATAGACAACTTCCTTTTTAAGAGCAAAACAGAAGAAAGAGACAAGCTGTAGCACCAGCTCTTCACAGGTGGCATTTTGGGGTTAGCAGCAACACATCATCAGTGCCAGAACATGAACAATGTTCCCTCAGTTGCAGGCCTGCCTTCTCACGCAGCCCTGTCTCTTCGCCAAGGCCACAAAACACTAGCAACAGTTCTAGGACTCAGAAGAATGCATGTAATTTAAGGCTCCTCTCTGGTAACAGAACTGGAGAAAATGCGCTATAGGAAACTGTCATGATATTTAAACAAGCCCCGAGCTCCTTTTGCACACACCACCCCCCAACTCATAAGGCACCAGTATAACACTGGCTATGGAGCCCTTTTCATCCCTGCACAAGCAGAATGCCACCCTGCTCTCCCTTCCCTGCTCAGGGTGGGAGTAAAGCTCCACAGCTCCCTGCTGCAGAGTTCCCAGGGGCTGTTGTACCAGCTTGCCTCTGCCTGCATTTACAAGTGGCTGTCTGCTCTGCCTGGAGAGGGGCACTTCTCTTAAAGGAGCTACTTCTATCCTGCAGCTGTACCTGCGCTGCAGCTTGGGAACTTCTGTCTCAGGGCAACCAGCAGTGAATTCCTTGCTCAATACACAGGGCACACTCCCCACTCTAGTGCTCTAACTGAGGCAGAAACAAACTGTTGCTCTGATCTTACCCTCAGTGCAGCTGCCTAGAAGTTAATGTGCAACATCCTCTGTGACTCTCGAGCCTCCACACACAGACTACTCACCAGCCGATCACGCTTGGTCGCCCATTCCAGAGACAGCAATGGAGATTTGGAAATGGATGAAGCTTTAGTTTGCATTATGGGGTTAAAAGACCAGACTTTGATGACCCCGTCCACATCCAAGCTGGCCACCCTCCGTCCAGAACAATCAACCCTATGTGTAGAAGGAAACTGATTGGATATTTTTCTCCCAAAAGTTCTTAGATGCGAGTAGATACCCCAGTAATCCTTCCTCTCCTGGCCACACACCAATTCTTTCTGCAGAAATCAGAACTTCCTTGCGCCCCTTCGTGTTCCGTCCACAATAACTGGCACAATGAAGCACACCAAGCTCCACATGCAAAGCAGAATGCCCTTAAGTAATACCATCCCGCTTTCCCAGGGAGTTTCCTCCTGGCTGGCATCTCCCAGTCACAAAAATCTCCATCCACTCTCACTGTACAAGCTACAGGCTATTTTCAGTCACACCAACTTGAACATCCTATAACTGAGAGTACATGCACAACGTGTTGGACAGAACAGAGGCTGGGAGAAAAAGGCCAGACACGGCTGCTCCTCTACAGAGGTTTCTATAAGAAAGCCCTCTTCTGCCAGTCTGTTACCTGCAGTACATGATGGACGAATGGTGCTCCCCATACTCCTCCTGGCTCAGGACGATGAAAGGCTGCTCCTGCCGGACTCCCACAGCCTCTGCGCTGCTGGTAGGCATTTTGGTTGAAGTCTCTACTTGCTCAGCATGCAGCTCTGAGCACGGCTCTGCCTCAGCTGTGCTAATATCCGTTTTCTTCTCAATACTTTGGCCCTGAAGGAAGAAATCTTGTATGAAATACGAGGAAGCAGCAGCTCCAGATCAAGCTCTTCAGCCGCCCCAGCCTGCTGGGAAAAATACCAAGAAGCTCCACTGAAACAGAAGCATTGTCAGCTCAACACTCTTTCTGCCAGGGACCTTTCTCAGCACAAGGATAGTGTGTTACACAACTGCACCATTTAATATGGCCTCCTTGGTTGTGGAGTCGTTTATATCCCACTCCATATGCCCAGCCATACATACATTTTCCTGTAATAATTAAAGGAACCACAGCATCTGTTCGGCATACCTCAGCTGATACTAGAGGCCCATTTTGATGGCATTAGAGCACAGATTCACAAGCAAATCAACATATTTCAATGAAATCTTGCATTCAGCAATATGAGTTAAGTCTGTATAATATGCAGTTCAGTAAACCTGCACAAAAACTCTTGTTGGATGGTAAGCCCCAGTGGATGGATTATCCTCATCTGCCAGAGACTGTTTATGCACACTGCGTCAACCACTGCAGCCAACTGACTGATGACAACAGCAGAGTCGACACACGAGTCAAAAAGCTTAAAATCCAACTTGACAGGGCAGACAGAACAAATGGAGTTTTAGGAGGTGAAGGTATCTGAATGAGACAAGATCTGGACTGCAGCACACATAAGTGTTTGAAAGCAGCATAGTCCTCCCTTGCCGCCAGAAGCTGAACAAGAAGCAGATATAGCGCACAAACCAATAAAACATCTGCAAGCATTCCTTTGCTAAACCATCCTCTGAAGATGAAATGCCCCAAAATGGTATTGGTGGTTTTGAATCCCTGTTCCCTAACATATCCCTGCCTTATTTATAGTAGCTTTCACATCTTGAGCAATGGGTCAAACACTGCATAATCACATCATCTGAAATCACAAAGCTGGAAGAGATTGGGAAATAAATCAAAGAATGCCGCTCTCTGCATTAGTTTATGTAGGGAGATAACAACCAACGAATGACACTCATGTGAAAGAAACAGCGCTGCCTTTCAGTTAGCTTTCTGTTCTCAATGCATGTGAGCAAAAAGGAAAGTATTAACTGCTTCCTCTATAGCACCAGAAGAAACTTTTACAGAGCCAGGAAAACACCGCCTTAACCTGGAACATCACAGAAAAGAAAGTCAAAGGATACCCTTGGGAAACAGCTTTGCAATTTTCTGACCAATGTTTAATTAAAATGTTTTAAATGAGCCATAAAAAAAAAAAAACATTCTCTCAGAGCCTTCAATGCTAAGTGTGGAGTAATTTCTCTTCTCTAAAACAGCACTCCCCCCCACAAAACAGCCACATATATGGGCCTATAGGCAACAATCCCTCACCACTGTCTCTCCCCCAAGGCAGAGCGTTTCACGCAGCCAAAACAAACATGGCTGAGATGCTGCCATCATTCCTCCTGTGCTTGGTATCCTTTGACCAAGTGGCTGCTGAAAGCCAGACAATACACAGGTGAACAGAAGTCCACTGACCTTCAACAGTTAAAATCCGGGACAGTTTTATTATTTCATTAGATTAGAAAGCAAGGCACACCCCCAGGCAAAACTGCAACATACAGTGCAAAAAAAACTCCAAAAAGCAAAACATTGCTACAAAGGATATTTCCACTCCTATCCAGGAAAACTTTCTATCATTTTTTATCTGTCCCACACAGAGCCTGCACAAACCAGCAGGAAAGAGCTTACTTGGGCAGAATGGGTGAGCCAAGCCCACCGCCACCAAACAATGGGGATTATTACAAGGTATTTGAACTTAACCATTAAGGTGGATGAAATGTGCCCTTCCCCAGGACCAGGCTGTTGAAAAGATCATGACAAAAGACAACTCTTCCGTTTGAAATGTCGACACTGATTCCCTTCTAGGGACACAGAAATAAACCGAGTGTGGAAGGAGTTGATTAACTCTAAGAGATTAACCTTTGATACAGTTATATCAGAGCAGCAATTCAGAAGCTTAACAGGAACACTTGCACTTGTTTTATCACCTAGCACAAACAACTACAGAAATACCAGCCCTCTGCTACCCAGCCTTGCGGTGTTGCCCAGTACCTGGAAGGTCCCTTTTGACAGCAGTTCCTTCCTTTCCTTCCCATGCTCTTGCAAGCGCTTCTGCCGCTGCTGCAGGGAACTTGACTCGCCTGCTACTAACCCACTGAAGTGGCTCTTCCCATCCTTACAGCCCACTGTTCCGTCTTTTCCTTTGGCACTCTGGAAGGCAAAGGAATGATTTGGCAAAGTTACACTTGTGCTAGGCTGCAGAACAAACAGCAAACGCGAAGGCAAAGAAACCAAGCACCTGCAAGGGCTCCACAAGCCCCCACACAACAGCAGCCGTTCTTGTGCTGCATTCAGGCCCAGCATACACTCGCAAGGAAGGAAAGGACATTTTATTTTTTCAGGTGGAAGCAAAAGCTTGGAGCAGTGCTGTGCTGCAAGTTAACTCCTTGGATACCAAGCACCTTTCAACAAACACAGCCGAGAATTACCTGGTGATTTGTCGGTTCTTTCTTCCCTAGCAGCACACTGACAGTCTGCGTTGGAGAAGCCCCACTTGCATGGGCTGGTCTGGAAGGGCCTTTTTTACTTTGGGAGAGAAAAGAGGACAGAAAGCCTCCCCGAGACTGAAGAGAATGTGCAGTACTCCTCTGGCTGCAGGTCATATCACTAATTGGGGGGGGGGGGGGCGGGGGGGGAAAGACAAACATAAACCACCAAATAGAATATGGAAGCGTAGCCAGACAACCTGATCAAAGACCACCCAACAAGCAAAGTGCCAGCTGTTTGAACCACTGGAGAACAGATGTTCCTTTCCAAGCCAATGGGCCACTATGCATTAAAAAACTGTTGTTTTAAAACATTCTGTTAGTGCCTGGAGCAGATCATTATAATTAGCGTAACCAAAGCTCACTTCTCAGAGATGCCATTGAGACAGAGGGCGCAGCTGTTGCTGAATCCCCTGTAGGGCCACCTCAAACTCCTTCCACTCCATCTGGTTAGTTGAGAAAGACCCTAAGGGATAGGCAGGGGAATACAGATTTCCAAAGAACCTGTTCAGCTGGGATTCCCAATTCAAGGCATAAAACAGACCTACTTCGAGAGGCATTCAGTATTCAGTGTTTCACTGAACATCCTTAGATATTCAGCAAGTCAGGTTCACCAATTTTAAAGCACAGGCTCTCAAAAACAGGACCCAAAGAAAATAAGAAAGTTTAGGTCCATTTCTACGATTACACACACCTCCCTTTCTCAGCCCACAATGCCAAGAGCAGCAGCTGCTTCCCAGAACGTAACTGTCTGACCTCACTCCGTTACAGCTTCCTCTGAGAGCAGAGCACCACTCAGGGGAAGGGGAACACAATCACCTTCACTGCCCCTACCCTCTCTTCTAGGAAGGAACCTTTCTACCAAATTTGGGCTTTGGGTTGAGCAGATACGTGGAACAAGCACCCAGAACTGGCCCCCCGGCTAAAAGAAAAGTTTCACGCACAAGAAATGTCACTTCTAAGGCAAGTTTCTCTGATACAAATAGATAAAAATTAATATGGGAATAAATTATCCCACCCCTCATGTCCCTCTCCCCATGCATGCAGATGCACACCAGGCCTTTCCACACAGCATAGCTAAAAAAAAAAATAAAAATCTCAAATTAAACTCTGTAGCCTGTCCTGTGCAGAGCAGTTATTCAGATAGTTTACCAGACACTTAAGTCTCTTTAATCAGACTTTTAGACTAAAACAAAGACTTTGTGTGTGGTCTCTGCTACAACTTCTATTTGTCATTGTCAGCAGCATAATTTGATCAATCCCCCTCCTATCTGAATAGAAGTGAAAGAAGCACATGAGAAAGTCAAAGCCCCAGCAGTGCTATTAATACCTTGTGGCTAAGCCTAAGCTACATTTGCTTTCAGATCCTTTAAAAGCCAGGGGAAAAAAAAAAATAAAAATCTCAGTAACACAATGAATTCAAACACACAGACTTACTTCGCATGACTGTGTACTGAGGTGGAAAAAATATCAGAGTTTAAATAACAATTGAACAAGGTGTATCACTGTGTACATTGCCTAATTTCTGCAGACAGGAATACAACAGATGTAGCCTAAAACACACTTCAACTGCAGCAAGTTTGTAGGGAATTCTGTGCATAACTGAGCCTCGCAGAGAGAAACTCCTTTTCCCTTGATTTCACAAAAGCAACAAAGCATCTCTGTGTAACAAGGACCCCTTTGGGTCATACAGTTACAGTGCCTACAAAACAGCACAGGGCACTCGCCCACTGCACCACAGGCACTAAAGAAACTAGGAGTCAAGAGACAATCCACTTCATTTGAGCAATACTGCAGGGATTACACTGCTACCAATGCCCTGGCTGCCCAGAACACCTTGGTGCAATGCCGAGAGCGGAGCGGAATCACTTCCATGAGTGCTTGGGCTCTCACTGATTGGCAAGAATCTCTCCCCCAAATGGTGGGAGAGATGCCCATCTTGAATTTCTCCATTAAACCCACTTAAGTCACCAGAATTTGTGTCTGGATGTCTTCCTGCATTGATTCCCACTGCAGGGAACAAGGAAATGACCCTGCACAAGCCTCCCTGACCCAATAAAAACCAGTAGAGCCCGTCCCCAGCTCCTCCTCCGCAGGCACTCACAGCTCAGAGTCCCCTAGTCGATCCATGTTGGCCACATAGGCAGGTAACTTGTGATGCACAACTGCTTGTTCCACCTCCAGTTCCTCTTTCTTCAAGCGGGAGGATTCAGCCTGCAAAGCAAACAGCTACAACGAGAGAAGAGAGCCAAGTAAAGAGGGGGTCACCGAGATTCACCTCCTTCCCACATGCTGAAATTGTTTATTCTTTTTATTTCAACAGGAGAAGGGTGGGGAGGGAAGAAAGCTGCTCTGACTGGCTGAGCACCACGTTAGTCCAAGAAGTCAAAACAGTCAGCACTTTACACATGTGAAACTGGAGCCTACTTAAAACCCTTTAACTCTTCTCCTTGGGCTGTCACTGTAGGGACATTAATGGTTCCAGGAAATGAGAGCCAGCCATGGCAGAGCTGATCAGCCACTCCATGCCAGCAGCTCAAGGCCAGGGCAATGCATGTGACCAACAGCAGCGATGTATGTGCGCCCAGCCTAGAAGGTAATCTTCTTGCCACAGCCCAGGGTTTGGTGAGCTGGCAGGGTGCACTGAGGCCAACGCCATCAGGTCACTCTGAAATCCAGCTCCACACCCTTCCCAGCTCCCTCCCAAGGATGACAGCAAGATTTATCTCCACATTATGGAGAAAGAGACATTTTTCTTTCCCCCCCCTCTTAGCAGAGGGGAACCTCAGGATGCAGCTTTCTGTGACAGATGTGGTTTATGCCTGTGACTCTTGTTCACATGCAGAGTTCCTCAGGCTTTGCTGTTTCCATACATCTGTTTTTCAGATAAAATTCTTCCTTTTCCTTTTATCAGAGTATTTAAGGAAATAAATTACAAGAAGAAAAAATGAGCTTCAGAAATCCAGCTTGCTATTCATGTATTTGCATTGTTTCAACAGTGAAATCAGGATCACTACTTAATTTGAACTAGCATTGAATTCGATATTTACTCATGCCTTTTTTTTTTTATTTAAAGCTGTATTCTATACATAGCTGCTTCCTTTTCTGACCTGAGCAGTTCTCCAAAAAGGGAAGTCTAGTTTTTACCTCTGCCTATTTGCCAGAGAACACTTACACAGCCTGTAAGTGACACCAATCAACATACTACAAACAAAAGACAGCTTTAATTTGACTAAAAGTACAGAATACAAAATTGGAGGAAATAAGAGAGCTGTATTTCAAAACACATCTTATCCTGCCATCCCTATTCACTGATCACCTTTGCAGAACTCTCCTGCCAACTTCCACCTGATCCCCTGACTCCATACAGTTCACAGCGGCAAACACCACTTTTCTTCTGAAAAAAAGCCTCCTTTTTGAAATCAATTAGTCTATTTTTACTTCAACATTTTTAGGACAAATGAACAGTGTTTATCAGCTACCGTAACAGTTGAAAGAGGAAGCACAACATACAACATAATGTTTTGTAATGCAGGAGGTAAAGCGCAAAATTTACTTTACTGAAGTATTCATACAAAGAGCGCTTTTACTTGGTCTGTTTGAGGAAGTGAAACTAAAGTCCTGCTTACATGAAGAAGGCTTCCCCCTTGTACATGATCATCCACATGTGATCTGTAGTTTAGAAAGTTCTTAAACTGTAGATTTCCTAAATCTTTCTAACAGGAAATTACACTGGGAAAGGACCAACCCATGTTATACATGCTTACACTCTCTCTCTAAGCATCTGATGATGATACCGTCAAAAACAAGACATGGAGCTGGGTGACATTTTCCTAGAGTTAGGAAACAGATATTCACACCATTTCCATTCATTGATCTAAATTGCTTTAAGTGCACTTCAACCATGGTAAAGTGGCCATTTTAGAAGTAACAGCTTCCGCATCTTTGCCAGAAGCCGTTGCCTGTCTCTGTTGCTCCATCAGCTAAAATCTGGAAGTGACTGAATACTTTTCACAAGTTCCCATGCAAAGTAGTCAGCCATACATGCCCTTAACTTGCCAGTAGTTTCAGCTTGTCTTGACTTTGGAGTGTAGCAGGAAATGAGTTTACACGGTATCCAGCCACCTGTCAGACAGTGCAGGGAGAGGGACAGTCACCTCCAGCGGAGGGGCAGTTAACACCCTAAACAGACACGTCACAATATGATCACAACCCTAAGTTTGCTAGAGACAGCTGAAAGATAAACGAAAGTAACGAAGGACTTATACAACAATCTGCCTTGGAATAACGGCACTGAACAGTTGCAACTTTCTTGAATGGATGGAATTAATTTTACAAAACTCACAGCTTCAGACAGTCAGCGACTAAACAGTGACTTCAGTTCTGACCTTATGCCGCAATGATTCATTTTCTTCTTGTATGAGACTGCTCCTGAGACATTCAGCTTCAAAGTTCAAAATGACTGGAACCGGTGAGGAATGTTAAAGAAAACCAAGGCAAGAACTCGCGTGCATGTGGCTTAATTCTAAAAGCCAGCGCTTCATACTGGCCACCGGCCCGTAAGACAGCAGAGCTGCCCAGTCCATACTACTAGCAAGAAGCATGTGCAAGGCCAGAAGACTAGTAACAGCTTAGTTACCTAAACCAACTTTGTACTTTCCTTGTACTTTACGGTTGCACAAACTGTTTCACATAGGCTTTGCAAGGATTTTTAGATTCTTCCTTTTTACATGTCAGAAGCGGAGGACAAGACAGGTTATGTTACTGCATTAGTGCACACTGAAGAAACAGTTGAAGATGAGCTGTATTCCGGCTGCACTGTAAACCTGCCCATCAGCAAACAAACAAGGTCAGAGCTCGGTAGCATGGGACAAACGGTGTTATTTCTGCCACTGTTGAACTGCCCTGTTACAGTGAGCTGTCACTAGACAACACTGTGAACATGTACCCAGTGAAAGGTCTAACAGAAGATGCTAGTTCCGTTATGGACTATGACCCAAGGTTGCATACTATGGTTCTGTACTACGCCAAGCAAACTGGAACAGCGTTTCAGAACAAGATGTGCACAAGATTGCCAGTCACCAGCATAGGGATGAGTTCAGCATTAGCAACAACCACAATTGTTTGTGCTCAGGGAATATAATGTATCATTA
This sequence comes from Larus michahellis, assembly GCF_964199755.1. Lineage (NCBI taxonomy): Eukaryota > Metazoa > Chordata > Aves > Charadriiformes > Laridae > Larus > Larus michahellis. The sequence goes on along the minus strand of NC_133896.1, from coordinate 53,298,693 downwards.
GATAATTGAACAATAACTATTCCAACATCCTCTGGTAAACACCAGCTTCCTATTAAGTCTTGGCTCTGAACAATCACCTGAAAGCAGCAAGTTCTGTAATACTGTATTTTTGGCACCACTGTTAATAGTACGTAACACCAGAGCAAAGGAGATTTAACTATTAGTTGCCAAAAAGGATATGCATGCACTGAAATAAGACACTCAGGAAGTTGTGCAGAGACACAATAAACGTATCTGCCCACTGGCGCGAGAAATAGGTGGCGAAGGTGGGGTTGGAGTCTGGGGCAGGGAGGAAGGGCAGGACAAACCAATCCTTCCACTCCGCCTGGTTCTGGAGCTCGGAGGCCTGCTTGAGGAAAAACTCCTGTGCCTTGTCATTGCGGCCGGTCTGAAACACAGCAAGAACAACAACAGGGCTCATGCTTCCATTCACACCACCACATGGGTTCTAGGAATATTTGCTCGGTGTTATGAATACACTAACTACTTTCACCACCCAACAGAGCTGTTAGAGTTAACAGATTCATCTAGGAACAAAAGAATCTCAAATGCACTAGAAGAAGCTCACAAATGCCCTTAAATCCAACCTTCTTTTAGTCTTGTTTCAAGGCTGAAGCAAATCGAACTAATCACTTACACTGACTTCCAGCTAAACCAGTGCAGTTTGTCCACTGACATAAGACATGAGCATTCATGTACAGGACCAAAGTATACTTCGAATTACTCAAGTCTACAGCAGATGGAGCCTGAAAAGGCTTCCATCTGATACATTATTCAGACAGGACAGTGACGCCTCAGGGTAAGCACAGGGCAAAACAAACAAAACACGAAAAAATGCACTTCCAGAAATGTGCATTAGATTTTGACTCCTCCACCAACATCCATAATTAAAGATTTTCAGTCAGGGAATCAAGGAGGAAACATCACTTCTAAATGATAAGAAGTGAACAGTGAGTTCCCGACAGGTATTTGTCTGTTCTGTTTGCCAAAGCCCACCCTGTCTTATATATTCCATTGACTTTCCTTGGGTTTCAAGAAGATAATCTCTGCTCCATTTTAAGCTCGTTATTTTCTGTTCTATTCAAAGCAAACAAAAAACATTCACTCAGTTTCTCTCCCACATTACCTTGTACAGATTTGAAGCCCACTTCTCCCCTCTCTTATGAGCTAAAGCTCAAGACTACCAACTTCAAGTCTCCTTTTTTTCTTCCGGACTCTCCAACTGCCTTGATGCTGTAAGAACTGCGGCGCCTGGAAGGACTGGATGAGTCCTGCCAGCAGGATGGAGTGGGAGGAATACAGACAATCCTGCCTGTTGATCCCCAGTGCTGCATTAAGGCCCTGCCCTGCACTTCTGCTGCCCGCTCAATCGTTCCTTATTCTGCATGGGAGCAGTTGTCTACTCCTACCTCCATACAGGCGCTTGGCGTTTTTTTCTCCCCATTTCTTCAACTTAAGAAGATTGCTTTGAGCACTGTTCTTTGCCTTCCTCTGTCCTCATGGCAATGCCATGCAAGGAGGTGTTTACAAACCTTGTGATCGCTCCCGGTATCCAAGTTATTAACGGAGGCTGAGCAGGACTGAGCTAGCAGTACAGCCATCCTCTCTGAGGGGGACCTGCCTTCATGTTCGAGTGTGAATATCCTGCACCCAGCTAACCGCATTTCCCTCTCGCCTGAGCTTCCATATCCTGCTTACAAGCTTGTCATGTGAGGCCACGTCAAACTCCTTACTACACTCCTGATATATGACACATGAGTTGCGTGTCCCTTACCCACCAGGCCAGTCAAGAGGCTCACAAGGGTATTTCATTGCTCTGGTTTCAGAGACCAGGATCCTTTTTAAAAAAGAAGCTTAAAAAAAAAAATCAAACACTACCTGAACAGTATGGACGAGGTAGTATCGGAATAAGCTGGTTTTCAGCTTGTTCACTGTTGGCCGGTACACATCTTCCAAACGGCTGAAAAGGCGTCGGTCCAGATAACTCCAGTAATCCCGCAGGGCAGACAGATCGTAGCTCTGAACGAACTGCTGCAGCTGGTCCACTATCTTATCCACCTAAAGAGGGCAAAACAGGGAAGACTACAGTCACGTGAAGGCTTTTCCGGCACAAGACACTGTCTGAAACTTAATGCTGAGAAGCCTTAGCTGCACAAATGCTGCTACAATCTGGCACTTATGCATTAGCTATTTTCCTAATCCAGGAAACACTCTGCATTTTCTGTTAGCACTCTTCAACTCTGCAGCACCTTCCAAATAAAAAAAAGAAAGAAACATTAAAGGAAATAGCCAATAGATTTTTGGCAAAAAGATCACATTTTGCTAAACACAGTTGGTGGTGTTTTTTGCAAGTAAGCAAACCTTTTAACTTCTTTTAAGAGTCAGTTGATAATGAAGAAATGGGAAAATGTGATTAGATGTTGAAAACTCAAGTTTTAAAGTAAAAGGAAAAACCTGTATTTAGCCAACAGAAAGAGGAAAAAAAAAAATCTGTTATACTGGACTCTTTGAAGTACCTTTATCTAATAACATCATCCACTAACAAGGCAGGCATAAGTCTGCAACAATTTTTTTTTTGTCATTGTATCTCTTTGAAAATCATTTCATCATTATGAATAAGGCAGAATGGTGGTGTGAGAATAGATTTTTAGTTCAGTGATTTCTGACGGCCAAGAGAGGCATCAGAAAAAATAAAAACCTGGACCCCATACAAAATGCAGAAATTCAGGAGTTAAAAGTAAAACTAACACAGTTGTTTAATATGTGGTTTGTTCCTCTCTCATCAGTTAAGTGTCTTAGGACATCATCCAGATGGCTTCCTACAGATAGAGGAAACCTGTGACCCCAGCAGTTCCTTCTTAATTTTGTCTTAGACAGCATTATCCCACTTAAATCGACTGTTTGCCCATCTCTAAACGTGAACAAAGTGCTGGTGTTTTAAAAATAAAAGCAACATGTATTACGAATGACAAAGGCAGTACTGCTGGTTAAAGAAAAAAATCTGACCATTCAAAATACTACATTCGGTGCCTAGAACTGCTGCTACAGAAACATGAGGGACTGAAATTCTATTTTCGAGGCTGGCAATTTCTGCACCGATTTCCACGTATCCAGCAAGGCTGCTGGTGCTTCCAACATCCCAACTGAGGAGCGGATCGGCAAAGCCGCTGGAGGAACGCCTCCTGGCCAAGAAGGGAGACACCAAAGAGGTGTCCTCCTGCCGCTGCCCTCTCCTCCGTTCCTCTCAGCACGGAGCTGAGAGCCCGCCGGTGGCTTTCCAGCTCGGACACCGGGTCTGAAGACGGCGGTTTGGGATGGGACGGGACGGGCCGAGCCGGGAACGGCGGCCCCCGCCGGCCGAGAAGACGGGCGCGTGGATGAAGCCCGTCGCCCGCCGCCGCTTGGGAGCCAGGCAGAAGGAGACCCTTCCACCGGCTAAAGACCGACACCCCCCCGCCACTTAGAGCCTGCGCGTACATAAAGGAGGATGCGGGGGGGTCCCGCCTGCGCGGCCGGCCGGGCCCCGGCACCCAACCCAGCCCAGCCCCGCGCGGGTGGGGGGCGGCCGCCCCTGAGGTGAGCCGCTTCCGCGGGGAAGCGGGAGGGGGGCGCTCCGAGAGCTACCCCGCCGCCGCCCGGCCCGCTCCCCTCACCCAGCCCCAGGAGCAGAGGGGCGGAGGGGTGCCCGCGGCCTGCCCCAAGGACCGCGTCCTCTCCGGGGGGCACCCGCGCCCGGCGTCCCACCGGGAAGGAGGGAGGGATGCGGCCGCCGCTCACCCGGAAGCCCTTTTCCCGGTCCGCCTTGATCTCCGCGTCCAGCTGCTTCAGAGCGGCGGTAAAGCCACGGAAGAGCAGATACTCCCGCACCAGCTCGTCCGTCCGCTCCGCCGCCGCCGCCATGGGGGCTCCGCGGCGCCGCCGGCTCCGCCCGCCCACGGGCGGGGGGGGCCGGCCCCGGGCGGGGGGGGCCGGCCCCCAGCGAAATGGCCCGGCCCTCTGCCAGGAGGACTACAAACCCCAGCATGCTTGCCGCGCCCGCCTAGCGCAAGGAATGCCGGGACTTGTAGTCCTCCGCTGCTGCACATGCGCGCGGCCCCGCCCGCCTTTTCCCGCCTCTTCGTTGCACCCCCCCTCCCTCCCCTCCCATCCCCTCCCATCCCCTCCAAGGGCCTACGGCCCGCGTTTTTCCCGCCTCCTGATTGGCCGCCGCCGGGCGCCGGCTGCGTCCCCATTGGCCCTCCGCCACGTGCGGCTCATGTTGCTGGGCGCGGGCGGACGGAGGCGCGGCGGCCATGGGAGGGGGCTGGGCTGGATCGGACCGGGCGGGACCGGATCGGACCGGGCGGGGTCGATCGATTGGTCAGTCGATCCCCGAAGACGTCCGGCGTGGGCCCCCACGGGCTTCCGCGAGCCGGCCTTTCCCCCTCCCGGCTGCAGAAGAAACAGTAGGGGCAGGCATCCTTCCTTCTAGGCCGTATTTGCGGTCGGTAACGGGGCAGGGGGCGTCAGTCCGTTCGCCGGGAAGGGCTTCCTCAGGCCTCGGGCTCTGTCAGGCCGGCGGGGTGGTTGCAGCGGGCCCAGGTGGGCGTGGATCTGGCCCACTCATACACATGTATGTCTGGTATTGTGTCTTGCTTTGATGATGCAGTTAATTGGGAAAAAATAGCTGCAGTGCTGTGATGAAGTCTGTCTTCTAGTAACGGGGGGAGCTGAGGGGTCTCAGTGTGGTGGGACGCTGAGCCCTGGATATCCTGTGGAAATGGAGCGTCAGATCACTGTAGGGAAGGGTGCAGAAGGTGGGAGGCTTGTCTCGGCTGTGTTTCATGCCGCGCAGTTTATTAGTGGTAGATTAGGTTTTAGTCAGTACTTACAGATGGCATCCCTCGGGCAAAGAGACAATTTCGAACTCCTTAATTTCCTGTGGAAAAATGACCTGGAGTGCACTTGTCAGTCACCCTAAACCTTCCCTTTTTGTCTGTCCCCTGCAAGATTTCTTTTTCTTCTCTTATGTACTTATTCAGCATAAATAAATGTTGCATTGCTGCTTTTGATGGAGACAGCTGGAGGGTGTAGCAAGCCACATGCCAGAGTGAGTCCCAGTCCCCTGACGCACCTGCGAGAGGTAGAACTCCGTGTGGCAAAGCCACGCTTGTTACGAGCACGCCACCGGGCGTCGCTGGCAAGACTCTTCAGCAGCTTGCGGGAAGCTGTTTTATCCCAGTCGCACAACTCATCCTCAAAGGTGCGGAGCAGTGAACATATTTCTCTATGTATCGCTATTATACATGAATATGTTTAAATTTAACCAGGTTTATTAGGATGACCGTTGTATCTTTAGAGGTGCCAGTGTCTGTGTAATTTCACTGTGTGCAGTTTTCCTGGATCCCTGTTACTTTAAAGCTCCCAGCTCAGTGTGAGCATATTGTTCACTGTGTAGTCTCCGGGTCATGGGTTTGTCATGTGCCTCATCCGCCCTTTTCTTACCGGGTTTTTGCAGTTTATTTATAGCTTTGTGGCTTCTTTATAGTATTTTGGAAACAAACCAAGGGATCCTATGATGAAGTTATCATGATTTCACAGCATTTTGCCATTATCTCAGAATAGTGAGTTTATGGACAGTAGTTATAGAGGAGGGAGTAATTGATCAGGCTTGTGTGGTGCACTGTGTCTTCAAGACACTCTGGAAAAATAAGTCTGGAAAAAAACAACCACAAGTACTGTTTATTGGTCTCTACTAAACTAAGAAACTGTTTAATCAAACCAAAATTGTTTATGAAGATGAAATTGACCCAAAATGTTACTGAAAAGATGGATATTACTATGCTCAAGGCAGAGGAATAAACATCAGGAGTCCTTTTATCCTCAACTCTGCCACTGGTTCATTTAGTTAGATTGATTACTTTCAGTTTTCCAGTTTGTAAAATGGAGAGGCTAATGACTGTTTGGGACAGGAATTGTGCTTTGAGGCTCTGAACATGCAAAATACTGCTATCTGGGGCTTGTGCCTGCTGAGCCCCTTACCTCTCCTGTAGTTTGAGGTAAGAGTTTAGTTTGCCGTGTTCTGAACAAGGTGCAAGTTATGCTGAAGCCACCATGATCTCAGAAGCCAAGACTAAACAGATACTTGTTTTGTCTAGTCCAAGGGGAATATTTTCATGTACCAATTCTTAAAATTGCTTTTTCATAGTATCGTGTGCCTCTTGTGTGACTTTTGGGGGCCAAGGAAGTTCAATATCTTCAAGAGCTTAAAAACAGAACTTCACTCATAATCCGAGTGCTTCACGTCTGGCTAAAATACCCAGTGTGAAATCTCTGCAAGGCAGACATCCTGTGTAAGATGACTGTGGATGATCTCACTGATCACATAAATCTTGAAATATTTTTGAGATTTCTATGTTTAAGTGCATTTGCCATATGTTCTCAGTTATGCTTTCTATAAATGATGAAGGAATGATATGCAGCACTGAGGTTATTCCAGTTTACATCAGTGTAGCTGAGAGTAAAACATGGCAAAGGCTTCTCCTAGCAAAATTCTCGTGGGAAATGATTAGTAAAGTCTTATGCCTAAAGCTGGTAGACATCCAACAAGATTTCACAGCATAGTATTTCTGGACGTGCTCCAAGAAGAGAACGATCCAAACAAGACCAGTTGCTGATGAAAGAAGATCAGAGTTAAGTAGCAAATGTCTATGTGACTGTGTGTTATGTGTATGTATTGCATAATTATATATCCAAATATTTATATTCTATATTTAAGTTTTCTCTGGAATTAGTTCTTTCCCGTTTTCATATGGATAAGGGTAGCTGGTGAAAAAACACAGTTGTTTTCGCAGAGGCATAAAGATAATGGAAGGTCAAAATTAAGGAAAAGTGAAGGAAATGACCAAGGCATTTTAAAACATGAATCTAGTCAGAGCAGAGAGCAATCCGTTCTGATTTTTTTCTTATGTTTAGTATCAGGTTTTGCATAAGGCTGAGAAATCTATCCCAAAGCTGGAGCGAACCTTGGGTTCTTTGCTGAAGATGAAAGGTACTGTATGCAAGTATTTGCCTTGGACAGAGTGCCTGGAGTTGTTTTTTATTTATTTGTTAAATAGAGACAGATAGGTACGCGGTTGGGCCCATTAAAGCGTTAGAGCCAACTGTGGCTTTAGTTGTAGCAGTACACAAGGGATAGCATGAAAGCCCATTGACCCACAGAGTACCTCAGACATCCCCCTGTGACTCTCAGTCGTTCCTACCCCCTGCCTAGCAGAGGTGAAGGAAGGAAACAAGTAATTCCTGCTGTCCCATGGCAGCAGGCAGATCAGGCAGCGTGCCCTTGTCACCCTGCTGCCCATTCACCCCCAGGTGTGGGGCTGGCGTGGGTCCCCAGGCTGTGTGCTTGAGCTCCCACGGTGCTCCTCCTGGCCACAGCACCATGGCACCGTGTGGGGTCAAGCACAGCCAGAGCGTAAACTTCAGAACAGCAGGGTCTGGTGTGAGGTAAAGGAGAAGGGCAGAGAAGCTGTTGAGGGTTTCCTAGTATAGGGAATGGAAGTCTCTAGTTAAGAATTCACTCCGATAGAAACATGTAAGAGAGAGGCTGTGGTTTTGTTTTCTTTCAGCCTGGTGGGTTGTCTGCATGCACTCCTCTGTGTGAGGGCTTTGCACCCTCACCAGCTGCCTTCTGTTCACTGACGCTGGCCACTGCCTCCAGTGGCAGCAAGTGGGACAAGAGGCTGATGGGGCAGAGACTTTGCACGTATTTTTATGTCCCTTCAAGCGTCCAAATTGCTGTTGTCTAGAAAAAAAGCGTTGCTATTCATGCAACTTGCACCTCCAATAATTTGCATCAATTAAAAGTCCCAGTGCTTAAAAGGAGCAGTCTCCTCTGAACCCACATCCTTGGATAACTCATAAAAGTCAGTCATAGGTAGAAGAAATAGTTTAGGCAGGAGGAATAGTTTGACAGAGGAAATTTGAAGGGATCACAAGCAGTGAGGCTGGTGGAGGAGAGTTTGGAGGTAAACTTCCCCTTTTATTTACCTGCATATATGTAGAATTCATACTGCTTGTGAAACATGGGTTGGTTGTCAGCGGTTTTTACATGCAATTTGCTCATTATACGGCAATCACAAAAGACCGTATTGGCTAGTGCTTGCCTGGACTTTGGTTGTTGGTTGTTTTCACCATCAGTTCTGTCAGATCAACGTTAGAAGGAGGCATTGATTCTAAATAATCATAATGATCAATGATCATAAACTCCCAATAATGCTAGTTACATTGTAGGAGAGGCAGAAGTTTCTCCTTTCCTATCATTTTTGCATAATGAAAAGCTCTGGCTCATGAGGAACCCGTTGTTGAAATTACTCTGTTTGGTTGGGACTGAGGGTGAGAGGGAAGCCAAAAGTGCCACTGATGTGACAGTAACCTTTCTGCTGACAACAGAGTCCTTCAGTCTGGAGGATGGGAACCCGTCTGGCTTGGAGGAAGTCAGGGAGGACTATGTCAAGAGGCACTTCAGCGATCATAGGTGAGGGCTTATACCAGTTAAGGAAAGATGATAATAGTTTGCACTTCCTTCTGTCCCAGCATCTCTGAATCTCCTTGTCATTGTTACTGAATTTGCAAGCGGAGGCCTTTTCATTGTGAGGAAAAGATGAAGAGATTTCACCTGGACCCCTGTAATCCCATACAGTGCATGAACACTCGAGGCATGTTGTTGGTCTCATTTCCAGACCGTGCTTTTATTTCCTTTCCCTTCTCTATAGCTCATCTCCACCAAGGACTCCTCATTTGCCTGCAAAGCAAAAGGAGGAGGAGAAAGCCGACTTGGCAAGAATGGTCCTGGACTCTGGGGTGACCATGACAAGGGCCTTATTAATCCAGTTAAGAAGTTGTTCATGTGGCTGTTTTTCCTGTGTGTTCTTTCCAGCACTGCATCAGCCTTGGAAGCAGTGAGTGAGAGTGACTCTACCGTCTGGTATTTGATTCAATGTGAAAACCAAACAATGGAAGAGGATGGGAAGCCAGAATTTATCCAGTCTCCAGACACTTCATCCCCAGATCTGGTGGAATTTGAACGGTAGGTGCACCCCATGTTGCTTTCAGTTTTTTTGTTTGCATTAATACCATGCATCCAGTTGCTGCTGTTCATGCAGCCCTGCTGGACCCTGCATCTGCTTTGCAAGAAGGCTTGTGCTAGCAACCTTGGTCCTGCTGGTGATGAAGCTGAGCACCTCCCAAGTCCCTCCCCTACGACTTGCCTGTTAATGGACTCCCAGCATCATAACAGCCCCCAGCTCTGCAGGCCTTGGAAAACCCCTGAGGATTTTCCACCCATCCTCAAGAAAAAGAAAAAAAATTCTTTCAGGTTTGTCAGTCCTGAGTGGCCGTGGTTTACCGCTGTCCAGATGGCTTGTGGAGTAAGATGCAACATACCTGCTAACAGTAGTGGTTTAACAGGCAAGATCAGGTGGAATAGGAAGTTTTTCATCCAGAATGATTTATGCAGGTGCATGTCCCTGTGTGTTTGCGGTATCAGTACTGCTATCAAGTTGTATCCCTGCAATAGGGTTCGATTTTAGAATGTAGAAATTGCTGCACCAGATGAAATTCTGAAGAGTCTAGCTGTATGTATTCTGGGGACGTGCAGCAACCAGAGGTAAGCAGATACTTTCCCCCACAGTGATGTTCATCCTGCCTGTAATGGCATCGTTATGAGGAGCTTGAGCACTGTTGCTCCTTCCAGAAATAGACCCTTAGCTCCTGGCAGCTCGCAGTACCTTTTTTTTGTGGGATCAGAGGAGGATAAGGCTGGAAGCCACCAGGGAAGATTGTGTAGTCCTCAGCCTGCGGGTTGCAGAATAGCAGTAGTCTGGAAGATACCAGAAAGTGCTCCTCAAAATGTCTGCAACACAGGGCAGGAGGAGAGGAGCCTAAACACTTAGAGCGAGAGGTACAAGACTGTAACGCCTCTTAGGATCAGCTCCTAAATGCCTGGTGCAGGACCTAAAAATCAAAGACCACTGTTCTCATGTCAGTGGTCCATGTATTTTAATCTGGGATTGTAATGGTAAAATTGCTGGGATTTTTTTCAACATTACTGATGTATTAAGACTGAGTACATTATTCACCACATTCTTCCCCTTGCTGTCAAACAGCACTAGGAGGTACTTAAGGGTCATCGATGCTTTTCTGAAAGGATAAATTTTCATTATAAAGATTTGAGAAACGGATGTCTAATCTATCATGTACCATCAAGCAGAGTGTATTTTACCCTAACTGTTCCAGAGTTAAAAGGATGCGGTGCGGAAGAATCAACAGCTGCAGCTGGCATCCTCTTCCACAGCGTTACTGGCATAAACAAAAACTTCCGCAGTTCCTTCTTCTCTTTTGCTTTGAACTGGTGCTTATTTACAAAATTCCCTTGGATTATTGAGTTTTTCATCAAAATGGGACTGCAGCTGTGCCAGCAGATGGCACCAGCCTCCTGCTCCAGTTCCTGCTTTTGGCCGTAGTGAGGTATCATTTACAAGACCTTGAAATGTGCTGAATCAACATATTCTGTGGGAAGTAAGCTCTATTCATCAAAGACTGCACGACAGAGCCGTAAACACCTGACTTTCCCCTTCTTCACTGACAAGGTAGACCGGGGCCTGTACTGTGTGGGCTCTAGCACTTATCCTGCAGTCTTATGGCAGGCTGCAGTTGGTTCATAGCTGTTTCTTGTCAAAAAATGATCTTTATAACAGGCATAAAACAATAGGGACTCTTCAGCAAAGAAAATAACAGTGTTTTGGTGATCATCTAATCACATTATTTGGGCAGCATCAGAAATGCTTTGACCTTCAAGGGGCTGGGCTTTTTTCCATATCCAGCAGCAGGAGCTACAATGGTAGGACTACACAGTACTCAGTCCAGTGCAAAATGTGGTCGTCTTCTTCCAGCTGGGAAGGAAATAATGGAGTCATGGTTCAAGCTTAATTTCTTTAGCAAAGCAATCTAATGGTGATTCATATTTTTCTCTTTGAGAAACTCCAGATCCTTTGTTTGGAGCTGGACACCCAGAATCCTGGGTGAGGACAATACCTTACATGAGAACTCTTTTTCCCCTTGAGTATTTTGTTTCCAGCAATGGTGGAAAATACTCCAGAGCATGGAAACTGGAGTTTAAACATGTTTATGCTTGCGTGCAGAATTATCTTAAGATTTTCAATATTGGTTTGCTGGTATAAATATTTAAAAAAAGAAAAAAAAAGGCGATTCTTTTGAGTTACTTTCTCATGCAATACTGTTCAGTTAATCAGGAAGTGTGCTTATTTGGGACATCTTCCAAGGAATCGTTTTGAGCCCAAACCTAGTAACAATGACTGGCGTTTATAGAACTCTTGGTTTGTACTGCTTTGGTCTTGTTATTTTCATCTGAGAAACTCTAAGCGTTTAATTAACGTAAAATAACCTTCAGTGCTGCTTTCTAGTAGACATTATTACCCCTGGTTCGCTGTGCCACACAGCGCTAACAGAAGAAGCGGGCTCATTCTGAGATTTAGTCACTGGGTTGAAATTACGTCATTTATGTTCCACTACCGGTTTCACTACAGATTGCATAGAAGTCCATCTTAGGGATGCGTTTCCTCAGATGTAAAATGAAGGAAATGAAGATCCCATGTTTATTTAAGTCAGAGCATCCAGGCCTGGGGTAGTCTTTTTCTATCTCTGTATAGTACCTAATACATCAGGATATGACCTCAGCCAAGGCTTTTAAGTGTAGTGCAATGCCAGTAAAAGTATAAAAAGTGACTTGCAGTGTAAAAAGCCTCAGGATACGAAGGCAAGTAACTCAAAGTTTATTAAATGCCAGAATGAGGTTTGCCTGTGCAATAAGTAGAGCCTGCAGCGCCTGGAGCTTCTCTTGTGAGGCAGTCCTGCTGAGGCTGTGGCTGGGGCCTGCCTTTTGCAGATGAAATCTTGGCAGAACAGAGTTGCTAAAATCTTCAAACAGTGTTGGGCAACCTTGAGTAATTGTATGAAGTCTTAGGGGAGGGGAGTTAGTGAAGTAGTTGTGAATCGGAGCTACTCCCCAGTCTCCTGCTGATTTACAGTAGATGCTGCCCCATAGCCTGCTCTTAAGAGATGCTCCCTTTCATTACAGATACCTGTATTTTTATAAGCACACAGTGGACCTGCTGATAGAGCATGAAATTGTTTGTAGTGAGGAGGTGCCTCTTCCTGAGGTCTCCACAGCTGTTTCCCACCTCTGGCAAGAGCTTTCTGAAGAAAGGAGAGACAGCATCTTGCAGTACTGTAGCCAGAGAGATTTCCTCGAGGATCCTAAGGCTGCTTGCCAAGAGCCTGCGTGCACTGAAGGTAGTGTGAGGGACAGCCAAGGTAACAGTGAGGAAGCCAGTGGTTCCTCAGTCTCCACACCAGAGGAAGTAAGTGCTCAGTAACACACATCATCTGCCTCCAAAACTCCAAGCCTTCAGTTGCTAATTGATTCTGCAGCTTTTAATTGGAAACATACAGTAGTTGTAATTAAGCTTTCCCGAGACCACGTGAATGCATAAGTGGAGACAGTAAGCAGTCTTTAAGTAAACGTCTGCACTGAGTTCTCTCTCGGTAAGATACACAGCAAGCCATAGGAGTGCAGTGGTAGTAATCCTGCTAGTCTCCACTGACCTGTAGAGTTTCTGTGCTAGGTAACAGTTAAATTTGCTCTAACTTGCTGCAGGGGGAGGGAACAGGAACAAGAATTATACAGTTACTGTGCTCTGCAAGCTCTCCAAGCAGGACAGACAAGCCAAATCCAGCAGAAATACCCAGTTTGCCGAGGCCTGCTGTGTTTTGGGTTGGGTGGGTTTTTTCATCAAAGCACTTGGTAGCAAAGAGAAAGTATTTGTAGACCAGTTCCAGTGGTACAGGGCTAATGACTGCCTGTGCCATGCACCTCTGCAGAGCCAAGAAGTCAGTGACTGAGTAGACCGGGGCATTTGTTAAAAAGAGATGAAATAACAGCCAACTCTTTGTAAGCTGTTCCTGGAGCACTGATTACTTAAGCAACTAGGTGCTCAGAGACGTGTGTAATTTTACTAGCTCAAGGGAGGGACGGGTGTCCACCTTTAGCGTACAAGTAATTGCACTGACAAGTTCTTTTTGAGCCTCAGGACACAACTCATATTGCTGACCTCCTTAGGAAATGTCACGGGCATGTGACGTGTACAGTACTTTCTGGCACAGCAAATGTGTGAACTGCATTATGGCAGAGTGAACTAATGAGCTTATCGGTCTGTCACAGGGAGCATCCAAACTCCTTTGTAAGCCAGGTTGCATGCTGGAATCAGATGCGGGGAGACTGGCTGGTACAGCTGCGATCTCTAGCCATAAGCGGCAGCCCACAGTCAAGTCTTTAAAGCACTGGTAGAATTAATGGTTTTTACTGATTTTAGGGCAGGTGGCAATGTCAAGTCTAATTCCTAGAGGTTGAAGCACAAGCCTAGTGGACTAACCTTGTGTTCCTAGTCATGAAATACAGTTATTCCTTATTATTCTTGTCTACACAAAAGCCTCTTGGTTTACTCTAGCTGTAAACGTACCTGTTAAATGGAAAGAAAGAAAATCATGCTTTTAAAGACTTCATTATTAAAAATGATGCCCTAGGTAAAACTTTTAGATGGCTGGATATGTTGACATCTGAAGTGTTCTCTTTGATAGGTAATGTTTGAAGATGCGTTTGATGTTGCTGCTGGTTTTCTTAACAGAAGTGAGACTCAGGGAATGTCTATTCGAAGGTAAATTACAAACTCACCCCTTTTGCTCGACAGAATAACTTAATAGCCCGCTGTCAATACTCTGCAGCAAGCTTGTTGTGGGGTAAGGCACTGGCCTAGCTTTCTTTTTTGTGCCTAATTTTTTAGTAAACAGTTAGAATAGCAGCCTCTAGCAATTGTGCTCACAATAATACTCTCTCTTAAGGTGCAAAAGTGAATATGGCAGAATTAGTAAGAATCACTTATTAAGAGCACCTCATCGCTTCAGGATAACTGGGGTCCTTCTGATTTTCTTCACCACTCTGCGTAGCTTTGCGTTTTTTCAAATTACAGTATTTGTAATGTTTTCCTTTCCTTTTCTCTCCCTCATTTACCAGGTCTATGAGGACCATAAGGGCATTCTCTGGATAAGTCAGCTAATCATAAACTCCACTCTCATTTAATGAGACAAAAATGATCATTTTCTAACATTGTCTCCCTTACCTTTTTCAAGTACCCTAATTCAATCACAAGGAGGTGATCAAGCTAAAGTGTGGTTGACCCGAACAATCATGACAAATGACATCAAAGAAACATAAGACCTATTAAGTAATAGCATATTAAATAATAACACCTCTTTCCTCTGCAGGTCAGATGAGTTACCTAAAAGAACATGTCAGATACAAAGCTGGCACTGCCTTTGATTTTTCCCAGTAGACCAAAGAAAGAAAAGGGCTGCTTTCCTCACGAGGAAGATCACATTATGACTCATCTTTTATGAGTTCTTGCTATTTAGTCTTCGTTAGGATTGTTTCTCTTTGCAAATAGTGTTTTTAATCTGTTTTTTTAAATCCGGTTTTCTACTTAATTTTCCATATTTAGATAGTTTTTTAGTGTGAATCTCTTTCTCTCTTTCACCACCATTCCACCTTGCACTTCCGGAACAGAATGAATGGAAATAAAGGTGTTTTGACTGTTGATCAGAATATGCTTGAATACATAATAAAGCTTAACAAATATGTTTCCATTAAATAACATATATTAGGTCACAATTGCTGTTTGCTTTTAAAATAAGATTAAGTATTCCTTATTAGTGCAATGTATTGACATCATTTTTGCAATCGTGTTTTAGGTCCCAAATTAGAGTAGTATTTCAGTAGTCAACACTTACCCTGTTCCCTTCCTTCCCTGTCACTCTGTGCCTTCTAATTCTGGACAGAGACATGATGCAGAACTTTGTAAAATCCCAGGGAGAATATAGAGGTGAGGTCCAGAATTAATATCTTAGCTTTTTGCCAAAGTTACCTGAGTACAAACCTGCCAGTGATAGCTAATACACCATTTCATGGCCACATGTTACTGCATTCTCAGAAACTTTACAAAAGAAGTCAAAGCTGTTCCTCTGAACAACCCTACAAAATACGCTACCAAATAACTATTGTTGCTCTCTGTTATAATGGATGTATACTTTTCCCCAAAACTGTGTTACTACAGCTGTCATCTATCAGTGGATCTCTTTGTTGTAATACTGGTTTCTTGTATTGCTGTTCTCTGTTCTTACACATATTTCTTGCATTTGTTAGAGAATATCTCGTCAATATGTCCACCTCCGCTCCTCTCTGTCTTGCTTGGCTATTGTCTTTAGTATCAAAATCACCTTGAAAACAGTTTGATTTTTAAATTATCAGTAAAATATGGAGAGAAAGTAAGTAAGAGGAGAAATGAAGGAACAGGGAATTAAATACAGTATTCTGTTCCATTTTCAGTTCAGCATTTGCAAGCTGCGCTTCTGAAAATCCAGAGGACCACCACAGACTCTATCTGCAGATCACTGACTTCCTAAAAAGCCTCTTCTTCGCTAATACACAGTTTTGCCAGGTAAGCTTCACCAAAGGATTCCTTATAGAAAGAGCAATGTATTTCTGTCATTGTCAGAAAGGGATTTCTGTTTTCTGTGCTTCTGATCATATTGTCCAGAATCGTTACAAATAGGAACTTGGGGTTCATCACTTCAGATGTGTCATTCCAAAAGGTCAGTAGGATTTCCTTTCTAAGAGGCAAAATGCGAGGGGTTATTATTGCTCAGTGTATTATTCAAAATGGCAAATGAGGAATTTAATTTTTTTTAATCGTTTGCATGAAAGTTCCTTGTGGAAAAGCTTGAGTGATCTCATGTGAGCAGGTGAAGCTCGCTTCCCGGTTCTCCATTAACCCCCAGGTGCTTCATTCTGAGCTCAGTAGGACAGTAGGACCACCTTCTGCTTGTCTGGGTGCCAGGGGCCCTACCCTGAGCCCTCTGCTGGCAGGCCTTAGGAGTAGGGTATTCGTATTCTTGAAAGAGCTCATAACAGCTGCTGAGCTGCCCTTAACCTCAGCCTACTGTTGCAGATTCGCTGACCCAAAAGTCATTGTGTTTGCAGTGCTCTTCCTCCCTTTCTTGCTCTCCTCCCAAGGAGGTGGCTCAGAGCTTGCATGCGGGTAGAGGACTGAAAGGGAGATATCCCTCAGCCAGAGAATGCTTGATTGGGCTCAGAGTCAATTGTACCTCCACAGTACCCACTGTTTTGCTATTTTCTGTCGCCTTGCTTCCACTCAGTCTCTGCTACTTGAGCAGATGCTCCTTTGAAGGAATTAGAGTGTTTGTGATGAGGGGTAATTGGGACAGAAAAAAAAGCAGAAACGAGTGTTGCACCACTATCTGAATCTATCACATGGTGACTACTGCATGCCATTTGGTTCCCCCAACTCTAGGAGACAGTAGCACTAGAAGAGGTGCAGGGAATGGCAGCAGGCACAGCAAAAGTCATTAAACAGGAGCTTCTAGAGTAGGACTCTTCCGCAAAAAAGACTGAAGGGTACCATGAAAGAATTTTAATCCTAACTGGTGTGGACTTGGTACACCAGAAGAACTAGAAAGCACTCAGTGAAATGAACAAACAACATGTTAAAAAGTACTTGCACGTGCAAATTACCAGATTTAACTCCTGGGACATCAATCCATTGACAGTTCCTAAATCTGAAGGTCCAGATGCAATTTCCAGCTCAGAAGGCCCTCACAGCAGTTTGCCATAACGTGGGAGCATATATTGTGGAACAGAGCACGCTGCATGCACAATTCTTGCACTTTTTGTCTAAACATCATCTCCGGGCTGTTGTCAGAGACCAGGCACTGAGCTACACAGCCCTTTGGTCTGTGAATAGCTATGTTCTCCATAAGAGCAGAGCTCTTCCTGTGTTTATGTAAATAACCGTGATTTGAACACACCTAGAAAAGAAAGAAAAGCTTTAGGCAAGATACGGTATTTTCCGGTTTTAAATTTCTTTCGTGAATGTCACGCCTGGCAGCATTAGGTGGTCCCATTTTGTCCTTCTGCTTGGTGCTGCATAGTTGTATGTGAGCCCAAGTCCATCTCACAGCTCCCAGATGGGGTGGTACGAGAAGAGGTAGTGTCTCTTTCAAGCTTCAAAGAGGGATGTTTGAAATAAGACTAGGAGAATGGGAACGACGGGAAGACAGACAGCAAAAGAAGCTGAAGTACTGCAAATTGGCAGTTGGCTGAGCTCTGTGGATCCAAAAGGAAATAAAAGGCTGTGCACGCTTCTTTTATGCAGGAACTTTGAGTTGTCTGTGATAAGACAATAAAAAGGGAGTTTGAGCAGAAATCACCCAGGCTAGAGAGTACTGATAATATGAAGGTCACAGTCTGTTTTGGTTTAGATAACTGCAGTACAGCACATCTAGAGAGTCTTGCCAAGAGGCAAAAAAAAAAAAAAAATACAACTGACAAGAATTTTTTGTTTTGAGAGCAGAAATTCATCTCCATCTCAAAGCGAACAGATTGAGGCAGTTATGGAAGTGGTCGCAGAGCAGGGCTAGGAGGTGTTCCAGCTAGCTTGAAGCACACCAACTCAGGCAGCAGCAGAGAGCTCAGTATAGGCTCCACACCTTACCCCAGAAACTGGGCTACTGAGAGCATCGGAGGCTCCTGGACTTGAGAGGGAAAGGAGCCCTTCCTCGTTACCTCATGGGTGTGACTGAACCCCTGCAGACCATTCCCCTTCCCTTGATGTAGTACCTGTGCCCAGGAGTTTGGGCAGTGCTGGTATAAATTATCCCAAGGATAAAGTGATGTCCTGGTGCACTGTGCACACACCTTGTAGAAGATAGAGAGGTGGGTAGCAGGTACAGTACCAAGGCGAGGCATGCGATATGGACCTGACTGAAATACGAAAGGCAGCCTATGGTCTCCGTTCCTTTCATCTGCAGAGTTGGTGAGGTGACAGGTTTTATTGCTGGTCATTACACGCCAGCGCTATGTTACGCCATTTCTGGTTAACTGTCCAGATACAAAGTACTACTGTCGCATCGTGTATGGTCACCATTTCGTAGTCGCACTCAGATCCACTGAGTGCAGCTCCTCTTGAGCCGCTGCCCTGGCTCTTGAGGCTGCCAAGGGCATGCACCCTGCTGGTATGAAATGCTTGAGAAAGACTTACACAAGAGGAAGGAAGAAATCATTTGGACAAGGAAAAGGAAGGCCCTTAAAAGGACAGTGACCCAAAAATGAGAACAGGAGCATGGAAGCTACATGGTAGAGAAATATTTGTAAGCATGAGGTTAGTTAAGCAATCTTGTCATTCTTCAAGAGCTGTTGTCTTAAGGTCACGTAAGAGAAGCTTAGCTGCAAAGGCAGTAAAGAATTAACTTAGATTGAGGTCCAATGCTTTTACAATATCGAAGTGAAAGTCAGTGTGTTTTTTTATAAATAGCACTGAGCACCTTTACATCTTCAAAAGCACACTTTCTTTTAAAATTATGGATTTTAGATGAGTCACTTGACAAGCAAGTGGGATTTAGTGCTCCTTAAGCTATACATTTTTTTAAACAGCACCTATTTTTAAAAGCAGTCTTGTCTTGCCCTAAGGAGTCTTGCATCAATGCAGAAGGTAGACTAGATGGACTGCAGACATGAACACTTTCATCTCCTAGACTTCGATTTCTTAAGGGCCACTTATTCTCTGTAAGCTGGTGAAAGAGAGGACCATTTCCTTCTGTTGCTAAAAGAGCAGCAAAGCCTGATGTCAGTAGAAGTTTACGGCTCAAGGAAGCTGTCATATCTTCAGAGCCTTGACTGTGTGACCCACTTGCTACCAGGGTCAGTAACAGCTGTCTAAGTGATGTAAATAGACACAGGGTGGAGCCCTGTGATTTTAGAAAGAAATTAGTTGAAAATTTGAGCCACTCTTTATCAGGCACTTGACAAGTGCTGGTTGCTGATTTAGAGAGGAATGGGGGCTCATGACGCATTAGCTGACACGTGCCAGCATTTGACCAACCCATTGTGTATTTGACACACAATCAACTCTTGTGGTTTTTAATCCTGTTTGACTCGGGGCGGGGGGATGCTTTCAGGAAGAAGATCTTGCGTTCGATTATGAGACTGTGATGCTAAGGTGCACCGAGACCTTCGATGATGAAGATTTCTAAACAGTATCTCTGTTTGTTAATGTTTTGCCAAGCCTTGCCGGACACACCAGGCACTTGAAGAGACTGCACCTCTTTCAGTGAAGCACCTCTCTCAGCAGAGTGTGGAGACACTGTGTTAAAGTGGTTTGTTACCGTTGACTTTCCATTCCCTCATCAGTGTTTCTTGATGTATCATTTGAGTAATTTATGCCTTTAAAAGTTCCAGGGTTTAAATATTTATAAAATCTTAAGAAATATTCCGTCTATTGCTTTTTAATGTTTCAGCTCGCTTCACAAGTAAACCGAGGCACGTACAGCAAGGTGACCTTGCCTAGCATAAGCTGTGGAAGAGCTGCAGAGAGGTCACAGCAGTGACAGCCTGTGCACCCCCCATACAAAGCAGATCTCAAACTGCAACCTGCAACCTGCAAAAATCACAAAGTGCCCTGCACCCTTGGCAGTGATTACTTTTCCTGTACAATTTTTCAGCTCGGGCTGACAAGGAAAGAAGGATTTCCTCACAGAGAGTGAGATGAGGCTCTTCCATTTCTTTATGAGGACAACAGCAGTGTCCACCCACTCCCAAATTGTCCAGAGAAGTACAGGCACAGTAATACTCTTTGCATTATTTACTTCTGCAAAGTGAGTAAAGCGGAGTGAGCAGCCCTGTGCTCTTCTGCCACATCTCATTCTTTGATGAGTAGTGCTGCTCAGATAGTGTCTTGGAATTAAAAATGCTGTGAAGATGAATAAAATCCTTCATATCTCTGAGCTATCATTAGAGGCTCTCTGCAGACTCAGACAAATTGTGTTTTGGCAGTGGTTATGCTGAGATCACGCTAACAGCCGTCACAAACAGAAAGGCCAAAAGTTTTATTTTAAAATCTAAACTAAAGCTGGCATGCCCGGGTATCTGTCAGTCTTCAGCAGCCAGCCTTTTAGGCTGAATCCACGAGGGCTGGGCTGTGGCGCAGCACTGCTTTGGTGCATAAGAGCATGATACATGCAGCTGTATTGAAGCAGACACACGTGGAGAACAGTGCTGAAGCACAAGGGGAGAAGAATATCTCCACAGCACCTTCTGTCCCTGCGGGTGAGGCTGTGGTAGCACTCCCAGGTGGATGTTTGCCAGGCTGCTGTGTTTGGAAGTGGGGCTGGGGGGGGTCCTAACTGCAGATGCTGTTTGGGTTTAAGAGCCCCTCTGAGTTCTCCATGTGCAGCCTTGCCTTTCCCTGGCCTTTCTAGTGTGCTTCATGTGCTTTGAGGCTATATGCAATGCTGGCTCTCCCCACTCCTCCTCTCCCTCACATTCCAAAATGCCAAGCGTGGGCATCCCCTAGGCAGTATGGATTTTGGGACATGTGCTGGTTGAAATATACGTACAGAATTTGCAGGGGATCCAAGGTCGAATCATTATTTCCTTTAGCTAGTACAAGATATATATATATGTAACTAGAGTAGTAAGTAGTTGCAGTAAATTGTGTAGTTCTGGGGGGAGATAGGTTAGTTTTTCTCAGTGTTGAGGCTACTTTTTCTACAAGTTTTTAGCCATAGAAGTCTTACAGATTTCTCTCATCTCCAGTTCCATTTGCCACACAACATTTGGTCACTTTTGTTACGTTAGTGATTCTTTCACCGTGTCCATCTTAAATTACTGCATCAGCTGAGGTCAAACTTGGCAATACTGGCATGTACCATAGGACAGCCATGGGAGTAGGTAATGTTCATGGATTAAGAACCTTTTCTTATTAGCCTTTCATGCACACCCTTTTGAAGGACAGTACAGGACAGAAGTTAAACAGCAGAATATTTCATTTTCAAATGACTTTAAGCCTGCCACCTACCAGAGGAGACAGTTTTGAGTGGATGCCATATGCAATGTGGATCCGTTCCCTTGATCATCACATGTCAGAGCTTCTGATCCTTCACCAGGAGAATTTTAGGTTAAGACTGGCCTGAACATTAGTGTGAAACAACAGGTGTGTTCAGGTACTGTGAAAATAATAACTCCTCCAGATGGTAGCAAGCTTTGCGGGAGGTGTTACGGCATTAAGGAGAAGATGAGAGCACATTACTTTGGTTCCTCCTGTCACACGATCCTAGTTTACAAGAGCACAGGCCTGTGTGTAACATGGGAAGGCAGTTTCCTCTCCTGCAGAGCCCACGCTACACAGACAATAGCTGTTCTGAGGTCTGCTCTGCCTTGGCAGGGAAGCAGCCTTAATTCCTGAGCGCATTATTGCTATGTGTGCAGGGGTAGCGCTTTGTGCAGGGCTTAGTGGTTGGTGTGATGGAAACTTTTCATGAAAAAAATCTGGGAAATGTAGGCTAGCAGGCTACCGGGGCAGGGTGGTGGGAAGGAATTAGAGCCAGAAAGGCAGCAGGGTGGGAGGAGTGGGGAAACATGGAGGCATCAGTGGAAGTGTGGCCATTGCAGGGGCTTGGGCACGCCAAGCTGAACAGGGCAGAGCGGGGCCAGGTTCATGAATCACAGCTGTGCTGCAGGATGGCAGCCCCTCACCTTACCACGTAGAGATCGTAATGTAGGGCAAACCTACTGCCGAGGTCACATCTTGTTGTGAGAAAGCTGTGAAAACGAGCCTCTGATTAGCTGTTCTAGAGCCAGTGCACCTACGTACATCACCGGGTCTCCTCGGCCAGAACAGCCGGAGCATCTGCCTGGACTTCCCAATTAGCTGTCTGCCTCTCTGCAAAGCTGCACACAGGGTGACCCCGCGCCCGGCTGAACTGGGTAAGTCTGGCTGCACTCAGGACTCCAGAGCAGCACAAAGGATAATACAGTTGACAGGTAGCTGGCTGTTCTCCAGGCAGACCTCACAGTGTTCAGTTTTACACTTGAGGATCCTCTGATTTTCATTTATTTTCATTAAGTAGCAAATAAACAGAAGCTGTGTCGCTGCCGTGCAAAGCCAAAGCTGTTTCCAAATCTCAAGTGGCCACATGTAGCTGGAAGGATTGGTGGCCCTGCAGCATAACCACTGCCTACTTCTTTTTAAAATTTAGAAATGTCCCCCTCAGGCAAATAGAAGGATGATTTACAAATATATAACAAACACACCAAATGGGGAATTTTAAAAGCCATTTAGGAGCCTGAGCTTGAAATAGGGACGTAAACAACTTCTGAAAAACTGGCAACAGCAGACACTGGCTGCCCCAGACCAGTATAGCCCCACACAGCTGTGCCCACCTCCTGGGCCATAGGATGTGCCAGGGTGACGAACAAGCTTCCACTGGGGATTCAGGCCCCCTCACGTCAGGAGCTGTAAAGTCATGCCCAGCTGTGCTCCAGGGAGCTTGCAAGCCAAGTGGAAGCTGGGGACACACAGACACGGCAGCAGGATGCCATAACAGATGAGCAGCGTTCTCCATCCTTGGGCTGGGGAACAAAAAGCCAATTGAAGATGGATTTTTATAGGAAACCTGTACCAATGTTGGGGTTTTTTTTAACATGTCCAAAGCACTTGCCAGCATCCTAACATGTCCTATGAGGAGAAGCAAAAAGATAATGGCTGCAGCCTCCACAGAGCTGACACAAAACCAGTAAAGTTACCGAGGGTTCCCCATTCGTGCTTCCCACCTTGCTTTTTCCATGTGAGGATCCCAACTGTAGCACCAAAGGAAAAAGCTTCACATGGAAGATGGAGCATCTGAAGGCTGCATAATACAGCAGGTTTTGGCCCTATTGGTGTTGCTTGTGTACCTCGTTCATTAGCTGGGTATCCTATTCCCATCCAAACCATTCCTCCAGTGTGTGGTGGGTCTGGCCAGCAGCAGTCTGGCGGCTTCAATACGGGACACAGGAACAGGGGGATGTAGGCTAACAACTCGCTTTCACACATGCGCTACAGCACAACTAAATTCTAGAGGTCCGATGAGTAGGACCATGGGTTTGCCTGCTAGATCCCCTGGGAGCCTAGGCTGGCTCTAAATTTGCTTAGAGACATAGTCAAGGTTGTGGAGGATGAAGAAGATATCAGAGCTGAGATGCCCGGGACTAGTCATCTCTGTAAAATCTCTGATTGGCGGGGGGAGGATCAGATAGACTTAAATGTGCAAATCATTTTTTCTCCCAAAGACATAAAACCCACAATTTTCAGTGGAGTCACCTCAACCTGCCAGTAACAGCGATTCATACTACATCGTTTCCTCCGTTAGGATCCCAACATGCTCACAATTGATCTAAGACACCGATATACCCCTAACTGATAAAAACAAGACACACAGCGCTACAGCTGCAGGATGGGACTAAAGATCAGGACTGTAATAGGCATGAGGAATAAAGGCTTTTCATAGAAACCACCCAGGTTCCGTTCAGTCTTGATGAGAAGGTAGAGGGGCCATCGTATCACAGCCTTCAGGTGTCCAACGGAGGGTACAGAGAAGATGGGGTCAGACTTTTCTCAGAGGGGAACGGTGACAGGACAAGAGGCAACAGACACAAGGTGAAGCGTTAGAAATTCCAGTTAGACATGAGGGAAAATGCTTTTCATCATGAGGATGGTCAGACACTGGAACAGGCGGTCCAAAGAGGACATGGCTCTCCATCCACAGCTCAACTGGACACAGTCCTCTGCAACCTGGTCTAACGGGACCAGCTCTGAGCAGGGGCTGGCCCGGGTGACCTCCAGAGGTCCTTTCCAACTGAATTACTCTGTGATTGTTTGAATACTACCTGCCACTCACTATGGCAGTCACCCTGAGAAATATTACACTCTGCATTTTATTTATTTCCCCCCCAAAACATCTAAGTATAAATCTCAATGCAGGAAACACAAGCTTGTGCTACAGCAACGATGTTATTACGCATCAGAGGCAACCAGCACCACGTGCAATCACATTATATATGGTCACATAGGTTAAGGCTGTTTCTGCTGATAATGGAAAAGCGCAAGAATCTGCAAACCGTTTTCCAGAGAAGTGGTTGTCACCACACCAGACCAAACAGGTACAGCGAGGGGGGACACAGGACGTAGCAGTGGCAGGGATGCATCAGATTGTGGGGAAAAGAGTTTTATCCTTCAACTTTGATGATGATTCCTACATCTTTGTAGGGTTTGGTGCCCTGGGGAAGCTGGCTCCCCTGAGACTCCTCCCAGCGCCCCAGTGGGATTCATTTCAGTGAAGCTGGGTTTTCCTTTTAGGCCAACAACCTAAGTAAGGTCTCTAGATTGCATCTGGGGTCTAAGGTGGGAGAGACATGTTCAGAAGAGAATCCATCCCATTAACCTTAGGTGCTTCTCTCACAAGAACATTAATTTGACTGACTTTAAATTATGGGAATACAGAATGAGATGAATCATGACCTAGAGGAGCCCGTTCCTTCCCCTTGGTCAGGATGAGGAGTAAGCCACGAGCTGAGAGGTGAGTGTTGCCATTACTGATCTTTAAGGTGGTGGGGATTAGCCTCAGCCCAAGGGATGCCTGGGAGCCGTACAGGGCCCACATCAGGGATGCTTTCTCCTGCGGCCCCTTGAGCAGCCAGGACAGGGGACAGGAAGAGCTCTGCTTCAGCTAAACAGCTGCTCCTTCGGGTCCCCAAGGCTCAGTGCAAGGAAGGAAACTGAACATCTTTCCCAGGCATTTCTTGGGCGTTGGCATTCCCCAAAGAGGGATTATGTTCTTCCTAGAGGTGGGCAGGCAGGAGCAGAGAGGAGAAAAACGACTCCCTCAGTGTCACCAGTGGTGCAGGTGCAGAGCTGGGAAGAGAAAGACATTACTGTTCTCCTGCTCCAGCCTCTAAAGCTGCCAGCTTATGTTCAAATGATGGGGGCTGCAGACATGCTTTTCAGACCTCTGCTTCTGCAATGAGTTCACCTGCAGGCCAGGTGCTTATATCCTTGTATCAGCACCTATCTCGGAGTCTCTTTCTGAACTTGCTTTCACACCGCTTTCCTGTCCAGGAGCCTTCAGTTCATCCATTCTCTCGCCACCAGATAGTCTTTTGGGGCAAGCGGGGAGATACCGAAACCAAGAGACAGTGCAGTATTTGGTGCCTATTCCAAAAGGAAGATCATAGACCTTGGAAATGAGCTGAGAGTGTTCCACGTCTCCCTTGTGGCTGTTCTTCCACACCAGGAGCCCCCGCTCCTCCTGTGTTCCTGCAACAGCAAAAAGGAGATCGTCGTGTTTAAACCAGCAGGGGTTCTGAGCATAGGACTACCTTGTGTGCCTCACACCCGCTTCTCAAATTGCAGCAGACCCAGCCCAACATAGAGATCCCTTGCACCTAAACCCTTCTCGCTCCAAAGCTCTTTACAAAAAATCACTAATGAGCTTCTAGACAATACCCATCTTCCTCCAACAGGTTCCAGATAATAAGCAGTCTTCTCCACTGCTTTCCACAGGGATCAAGTATCTCAAGACAGGTTTTCACAAGCCATGGGGCATCCAAGAACTGTTCAAAGGAGGTGGGAGGTGTATACTGCTAGGGAAGTAAGGCTGGATGTTACCTGCCCAGATACTGCAGAGTGGGGGAATAAGGTTTAGCTAGCAATTCCTAGTCACTCACAGGCATTTACCCTAGTCAAGGAATTACCAAATATGTGTAATAGTTGCAGCAGCCGAGTCCCTCTGGGAAAAGGGAGTGAGCACACCTGTAAATTCTGCCCAGAGGAGCTGAAGATCAAGGGGTACAAGAAAATTAATGAGCCAAAAGGAGATTGGCTTTCCAAGAAGCCTGAGACGGTAAAAGAATATAGTTAACAGAGTGTCCTTCCTGCTCTTTTTCTGTAGCAGAAAAGAAAGTTTCCTCTCCTATTCTTACACCATCCTTCCCCATGCTCTCTGCTGTCTGTGAGGGCCAGCTGCAGGTGCTATATCTTTGGTCACCAGCCTTTCCTACTGCTTTCCATTGCTGTGGCACCAGTTCAGCCTCAGTTTTAGCAGCTCTCATAAGGAAGCATGAGTTGTCTCCTTCCACTTCTTGTAGTTGTCTTTCTCTCTCCTTTCAACCAGCAACATGGCTGTAGACTGGCATTTTCCCAAAAAGGAATTTTTCTCAAATCAACCTTTTCCGTAGGCTGGGTTGTCCCTGGAAACTGAGTTAGTTTTTGATAAATTGCTGGTTTCCAACTAGAGACCATTTCAGTGATGTCTCTGGGAGGAGTTCAGTCACGTGGTGTTTCATGGTTGCTAGCACAACTCCTACCCATACAGCAGTACTCATGAAGACAAAAAGGTACTGGGAAACAAACCCTAGGGCAGGCAGAAACTAGTAGCTTGGCTCATTTCAGCAAATCTTACCTGGAATGGTGTTATCAAGGATAAACCCCAGGAGTCCGCCCACAAACATGCCAGTGGTGAGAAGCACCTGGATCACCTGGTCCAGCTGGATGATTCCTAGCAGAAAAACCAAGCTTTGGGTAGAGGTGCAGAGAGACGCATGTTTGACCGGCAATGTACCTGGTGCCAAGAGGCTGCAAGCTGCAGGCTTGTTTCGACAAGACTTGCAAATCCCAAAGTGGAGCTTAAGATTTGGCAATGCAAGGGAGATGGATCTCACTGCCAGTTTCAGACCTACCATTTTATTCTGCATAATCATTCACTGACCCAGCTGCCGGTGGGCAGGAGATGAGTCATAAATACATTAAGACCCTATTAACAATGCAGACTGCAGCACTGTCCCAGAAAATGCCGCCTTCTGCTCCAAACATTTTCTGCACCTCCACGACATAACACCAAGTGGTTCCCTACAAAAGCAGGAGCTTCAGTTCCCAAAGAAGCACAGGTATATTTAGCACAGGATTTCACCACAAGTTAACCAGGTGTGATGTTTCTTTGTGAGGGCTAATAGACATGAGCAAGCCCAGTGGCACTGACCATCTGATAGACCATCCATAGAGTGCGTGATTTGTGGGCCCAGCTCTTTCAACAGCCCACCCAGCACACCATGTGTACCTTAAGAGAGGACACCACGGCCTTTGTGACCAACACTTTAGTCACGCAAGACACAATGAAGGCCCAAGTGTTGGAGGACTGGGAAATTCAATAAAGTGAACTTGATGGAATTTAGTAGAGGAGTCTGCTCTTGCGTTTTGGAAACACAAAGCTGTGTTGTGTATGAGCGTGTAAGCAAGCCTCATTCATTGAGATTTTGATCAGGATTCAGCCCTGGAGTATTCTCCTGCCCAAAGCCCCATCCCGGGAATGTGTCCCAAGGAAGACCTCTGCAATCCTTAGCCTGACAGGAATCTGGCGAGATGCAGTCATTGATCAAGAGCGGAGATTTCCACACCAGAGCTGTGCATCAGAGCAAAGGGCAAGAACGCCCCTCCCAGAAAGAAACAGGCAACAGCCAAAGCACGAGTTTCAGGGCTTTACCGGGAAACACTGCGCTTTAAAAGATTTCTCTGGATCAGCCTTTGCTTCAGTTTTATGCTATAGAAAATGTTTCTGATGTCATTTCTTACCTGTTTCCAGCAGTGTACTATTTTTGCTCGCCCAGTTGGGAACCGTGAGGCCAGCAAATACAGAAAATCCAAAGATAAAGATGTTTCTGGAAGAGTTCATATCTGTGTACTGTACAGAGAAATTATATACATTACACATGGAATTACCCCAATCTGTGGATTACTGTCGTGTTCATGAGACATGCTCGGATGCAAACACTGCGTGCAGGAGTGGACCCGGGCAGCAGCCCTGGTGCTGCTGGGGCATTACGATCCTGCTGCCCGCGGTGCCAGCAAGCCCTGCCTCGAGGAGGGAGCCCTCTGCAATTTAGCCCTTCTGGTTACATGCCCTCATCTTCACCCAAGGAAATGCCAACAACAATGTTTGCATTTGCTGCAGCAGGGTTATGTCTGACTCAGCCTGGTAAGAACCTGACTGGAAACCACAGTCCCTTCCCCAAGGGATGAAACAGCACTCACACAGCTGTTACCTGCAAATTGGAAATCCCTACTGCCGTGATAACTCCAAACATCACAAGGAACATGCCTCCAATCACAGGGGTGGGTATGCTGGCAAGCATCGCCCCGACTTTCCCGAAGATGCCGCTCAGGAGCATGGCGCAGGCACCGGCAATGATCACCATTCGACTCCCTACCTGGGGCAAGAGGAAGAGGAGGCAGTCACACACCGAGCGGCGCAGAGAGGCGAGGGATGGCAGCTTCCAGCGCCAACCTGCCAGGCAGGGGTCGCACCTCTGGCCAAAGCACTCAACGGCACACTCAGTCGCAGGTTCAGATGCAGCCGCCGGTGGGCTGGGATGCTCCCACTGCATGGGAAGCATCAGTATTTGCACACTAGTAATTATTTATCACGAAAGGCACTCTGAGAGCATTTACTTGATGCTACCCTCTTTCCTACTGTTGTCAGGACTTTAACAGTTTTGCTGTTAAGCAAAAAGTTTATTCTTAAATTAAGAGCACAGTAATCCCCATCTTGTTCCAGCCTAGAAATGTCTTGGCAGACCCACAGGCTGGCACTGCAACCACCCAGTCCATTCACTGGACAATTCTTCCACCAGGGTTTGGACTCCCGTCTAAAAATGGCTTTCAACTAGGTGTCCCACACTGATTCCTCCATCCCCTGGAGACCAAGATTTGGGAGAGCAGAGCTGGCCAGGCTGGCTGCTTCAATCCCATGCTCTGGGATCTGATACATCCTTTCCATAGTCAACAAACAGCTAATAAAAAGTGAGGAAGTCTCTTCATCTGCCTCTCTCTCTCCTCACCCATCTAGCTTCAGTAAAACCATTTTCTTCTTATTTTTTCCCCTAGGAAGAGCCAGGGTGGCCTTTTCTTGTTTGGGCACTACAACAAAGATGGGATGAAGCACCAAGCCATGCCTTTCATTCAGATCTGTTAAAAAAGAAGAAGAGTATCTGCCAAACAAAGAGATGAGAGACATTTACAGACTATGGAAACTAAAAAGAAAAGCAGCAATAATTATTATGCTTTCAATTCAAGATGCGCCTTGCCACACCAAAACTTGAACAGCTTGAAGAATCATGCTAAGATTTACAATGTTCGTGTCTTAGGCACGGAAACTCTGTAATCCTCTGAAAACATTTTATAATTCAATTAAATATTTTAATCCCTCCCTTTAAATATCCAAAGAATGTCATATTTACAGGAAGGGCGTTTTGTGAATGCTTCCAACAAAAACATCCCCAGTAACTTGAAGTGTCTCTTTTTAAGTATTTCTTAAACGTGTCCCTTTAAAATATTTTAAGTCTTACTTGATTATGAAAGATAAATGAAAAAGATTTGGTCGGGAGTTTCAAAATGAAATCATGCATTGCCTTCAGGTGGGCCTTTTATCTTCCTTGGCTTAAAACCTTGGGACACCATTACCATCAAAACGGTAATTTAATAAAAGCCAACAGATCTATTTGTTCCAGGATTAGCATGAAGCTTCAGATTCTTAATTTGCCAAAATGTTGAATTACCCAGTACATGGAGTTGGCCTTAGAGGCAAATTAACTACTCCATTGATACCACCACTGTGAGCATATGCTGCTAAAGCCTCTAGTTTAGAGTTTGTTTCAATTATGTCAGGAAAACAAGAAAATCAGTTCTCTTTTTTAAGGTCGAAGAAACTGCATGGTTTCCTGATATGTATATGGTGACTCTGAGGTCTTTACCTCTCCTTAAAATCCTCCTCTTCTTTTCTTGGAAATGAGGGCTCAAGTACTGGCATGCTGGGTTTGATCAACCATCTTAAACATAGGTGCCTGGTGCCATTTAAGATGTTGCATCTTGGCAGCTTCCAGCAGCTTCTCCTTTGCCTTATCTCACAGCCCCTGTGGATTTCTGAGATCTCCAAAGACGTTGCAGGTGGTGCTGGACGCCTCTGTTTAAGCAGAGGAAACAAGTGCCTTGCGTTTCCATTTGTGATGGAAAAATGTGTTTCCCACGTAAAAAACCAAATGAAATTTGCCCTGTGCTTTCAGCATCCCCATCCATCCCAGCCAGAGTCTGGATTTAAGGCTGACTGAGATGAGACTGTATTTTCTGCTCTCTTAAGTGTAACAAGGTGAGCAGAGGTGGGATCTAAGGGAAACATCTCTCCTGAATCGGCAAGGATGGCGTGTCCACCTGAAGGACTTAGCGCACGTGGGGAGAACGTGTCCTATAATCTGACAATTATGAGTCCAGGCACTTCTGCACTATGCTACATCCCACGCGCACGATGTATGGAGTAAACTACGTGTTGGGAAAGAATGGGCTCAGGTATATGGTCAGCATGCACAGATTTCATAGTGACAAGGTACATGTGGTGACAGGCTAAACTGGACTCCATGCGGACATCCAGGCAGCCCTTGCTGCTGGAAGCAGCCACCTCAGTCAAACACTAACGCTTCAGGCTGTGAAAAATGGTTATTGTGAGTGAGGTTTATAAAATCCAGTGAAATAGGCAGTATTGTAGAGAGGGAGCCATAAGTCAAATTCTGCATTTGTTTACTGGCGCACAGCTCTGCTGACATGACATTGCTTATTTGACAATGATTTAAAAATGTTTTCCAGTTGGCTGCTGGATGTACCCGTCCCCTGGCTGTAAAGCTTAGTGAAAATCTCAGATCTGATTGTCAAGCTTATCTCTGGAAATTTCTTTCCCGTATAAGAGCAATAAAATACTCAAGGGGTTCACAAAACTTTACAGAGGGGTAAAAACATAAAACTTTCCCTTCACATTTTATAATCCCAAAGGAATAATCTACCTTGCACATGATTGCCATTCTTGGGTTATAAAAAATATGGAATTTGAAGCCCTATTGAATTTTTTTCTTTTTGTCTTTCTCTTTTTCTTTTCCTTTTCTTTTTCCTTTTCTTTTTTCTCTTTCTTTTTCTCTTTCTTTTTCTTTTTTTTTTCCTTCCTTTTTCCTCTCCTCTCCCCTTTATAAATGTATTTAGGAAGACAGATATACAGACAGAGATAAAGTCGGTCCTCATGAGGTTTCCAGGTTAGCTCAGATGTAACATACTCTCTTTAGTGTCACCTAAGCTGGATGCCATGAGTAACAGCAACATGCACTCGTCCCGCATGCAGACCATAAGCAGCGAAAGAGAGGGATACATAATGCTGCTGAGGTGGTCACCAATGTGCCGGGGCACCTTTTCCCAGCGTGCCTGGCAGGAGGTGGACTAAGATCACATCCCGGGTCCAGCACACACCCATGTGCACCACCACACCTTTGGAAATACACCCCTGAGGGAAACCTCAGGGAGGTTCTCACCTTGGTGATACCCAGGGCCCCCACGTTCTCACTGTACGATGTGGTGCCATTCCCCGTCCCCCAGGCACCGGCCAGGAGGCAGCCGATGCCTTCCACCCCGATCCCGCGGCTGATGGCGTGCTTTGGTGGCGGCGGGGCCCCGGACAGGCGGGCGCAGGCGTAGTAATCTCCCACGGACTCCAGCATGGAGGAAATCACCCCGGCTAAGATGCCGAATATCCCAGCCAGGCTGACGGTCGGCAGTCCCCACTGGCCTGCAAGTAAAGAGCTCGGTTCAGGTCGGTGGGGCACATTTTCCCTGAAATCTATTGCGGGGAGGAAGAACAGCAAGGGTGCTTGTGGGTGTTTGCCTGATTTTTGGCATTTCATTTCCCCCTGCTAGCCATCAGCAGAGGTGCAAGCCGGAGCAGGGAGCAGCACGGCGGGATAGGGAAAGCGGGGGGCAGCAGTACCTGGATAAGGCAGCCGAAACCAGGGAGCTTGGGACAAAACGTCCCCACGGATGTCCGTCCGGGCCAGGTGGCCATAGGCGGTGGGGTCCGCAGGGAGGACGTCAGTCACCGTCAGCACGTAGCAGAGCAGCCAGCTCAGGGAGAGCCCCAGCAGCACCTGCCCATCACATGCAGCAGTGGGGACCGGTTAGGGCATGGCCGGGTCTCCAGCAGGGTTATGGAGGACAAACTGTCTCCCCGACCGACCCTTTCCCCTGCACATGGAATGGAGGCAGAGGGACAGCGGAGGATTCTGGTGGCCCTCCCTCCTTTTCTCCCTCATCGTGGTCAGGGCCATGGGGACCTTCTCCCACTCTGCCCCCTTACTGCACAGGCTGGGCTGGGAAGCACTAACTCGTCTGGACACAAGTGGAAAGAGCCCAGGGCAGGTGAGGCCAATCCCTCTGCCACCATCGCTGGGTCTCCAGCAAACCCCAACGTACCGGGAAGATCTGGAAGAGGTAGACTGGGGAGAGGTGGCACTTCTTTCCTCTCTGGTAAGATGGCAGCGGCACAGGGACATCTTTCAGGTACTGAGAGAACAGAACTATGAAAGAAATAGTCCTAGGAGAAAGAAAAACCAGACCATGAGACAAAGTGGGTGCCCAGCTGCCCGCCTGTCCCCACATTAACTGAAGACCTGCCACCCAAGGACCCAGGACTCCAGAGGACCCCAAAAAACAGGCTCTCAGCACCAGAGGGTGCCTTCCCACTCCTGCAAGCCTGAGGCAGAACAAGCTTTCCGTCATAGACGTCCATCATAGGATGAGGGGTAACGGTTTCAAACTGAAAGAGGGTAGATTTGGATTGGATATTAGGATGAAATTCTTTACTGTGAGGGTGGTGAGGCACTGGAACAGGTTGCCCAGGGAAGCTGTGGATGCCCCATCCCTGGAAGTGTTGAAGGCCAGGCTGGATGGGGCTTTGAGCAGCCTGGTCTGGTGGGAAGTGTCCCTGCCCATGGCAGGGGGGTTGGAACTAAATGATCTTTAAGGTCCCTTCCAACGCAAACCATTCTGTGATTCTATGATTCTATCATACTGTACCGATAGCTCCTCTGCATTTGCAAATATCTTTTTTTCCCCACTTTTGTTTTAAGACTGACTGCCCCAATAGTGCATCAGTGAATATGACACAGTTGCAGGAAGCTTAAAAATGACACTTGAGCCTGAAAGAAAGGCCCGAGAGACATGCAAGGTCCGGGCAGGCTATGTAGGAAATTGTCCCTGAACCTCTGCGTAATTCAGATACATTGGAAATACAGGATTTATTGGTTCCCTGATTTCAGGTTTACCTATGCTGCTCTGCAAGTGGCAAAAAGTGGCGGGGAGTGAAAGAAAGAGGATTTGATTTGGCTGTGCAGGACCCTGTTTTGAAAGAAAAAACCCACGGTGGGACTGTGGAGCTGCACGTGGTGCCCACAGAGCCCTCCCAGCCAGCTGAGAAGGGGAGAGCACAGCCCTCGGGTCTGCCAGGGCTGCATGGTGGGGAGGGGGGGTCCTCCAAGGCAGGGGTGTTCACGTGTGCCCCCGGCAGCACCCAGGGCTCGTTCTGTTGGAAGCGACCATGAGGTGCGGCTCCTCTCCCATCCTCCGTGGAGGACACATCTGCTGTGAACGGCAGCACAGCTGTGTGTGCTCACAGCAAGCCCTGTCTGCCCCCAACGTGTCTTCTCCCCAGAAAGGGCAACCAGAGGAAGCTGGAGGCTGCCATATGCGGCAAGAGGGAAGGAACTGGGCAGCCCACCTTGGTTGCTGAGCTGGTAGAACACCTTGGACATTTTCCTCCTATGTTAACCCAGGCCTCTGAAGGGCTCTTCATTTTTTTTATAACAAGTCTAAACTGTATACATTGAGTGAATTAATCCAGATAGGATTTGGTAACAAATAGACTGCACCAGCTGAAGTGCACTAACTGGTAGTTTTCTATGGGTGAAAAGGTGCCGAGCTATAGGTGCAATATTCATGGGCAGGATGAATACCAGCAGTGCAAAGGAAATGCTAACCTCACCTCTCTGCAAAGACACGCCACGACGTACAGCCAAAGGTTATCTATCAATCATAATGCAAAGCACCGAATGACTGGAGGCAGAAAGTCTGAGGAGGAACTGGTTTCCATGCGTGGTTTCTAAAGCTACAGAGCCCAGACGGACTGCGTCAGTGCACATTTTGTGCATTTGCATTAACAAAGGTGCTCGGCAGCCTTATGAATCACTGCAGAGCCCTCATCTGTCTCGGGTAGGTGTCACTGCTTATTATTCAGGTTGTCTGACACATTCCATTAACAAATGCTATTTTCAGCTGCTTATAATTCTGCCTAACTTTACCCATTCAGGATGAAAATTTCCACGGAAAACGTCTGCCTCAGGCCAAATGTTTCTGGAAAAATATATCCCAAACCTTTTCCAAAGAGTGATGTTCAGGAAATAGACATAGTATATAGCCTGCACTGAGAAGGTCATTTTGCATTGAGCAGTAGCACAGTCCGCTTATGACCTGGAGCAGAAATTTGAGATTTAGTAGAACTGGTTCTTTGGGGTAAAGGGTATTGCTCTTTCTCACAAAAATCTGCTCAGGTATGCTCAGTCTGTAACAATGATCATTCATCCCAGGTCCCAAGCAGTCAGCAGAAACGTCTCAGGCTTTAGCATTTGCAGCCCATAAAGATTCTGAGGCCTTGCCCAGCAATTAACTGTGTATGACCATCAACAGGGAGCAAGTGAGCACGCACTAGACCAATTTCTTGAGGTAACAGTGGGTATCACCCATCGTGGGGACTCTGGGATGTGGCGGGGCTGAACAGCAGGGCTGAGACCACATGGGTCATGTCTTCCACCTTCTCCATCACTGCTCTCCCTCTTTCCCTAATGACACCCATGGAGCATGGAGAAGGCAGCAAAGGAGGACACAACTGAGATAGCTCAGAGCACAATGGGTCTCTGAGGTTGGGGCTAAGGTGTCTGAGTCAGGAAAGTCAGGAAAGAAAGAACTGGGATTAGCAAGGGTAGAAGACGGAACAGAAATCAACCAGACAAAAAGGGTGACCCAGGTTGAGAGCAGCACAGTTGGGCAAAGAAGTCAAGCGAGAGTCTGAGGTTAGGAGCCAGTGGCTGAAGAAGGGAGCAGAAAAAGGAGATAGTCCAGACAAGGATATTCAGTTTGGAAGGGAAAATTCAGACTAGTAAGCAAAGGAGCTAGGACAAATCACTAGAGCTGGAGAACAGGACCACAAGCCAGAGATGTGGTGGGCAAAACAATGGTGAAAGGAAAGCTGGATTGCAGGCAGGGTTTGGGGTCGTATGGGGTGTTGGTGGAAGAGACCAGTTAAGTGAGGAGCTGGGGGTGCAGAACAGAGGTGGCTTTTGGGGTCTGGGAGGGCAGGTGCAGGAAGGGGACAAGAACAAGAGAGAAGTGGCCTGGAGCACGTCCCCACAACAGTGTGCTGCCTTCCTGGGGTTGCAGTCAAGCCTGGCCTCTGAGTCTCCACAGGCAGCTCTGAAAGCACTAGCAAACTGATGGGAGCCCACAGAGAGGATAACAACCTATTCCTGTCCCATGTTATCCCAAGCTGAAGTCTGCATTAGGTATCCAAAGGTGCCACATCTGCGGGGAAACCACACAGTGGCATTTCTAGTTTTTTGAATTCATTTCTGAAATACCAAAGAGATCCTGCCATCAAGCACACTCATGCACTCATGCACAAGAGCACGCACACAAGTATCCCTGAAAGAGCTCTCAGTGCTGCAAAGCAACATGCACAGACATTTACAGAGCCCCCCAGGCCCTCTGTAGAGAAAACAATTCCTCCTCATGTGAAAACAATACATAAAGCACCAGCTATTTTAACTTGAGGAATACCTAGCTCTGAGTGCTCAACTTTTTCATTTTAGGAATGTCTTTTTACCTTAAATAATGGGTGTGTAAGACAGTGTGCGTAGACAACAGTGATGGAGACCGCCCCCAGGAAAGTCTTGTTTCTCTACTGACCTATGAACTTCACATTTTCATAAAAATCAGATTTTTTTTAACTCATTTTGGGGTTTTGCTTTGTTGCTGAGGGCTCTAACCCCCTGGGAGGGAGAGGTGTCAAAACTATGCCATGCATAAACCACGCATATGTGCTCAACACACAAACCTGGAGCCCAGGGGAACCCTGCTACAGACTGTGACATTTGTTTTCATCTTAGAGGCAGGCATATTAGAGGTGTTTCATATTAGAGGTAGTGCGTACACTCAGCTTTCCCACGGGGAAGTGAGACTTACATGAACGCTATGCCCCAGTGCTGCCCAGCCTCGTCCCCCGCCGAGTCAAAGAGAGGTAGTGCAACCAAGGTGATGGTGGGGGCAATTGTCAGGGGGCCGATGAACCTCATCAGAAATCCGATCAGGCCAGAAAATCCAACGAAGATTTGAAAGCAGGAAGCTACAATGATAGCTCCTTGCACCTGGAGAAATGAAGGAAGAGAGCAGAGGTTGAAAGGAGCTCCAGCTGTGGAGCTTTGTCTTAATAAGTCAGTGCAAAACCAGTGTGAGAGCCAAGCTCAGCCTCCAGTGATGGACCAGCACGGAGGCTTCCCACTGACTACAGCAAAGCCTGGCTGAGCTTTACGTGTGGGGAAGGAACACTAAAGTACCAGCACACCGACTCCACCCTTGGTTGATGGATTTAGTCCTCACTAATTCTGTTCCACAGACCCCCCCTCCTCCCTGTCCTCTCGGGCCACCCAAGCTCCCATCAGCTTCCCTGCACCCTCAAAACGCAGGTGAAAAGCACTTGCCCCGAAAATGGGCGCAGGGCCATGGTCTCCACTCATCTCCCGTCTGGGAAAGGCTTGGGGTGCTTCAGCACACTGGTAGGGCAAGTGGGTCATTACAGCCTCTGTTTTTTTCTGAGTATCGGTTTCCCTCCCAGGACACATTCATCATCCTGCACTTCCCCGTGTTTGACAACCACTGCTAAGTAGACAGCAATTACATCCTGAAATGGCATTCGCTGCTCACATCAGGTCCAGGCAGGGGACTCTCTGGGTCCAGGGGTGAGGCTGCTCTCTGCTTTCACACATTTGGTGATAAACCCAGGCTGGGTCCTCTGTGGTGCTGAGAACCTTCCCTCCGCCCAGCTCCAAAGGGAAGAGAAACACGGGGGCCGGAGTGAAGCTCCCAGCCTGAAAGGAGAGGGCAACACTGCCCTCATGATAGATTTATATCTATCAGTAGGGAAGGCAGCCTGTGCCACACAGTAATTCCTTTGTGAGCTCGCAACGCTTCCCAAGCGCTTTGCAAAGCACCCCAACAAATGGATCGACAGAGGCAAATTTAGCCATTTACTCTGATAAGGCAATGGATGTAGAACAAGGCAGTGAGATCCCTGACCCTTCCTCCTCTCTTTTGACTAGCTAAGAATGCACTTTTCTTTAATATTTACACTAAATTCAGCCCTTGCATTTCTTTTTACTGGGTGACCTGTGCTTAGACAGGGTCCCTTCCTTGGAAACATCTTCCCTCCCCCTTCCTTTCTCAAGGCTAACCATGTTTAATGGAGAAGGGGTCTGGATGGACCAGTGGAGACTTTGCAGGGGCCATATATCACCTGAGCTCTGCACATCCCCTGTTCAGCAGCAGCAAAGCATCTGCTTTCCTAATGGAGATTAGATGCTCAGGAAGCTGCAACAGGGTGAGGGCTGAGGTCCATTGGGGATGGTGGGCTCTCCAGCACTGATGGCCCTGCCACGGTCAGGTGCTTTTCTGAAAGCAAACAGCACTGACACAGAGCAGGTGCCACTGAAAATGTAACGTACCTCTCGCATCCGCGTCTGCCAGACTTCGATGAACTCTGGTGAAGAGGCATTCACCAGGGTAGCGTTCTGTGTCCAGGCAGGGCACTTCCACTTGGGGAGAGACAGCATGGCCAGGGTTGGGGTCAGGAACGCAAAAGTGCCTCCTTGAATAATAGGCAACCTGGAAGGAGAGCAGAGGGAAAAGATGATGAGCAAGAATGCTAGAAACCCAGCTCCAAAGGGGAGAGTGAAAGGAAAGCAAAATAAATTTAAAAATTGTTCTGCACATGGCCTCTGGCAGTCTCTTTTGAAATGTTCTGGCAGGTCTCCATCACTGAGCACAGGTGGGTATTGCTGCCCACTGCACTCAAGAGCAAAGTACCCAGGAGGAAGAGCTCAGGTTCAAACACTGCCAATGGAGAGGCTCAGCGGTGCTGGAGTCATACTCTGCTACCCCACATTAAGTAAAAAGTAGTCCTCCTAAGGTGTGATGAAACCACAGAGCTGCACATAGTAAAACAGCAACCAAAGGAAAAAGCTGGAGGAGGGGAGAAGACCAAGGAAGAAAGAAGGTGAGACTCTGAAGAAAAGCTCAGCATTGACCTAGGCCCGAATCTTCCCAATATCCAGTTGCTTGCTCTGTCCCCTTCAGCTGCCTCAATTTTCTTCACAACCTGCTCATGAACACAAGGACATGCACTGGCTACTCCCCACGTCACAACCATCCTCAGACTGAGGGCAGTGGAAAATGTGAGTTGGCTTTTAGTACAGTTTTTCAAAGATAATGACTCCACCCTGTTTCCACCGACACTGGAAAGGACACCTGCATGGACAGGGCTGAGCGCTCTGGATGGGTGAGACCTTGGCTCTCCCTCCACGCCGTGTGTCTCCTGGCTTAGAGCAATCCTCACTGAAAACCCTCCAGGCTAGCAAGGAGCTCGAACCTCCAGAGCCACTGGCTTCATACAGAGCTTTTTACAGAGGAGCTGCTGCTCCTGTGAGCTACGCCAGCCTCTTCTCCTTACGTGCAGGGAGAAATGGAGGCAGAGAAGCCACCACGGGCATTAAGCCCCAGTTGCACTGCAAGGTGTTTTGGCTGCTCCTCTAGTGTGCTTGAAAAACCCAAAGCGACCCGAGGGCGCAGGCTGGCACAGCAGCTCTGAACAAGCTGAGGGAAACCTCTGGGGTGCCTCGGCTTCTTCCATTTAGAAATCATCCTCGGGAGCAGCCCCCAAAGCAACCTCTCCTTGTGCCAGGAGCTCTCGTGGTGCCTGCTCATAAAAGCAGCAAGGCAGCAGGCCAGGTCAGTGCTTCAGCAGGGCACGGATTTCCCTCAACCAGAGGCATTTCCACCAGTCTCCGGAAAGCACTGGAAAATAAGAGATGGCATAGCTGTAACAGCATCACATCTCTGTCACCTAAAATGAATATTTATACCCCTGCAATTACTCATGCCATGCACAACTGAAGCAGTTGGTGCTTTTCCAGTAAGTTATATTTGAGTATCAGTCATCTGTGGAGCCACTTATTTACAGCACTCGGCCAAACACGTTGCAGACGTCAAAGGATTTTGCTGGGCAAGGCAAAAAAAACAAACAAAAAGAAACAGAGAAGGCTCAGTGCCACCACTGTTGAATTAACAATAGATTTATAGCTCCTGCTGCGTTGGCCCTCTAGCTATTTCACAGCCGGTGTTGGCATGGGTGGGCTCAGAGCAAACTGGAGTGCTGAGGCGATGCACAGGGGGCATGCTGAGCTCTTTCCAGGAAAAGCTGCACGTTTAGAGAAGGAAAAGTTATCCTCTGGTCAACACTACATGATGTCCAAGCATCTGCTAAGGGGGGCTCACCATAATGGCAAGCGGGCTGCGTCTCCCCTCTTGGATAGTCTGTCCAGTGACCCTCTGGGTCCTGACGCTGCTTTTTCATGCTGTGTAACACAACCGAGCTGCAGGTTGCAGGGGAGCGGGTTTTTCCCTTGGCTACTGCTTCTGGAGGGCTGCTCCCAAACCGCACTCGCTCTTGGTGGGAACCTCCCCGTCTCCATGGCCAGTTCCCATCCGTTCGTTCACATGCCAACATTGCCTTTTAGCCAAAATGGTTTCTCCCTGCCTGATCCCCCCCACATTTCTCTCCCAGACTAGTTGCAGGCTGCAGCCATACCCCTCTGAGCTGCCACTTTGCCAGGCTAACCAGGCCAACCTCTGTAAGATAAATGGTGTCCTTCCCCATGACACATTAACAGATCATCTCCATAGTTCCTCTCCTCTGAATTAATCTTTCTTAAATATGGAACTGCGCAGAGCGCTTAGCTGAGGGCTCCCCAGGAAAAACCATCCCCTCCAAGTTGTAGTTACCACTTTCCTGGCTGTCTTGTTGGTGACTTATGGTTATCAACTAGTACAGGGTTTCAGAAAACAGTAAAAAAAAAAAAAAAAAATCTGCTTCTAACTGTCTCCGCAGGCTTGGTTTGCTGCCAGACACACCACAGGCTGACTCCCACCTTTCTGACAGGAATGTCCTCATGCCTGATAGTTGGGGCCAGCAACACGGCAATTGCGTCCTCAGCACAGCAAAAGCCATTCAAGCTTATCCTACGGGAACAACTCCTTACCGCCTAATTTGATCTGTTGTTCCTCATTTAGCTATTCAGCCACGGGAGAGGCTCCCTGCTACTCTTCCATCCTCAGCTAACAGCAAGCAGGGGACAGCACAGCTCAGGTATTCACCGAGGTATTTTGGGGGGTGACTGGGAGGACTCCAGCCTGAATCGCACCAGCAGCCACAGCCACAGTCAGGCACCCCAGCCTGAGTTTAACCAAGCTGAGAAGAACCAGATTCTTTCTTTTTCGTGGCCAGGGTGTCCCCCCTCCTCCACTAATCCTGTAGCAATGTAGAAGGGGTACAAGGGGAACACCCTCCGGGAAGAGATCTGCCTACAGCCACTTCTTAAGACAGACAGAGATGGAAAAGTTGTGCTGGGGAAAGAAATAGGAGGAGTAAAAACATTTTGTGGAGCTGGCAGTTGACCAGTGATTTGATGGCAGAAGAGTTTTAACCAGGTCCCTCAGATTCAGCAGGCAAAGAATGTGTGATTTTTGGCTTTGTTTCAAAGGCAAACATGGGTTCCCACCATATCGGAGTCAAAAAATGCTTGTGGAAAGAGAGAGGCAGCCCAGAGTTACGACATGGGGAATAAAAGAAATTTTGCAAGGCCAGCAGAGATACAGGGTCTTCGTGGCAAGGGGGAGTGCTTGGAGTCATGTCTCTTATTATCAGCCTGGAGAAGAGAAGGCTCCAAGGAGACCTTATAGCGGCCTTCCAGTATGCAAAAGGGGCCTACAGGAAAGATGGGGAGGGACTCTTTATCAGGGAGTGTAATGACAGGACGAGGGGTAATGGTTTTAAACTGAAAGAGGGGAGATTTAGATTAGATATTAGGAAGAAATTCTTTACTGTGAGGGTGATGAGGCACTGGAACAAGTTGCCCAGAGAAGTTGTGGATGCCCCATCCCTGGAAGTGTTCAAGGCCAGGCTGGATGGGGCTTTGAGCAGCCTGGTCTAGTGGGAGGTGTCCCTGCCCATGGCAGGGGGGTTGGAACTAGATGATCTTTAAGGTCCCTTCCAACTCTAACCATTCTGTGATTCTATGACTATGATTAAGTACTTCGTTTTCTGGGTAGTGAATGGCAACTCCACGCTCATGTCCTCTCTCTCTTCAACAGCTCAGCAGCACAGAGGATTTACCTTGCTTACATTCAGATTCTGCCATGAATCCCTGAGCATGGGAACTGGTACTGTTTGATGGGATATACTGCAGAGCTCCTCCCTGAGTCCCTAAGGGGTGGCAGATGGGTTCCAATTTCTCCCAATTATCCCCCTGCCCCAGAGCTTCCTACAGGCTCTGTGCTCCCTTGATCCTGGGCCCACATGAGACGGGTCTTGCCTCAGCTGGAGGATTGCTGGAGTAATACAGCTTACTGCATGTTTCAATGCTTTATTATTTTAAAATCATAGAATCGCCTAGGTTGGAAGGGACCTTTCAGATCATCTAGTCCAACCATCAACCTAACTCTGACAAAAAACATATCGCTAAGCACTACGTTTACCCGTCTTTTAAATACCTCCAGAGGTGGTGACTCAACCACCTTCCTGGGCAGCCTGTTCCAATGCTTAATAACCATTCCAGTGTAAGAATTTTTCCTAATATCGAATCTAAACCTCCCCTAGAGCAACTTGAGGCCATTTCTTCTTGTCCTGTCTCCTTTTTGTAGGACAGGTTCCTTATAAGTCCAAACGAAGGTGTGTCAACTATCAGGAGATGCAAAATTCAGAACAGCGAGGTAGCCCTGCACAGTTATCACCTATAGCGATTTCAGGATGCTTTGCTGATTGCCCAAGGGTAGCAAATGACCCCCACTGATAGATAAACTCTACAGCAGACTAGTGGCCAAGCAGGTAGTAATTGCATCTACGAACTGTTTTGTCACATATCCCATTTCTTGCATTTGGCCTACCTGACTCCAAAGAGGACCTGCAGCAGGGTGCAAATCCCTGAGACAAAGAAGATGGTGCTGATCAGGTGGCTCTGGGTGAGGAGGTCGTGCTGGAGGCAAAGCTCTTTGGAGAGGATCAGCGGGATGGCTACCAGACCTCCCATGGCTGTCAGGAAATGCTAGGAGCCACAGAGAAAGACTGGGTGAAGAAGGACACAGAACTGGCTGTATATTATTACCGTGTTGTTGATGGAAATCTAAGATTTCTGTTTGGGCGGTACTAATATTAACCATTCTCTTTTTTGGCAACTTCAATGCTCCATTAGGGGCTGTTCCAAAGCACCTACAAGAACTGCAATACACCCCCACAAACTTCTGCTTTCCATGCCCAAAGCCCTCTTGAAGTGCTCTGAACTCCCCAGACCACTGTCAGAGACAAGGAGTTTACCTCCAGCACCTGCAGACAAAGCTGTCGGTGGGGGCTATTCTCCCAGGAAGGTGGGGACATCCCAAGGTAGGGGCAGAGAGCGATCAGGCAAAGTGAGTGCAAATGGTTCAGTCCATCTCATTTGCAGCACGAAGGATAACATAAAAAGTCAGCAAATTTGAGCTACCCATTCTTTGCTCTCAGTAGCTTTTCTCACACAGTGTAATTACAGATAACCATAAAAAATGGATGCCAAAGAATGGAAAAATTGGGCATTGCATTTTTCAGAAGTCACAGACATATTTCTGCAATGACCTTCAGTTAATTACAAAATGGGAAAATAATTTTTCAAACTTATTTTCACTTTAAATATTAACCTTAGTTGTTAGTTCTGACCTCACAGCACAGGACTGCAGCAGCGGAACTGGTGGCCCTCAGAAACTCACTGTGCTCATTAGAAGCGTGTTTTATTAAAATTATGATGCAGATGTGTTTAGAAAACCTTGGTTTAAAACAGTCTAAATTTGAGATGACCGCTTAAGGAAAGAAAGCGCAAAATGCCCACCAAGCTCCAAGCACAGTCCATCATTACCTTAACTGCTCTGAGGTCTCTCTTCCCCGCGGCTCCGTACCCAGCGCGGCATTGGTGGCATCGGGTCATTTAACACACCTGAGCACAGACTCCAGCTAAAGCGTTGGCCCTTCTGCTTAGCTTTTATTGCCACGGGAAGGGAGAAGTTCAGAAGCCCTTAGACATTTGGCTACCTTCAGCCGAGGTATCCGACCTGTTCTTATTAACTATTTGGCCCCAAACCCGGGACTCTGCCTTCCTGGGACTCTGCCTTCCCATTTGCACTTCAAGGGGCATGGTGTAGCTGTGGGCACAAGGATAAGGAGCTCGGGAGGCGGTGGGAAGGACTTAAGTTCACCCAGATCCAGTGCTACAGCTCCATTATGCCCAGTGAAGGTGAAGCACTCCCAAATTCAGCTTTCACCCCCATTAACCGGTTGAACTTCCACCCCTTCCCAGCCTCCACCTGCTCCCCCATCCCACCTGAATGCCCAGCAGGATGCACAGGTACCAGGGGGGCACATCCGTGATGGTGTAGGCAAGCTTGCTGCTGCCGTGGCCAGCGCTGCCGCCTTCCTCTGGGCCCCTGGCAGCGTGATCGGGCAAGGAGCAGTAGCGGCTTCCATCTTCACCCTGGCAAACAGCAGAGACCCTGCGTTAGCCACAGCCTGGACCCGCAGGCACCCAGCAGCTGCCTCTCTTG
The DNA here is from genome assembly GCF_964199755.1 of Larus michahellis. Taxonomy (NCBI): domain Eukaryota; kingdom Metazoa; phylum Chordata; class Aves; order Charadriiformes; family Laridae; genus Larus; species Larus michahellis. The sequence continues at coordinate 53,254,834 of NC_133896.1, read as the reverse complement.
CAGCTGCGCCCCACGTCTTGCAAGAACACCTCATTTATAGCTTTCAACAAGGGCGGGATAAAAAAGAAGAGCAAGGGGAGAAATTAAAATGGAGGCAAAGACACCTACTGAAAATTTTTATATGCACTTGTGTATCTAAACCAGAAGAACCATGAAAGGGTGTTTTCAGTCTCAAATGGAAAACTGGACAAAGTGCGTTAATATCATTAATGTCTAGTTAAGGATGGAGAAACTGCAACCAGAACCAAGAAAGAGTCTGCAGTGGGTTAATTGGTGGAAGCTGCACTGTCCCCTGGTCTCTGTCCCTCCCGGCTGCCTCACCCAAACAGCGCTTTTGACAAAATATGCTAAAACAATTTAGCCACCACTAATTACAGGGTAGAAGCATGCTTTCTGTTTCATTTTTGTAAGTCTTCTCTTTCCATTCTCCTTACACACACACTTAATAAATATTCTGCCTCGATAAACATGCCTGCCCTTTGTCTTACAATAAAACCTCACTCCTGTGGAGGAACCGGCTGAAACACAAGGACACCACTGGACCGGGAATCCCAGCATCCATTTCAAAGCAGGATTACCAGGGTGCTGCCCCAGTTTGGCCACCTGCCATGGGGAATGGCACCCGGAGGGATGCCCCAGGATGGGGGCAGCTCTAGGGACCGGGAAACAGCCTGGGGGACCTGGGGCCTCAGGGAGATGGCGGGGTCTGAAATAGCTCCCCAGGAAGGCTCAGATCCCCTCCCAGGCAGGCCAGAAGCTCCAGGGCTCCCCAGGGAGCTGTACGCCTTGCAGAGTTTATGTAGACAAAGATGTGTTTTCCCAAGGAAAGCAAAATAATTGCTTTGCTTCAGTTGCCAGTTTTCAACGTAAGCAGGTGCCCCCCGCCCCGCGTTGTCTGCTCCTCCTTCCAACCCACCCTCAGCACACACAGACACACAAACACACACACACACACACTCAGCCTGGGCACAGGGACACCCCGTGTGCGCGCACACACACACATCCCGCCTGTGCGAGCACACACGCATATGTGGTAGAGGGAGGCTGCCTGGAAAGCCACAAGGTGTTCAGCCAAGTGCAAAAGCTAATTCAGATCCCAAACCATTTGTTTCATTGACCCTTCTCCAGCCAGCAAGTCAGCACGCCAGCAGCAGAGGGCTTTTCTGGGCTGGGATGCCCTGCTCCGTCAGGCAGGGACAGAAAACTGCTGCCAGGAGAAGCTCAACCAGTTTGTCGGCACCAAACTTCTGTTTGTTTATTTTTTTTTATTGTCCAAGTCCTGCTGGAACCTGAAGACACCGAAATGCCCAGCAAAGCGAGGTGGCTGCAATAACGCTCACGGCCTACCTACCACTGGAGGCAAACAGCCAACGCTGCGGTCAGGGAACAGGGATATAAAATTAATGTTACATTTAGTCGTAAATTTTGCAGGTGTGGCAGATTAATCCTGAAGGACTTCATCACTTGCCTGAAACCTCCAGGTTTCCATTCTCACGGCTGAGTCTCCAAAGTCCCATTTTAGATCACGCTGTTGAAAATGTGCTATGTAATACCTTTTAAACACAGTGTATTTATCCAGCCTAGGCAGGCTGGGAGCATTACAGATACTTCAAAATAGATAGGTGAAGGCAGAGTTAATTCAAACTGAACTCAGGCATGAACTTCAAGAGCAAAAGGCGTTCCTGAATAACTCCCTGTGGAGACATTTTCATTTCGGGAACAAGAGAGCCTGAGCCGTGGATTAACAAATGTACAGCAAGGTACTTAAGACTGCCCATGCACGGAGTTATTTGGGGACAGCTACTCCTGAATAACAGCACGGGTAGATGAATCCTAAGCTAGGAGGACAGCAGTAAGCTCCTTTCCTTGCATTGCAACTTTTCCCATGTTAACCAGGAGGCGTATTCCAGCCCCGCAGAGCCTGTGCCAGTAACAGCCCCGCATGACCATCACATGAACGCCTGATCCTCCCCAGCAGCTGGAGGGGGGCGAGCAGGGTTCAGCGGGAGAAGGATGGAGTTGAGATAACAGGATGAGAAAGGACCAGAGGCAATGGACTCAAACTGAAGCACAGGAGGTCCTGTCTCAACAAAAGGAAACACTTTTTCACCGTGAGGGTGACCAAGTACTGCACAGGTTGCCCAGGGTGGTTGTGGAGTCTCCATTCTTAGAGCTACTAAAAAAACATCTAAACACAGTCCTGGGCAACTGGCTCTAGGTGACCCTGCTTGAGCAGGAGGGCTGGACAAGTTGACCTCCAGAGGTCCCTTCCAACCTCAGCCAGTTGGTGATGCTGAGACGCTGGCAGGAGAACAAGGCAGGAGCTGCCCAGAGTGGGAACAAGGAACCATTTGCTGGTGGTTCTCAGCCCAGCTGCTCCCACGAACCCAAGGATCCAGAACACCCTCCATGTGCCTCAGTCTCCAGACAAAGCATCAGGGCCCTCAACAGCACCTTAAATAAGCGCATCAGGAAGGTTGTCAGAAACTGAGCTGCTTGAACCAGAGGTAAAAGATGTCTGTCTTCTACCTCCCTTGGGGTGATTCAAACCAGAGGAAGTCACAAGCCTGATCTGCGCTATGGCAGAACAGATAGAATCAGAGACCATAAACAACAGTGAAAAAAAACCCTCTGCATCAAAGCCTCTGAGCACCTCCCTGAGGCTCTGCCTGCGGCTGGCACAGCCCCCCCACTGCCCCCAGCAAGCTCACCAAGAGTTACCTGAGAAATGGGAGACCTGGACACCAAGAGGCTAAATGCCTCCTCCAAGGTTCCCCAGGCGGGTGGTCTGTACCGTGGTACAAAGAGGATGTCGGGTCCCCACTCTCACACCTGCTGTCAGAACATGAGCAGCTCTTTTAGTTTCTAATAGAGGTGGCCCCTGCTGTGAGATAGGAAGAGGACTGCCGTGCCCCAGGCCCTTGCCCTGTGCCCGCAGTATTACCGGGGCACTGGACGCCCCTGAACTGACACATCATTTACAGCTTTTAGCACCCTGCTGCAACCCTATGGGGTGCTCCCCCCTGCTGACTCTCAAACCCCTTTTCTCCCCACCTCTGACAATCTACCCCACTAGAAATAGATTCAGAAGACAAAGAAACACATTCTTCGCTAGGCTAGATTTCTATTGTAATTTTACTAATTAATACATAAAATGCTCTACCCAGGGACACAGCCACAAGCAGCCACGAGCTCTCTTGCTTTTCAGCACAGGTACACTTGCGCTGCCATTCATCTATGCTGTCATTTTAGAAATAATGGAAAGAAAAGAAGTGAAAAGGGCACCGTAGAGTAGAAAGTACATCGAGTCTGCAGCAGCAGCAGGCTGCAGTGAGGAAATCATTCCTCAGATTCCTGTCAATAAAGGAGCCGAGACAGACGGTTACCACGCACCAGTATCCTTGCAGCCAGGCAGCCAGTCCCAGCACCCTGGCTTTCCCTTTCTCCTCCTTTTGCAGGGCTCGCACCCGTTTATGCAAGAACTACCCTTCAGAGACAAGCAGACTCACCACGAAGCTGGGGTTATCTAGCCCGTTGAGCTCTTTTTCTGAGGAGGGGGTCATGCCTTCCACTTGCCTTCACCGACTGCCTTGAAAAAGAAAGACAGGTAAGAAGAGGAAAAGCCTCCCAAACTGTCGCTTGTCCAGGTCAACACAGCCCTAAAGAAACGGGGTGAGAAGATGCAGAAGCTGGAGTTCAGGAGTCAACCAGCCCTTGGTCCTAGCTATTCATGTGAGCCGTATTCGCAGAAGCATTTCCTTTCCCTTGGCTTATATAAGTGACTCCTTTTCTCCAGCTGATTAGAGGACCGGCATTCAAACCACACTGGAAAGCAGCCCTTCCCTGCACTGAGTGAATCAGTAACTGGTGGCAGAAAAAACTTCCTCCGTAGGTAAGGATGTGAGGGGGTATCAGAGAGGCGAGACGTTTCCCTGTTTTCCTGGTACAGCCTTGAAACTTGTTGTTTCATTATTGATTCCACAGCAACTTGCATTTTCCGTGTGGGTTGGGCCTGTTTGAAGAGCTTTGTGCTGATCTTTAGAAAATTCAATTTCTAGATGGTTTCACTTAGTCCGCATGTAAACTTCTGTGTATTTTAGCTTGGGTACAAACGTCATCATCTTGTGTGATAATCCTATTACAACGTGAAAAGAATGAGGATTTTGCTGGGAACCTATTTAAGGCAGCAACCAATAATCAAGTCATCAGAACATGACACCAGGGAGGTATGAAAGACATAAGACTGAAAAAGGACTACTTCAGGCCATCTGATTATCTTCATTCAGCTAAGGATCCTAGCTGAATGGCGATCATCGGATGGCCTGAAGCGTAGTTATCCTTCTCTTAATAAGTTGCAAACAGTGTTAATGCTCCATCAAGCCCTTGTAGCCACCCCAGGCCCCCTCAGATTAACTATCTATTTAAGTTATTTAATGGCTTCCTGGGGCAATGAACTTCCCAGACCAGCAGCAGAGAGCTCCTGTGTGAAGAGGAGCACGCTATCGTCTACACACAGTGACCACCCATTGGGAACATCTCCTGGTTCCCACGCAGGATGCAGTGCGACAGAAATAAACTCTGGTCCCTGTTTCTCCTGTGGAGCTTTGATACTCTCAAGTCTTCCCTTCAGACCAGCACTGCATTACAGGGCGACACTTTGCCCTAAACACCGTCACTGAAGCTATGAGCTGCCAGACAGCCAAATCTTAAGGCATCAAAATCACCAGATGTTCATGGCCTTGTCAGATCTCCTCTCTGAACTCACATTATATAGGGATCTCCCTGTATTTTTACTGCAGGGGGTGCATTTCCAGCCCCACTGATCTAGGCATGAGGCCACTTTTTTCTGCGAGCTCTAAACAAGAACTCTTTCCCTGGTCAAACTACCCTGGACAATTTCGCCCTCGACTTTACCATTTCACAGTGCGGAGGGACCAGCACAAACTCCCCCTGTGCAACGTGCTTGGGATATATGACAAAATTTGCCCGAGAGAATGTCTGATTAAAACACAACAAGAGAACAAACATGACCAAAGTAAATTCCCTTAAATAGTCAGGGATCATTGCTTCCTGATTTCGCACCAGGATCTCTATGGCGCAGCAAGAAACCGAGCGCAGAGTCCCAGCCAGAGAATTACCTGTGTGCTTGCCTTTCCCCCTCCTGCGTCTCTCAGTTGCCTTTTCTCATCCAAAGGACTTCAGATATAAAGACCACTGAGGCACACCATCTACATTCCTGTCGTCAGTTCCCCGTGTAAGCAAAAGCAAGCGTCCCAGGGAAATGGTGCAAGCTGCCGTCAGTCAGCAACGCCCACCGAGCTGGGTGCGATGCATAAGCTTCCCCAGCTCTTTTCTGGCAAGACCTCTGCAGTCGCCCAGCTCTCCCAGTGCCTTTTTCTTTCCTCCTGTCTCTGTTCATCCAGCCACACCACAGCCCTGCCCTGGGTGCGGGTCCTGGATGCCACCACTGTCAGGGGAGCTTGTCAGTCCCAGGGGACAAGCACTTCTCCACGCAGGGCTGCTCCTGCCCACCATGCCCAGCCCTTGCGTGGGCCAAAACCTGGGGTGCGCTGCAATCGAGACCCCACCGGGCAAAGCACCACGTAGCCTTTTCCGGTTACCCTTGCAGTTCATCTACCTGCGCTCCTCCGGGGACCCTCCTCCAGACATCCTCGTGTCACAAGGAAGAAGACAAGCGCTTGTTCTTCTGCAGGGCTGGTGCTCTTTGGTGTCAAAGCAGCACAATAGCAAACTGTAGAGCTGATGGGGGCTGTGCCAAAATCAGGAGGATGGTATGAGGGTGTGGGCCACACCAGGATGGAAAAAGCACCTACAGGAGATTAAAGGAGGGATCTCCTAAGTGTCACAGTGCCGTGTTGATGCCAGCACACCTCTGTGCCACCGGAAGAGAGATGCTGCTTTTTCTGTCCAGGTACACTGACATGAGGGGAGGCAGGACACAGAGATGGGACAAGGTGGAGGGCAGCCATGTGCCATCCCCAGGGCCGAGGGCATACTGGCCTGGTGAGGCCATGGGACAGGAGACAGGAGAGCCCCAGCAGCTGATCCAAGCTGGGGTGCCAGCTTTGAAGCTGTAAAGCAGGGGCTGGAGGAGAATATTATCCAGGGCAGGGACACACTCATGCAGGTGGGAATGTGTGAGAGGGGCACTTTTGTAAAGAGGGTATTTAAAATGTTCAAAGAGGCACAGGAGAAGGTAGGGGGAAATCCCACCATGGTTCAGCAAAGCTTTATCCCTGACTTGGATGCCCATCAGCCGGCAGGGAGATCTGAGCGCAGGTGTGAGACACTTTTGAGCCAGATTTGAAAGCCATCAGCTGAGCTTTGCCTTGCAGGCTGCTGTGGTGGAGGAGCAGGCTTTGAAGGAGATGACCCACAGGTGATCCTCCAGGAAGGTGGGAGTCCCCAGCCAAGATCCTGGGGCTGGGAGGGCTGCAGCCCCTTGGCCACACCAGCTCCCTTGCTACCTCCCGCTTCCTTCTTGCCTTCCCCACAAGGAAAGGACCTGCCAAACCGGGGCACGGACATGCTCCTCACCTGAGCCCAGAGTCATCCCCTGCCCCTGCCTGCACAGCCCAGTGCCCGGCTCCCGGCTCTGTGCAGACAGCCGCCACCAGAAAGCAGGGTGCAGGGAACAGCACTGAAATCTCCCCGCCAGCGGGATATTGATTTTGCAATAATAAGCCCCTTTATCTCCCTTGGGCCCTGGAATAGCTCTTAAGAGTATTAGCAAAGGAATAATCCATGTCATCTACCGGGCATTTTGAGCACGAGCTCAAGCATGGTTATTGTGTCCCGGGGCTTTTGCTGAGCCCATTCATTCCCCAGCACATGTGACAAGATTTACCGCCGCCGGCCCCGCGCTGGAGGCCACGGTTGTGGCACGTGCTCGGCCCCCAGCTGTTTAGCAGCGGGACACATCTGGCAGCAGGGAGGGGGCAGAGGGCATTGCCCTTGGCTCTTCCCACTGTCTCCCAGCCATCGGCGGTGGTGGGACCAGCTTGTAAACCACAGCAGGAGAAAGCACACACAGTACTGTTGCTCAGGTTCGGTGGAGGCACAGGGTCAGGGTTGGTCCCGTCCGACCAGCCGGGTGCATCCCCAGCTGCCAGCCCCAGGGAGGTGACAGTGTTTGCAGCCAGGGACATGCCCCGAGGCCAACTCCTCTGCTGTCAGTGTACGCTCTCACACTGCCCAGCCTGCCTCAAAGCTCATCTTCACTGCGCAAACAAACAGCAAAATCCCCACAGTCAGAAGGGGGGGGGGGGAAAAACAAAAAAACAAACACAAAAAAAACCCCAAACCCCAAGAAACCAGCAATATTCACTGAGACAGAGAGGTTGCCCCCCCCTCCTCGGAGTGCTCACCCCCCCTCCTCGGTCTGCTCATCAAGGGAAGCCGAGGAAAGCTCACAGTTTAAGAAGGATTAACCAGGAAACAGAAGAAATTAAAGCAGTTTTTGAGCAAGATCATTATGAGTCATGGGAGGCTGAAACAGGTTTTCCTGAGAAAGAAAGTAAATCCCCTGGAGAGATGCCCAGAGAGGTACCAGCACAGCCAAAACCAAAAGGGAGTGTGTAAGAGACAGACGGACAGACAGACAGAGCGGGATTAAGGTGTTCCCAGATCCAAAGACCCATGGAAGTGGCAAGATACCCCTCTGCAAGTGCAAGAAGGGCCACAGCACTGCTGGGCTGCCTTGGGTGCAAGTGAGAGGGGGTCCCAGTGCCGGGGAGGGACCACAAGCAAGGTCCAGCCACCGCCTGGTCCTGCAGCTCCCCTCCTTGCCATAGACCACCTTGTCTGGACCCCCAGGGTGGGATGGGACGGGATGGGATGGGACAGGGGTTTGAGCCCATCTGACATTTTTATTTCCCCTTTGTGCACTGCAGTAAATCACACACAGACCATAAGACCGCTGTTTGGTTTTACAAACAGGAGCTGCCCACACGTCCGAGGCAACGTTTTGGCCCCCCAGATCATGCTTGGGCAGCCATGCCCAGCCAAGCACAGTGGCTGCAGCTACAGGCCACAGATCTAAAAGAGAAAGGAACAAAAACCGACCCACAGAGCCAGGGCATCTCCCTGCCGAGCTGTGAGAGCTTGCAAATGTCCTCACACCCAGCCGCCCAGGCCGCTGTATTTGTGCCAGTGCTATTAGTGAACAGTGGCCTGGGCTTCCACCCTTACACCTGCAGCAAGTCCCAGGTTGCCCCAGGACAGGCAAGGATGCAGGACAGGAAGGGCAAAGGAGACCTCCAGGGGGTGCAAGGAGGGAAGACAACAGCCACCGCAGGGGATGATCCAAAAAAAAACCACGCGAAACCCCTGGTTGCACAGCTGGTGCACTGGCTGCTGGGGAAAGCCTCGGCACAGAGGCACCGCCTGTGCCAAAACCTCGCTGTCTCAAGTGCGGGGGCAACGCAGGACACCCCACCTCTTCCTGGGTGTGCACAAGGAGCCAGGTAAGAGCAAAGGAGGAGAAGAGAGCTACTGCAGCCCCTCCAACTATAAAACATCATAAAACATCAGGGCCCGAAGCGACAGGCAGAGAGACGCCGCATGGAGGGAACCCCAAGGAAAAGGGAAAACAGACTTCTCTCCCATTCCCGCAGCGGCAAAGCTGGCGGAGTTGCTGCTACAAAACCCTATTGATTCCCATGGCACATATCCCACTCCTGCTGTTTACAGAAAATGAGCCCTGGGTTCTGGCGGGAGGGGAGAGACGAGCATGTGAGGGTCTGCAGCCCAGGAATCTCAGCAACGAGCTCAAGCATGGATTTCAGCTGGTAGAGGAGGAGGAGGAGGAGGAGGAGGAAGGTGCCTGAAGTGCAGCTCCAGCACCCGGAGAGATGGTGACAGCCAGCCCCTGCAGGAGGGAGCTGTAAAAGATGGATCCCCGGCACTTGCTGCTTCTCCCTCCCTTTCCCACGCCTGGTTTCTCTGCGGGGCTTCGGAGACGCTCAGCCAAGCGGCCAGAGCGGGGCTGGCAGTGCAAGGAGCAGGGACAGGGGGTTTGTGCCGAGGCGGAGGAGAGGCGAGCCCCAGGGGGAGAGCGGCTGCTAGCTTTGCTGCTCAAGGCTTAATGCCCTAAGAGCCCAGCTGACTCCTGCTCAGAAGCAAAGGGAAACGGCAGGCACTCGGGACGGCCAGGCACCCGACGATGCTGTGTTTCCCCAAACCATGACAGGACACAGGTTTGGGAAATGGGTCGCCCTTTGCCTGCTGCCCTGGAGCTGCCTGAGCTTTGCCCGGAGTGATGCTGCTGGGCCCGGGACCTCCTCGCCTGGGGCAGGACACGTCAGAAAGGGGCTGCCCATAGACACTGCCAACGGGACCTACGCGCACAGCAACATCTCAGGTACTCGGGGGAGCGATCGGCCGCCTCTCCCCCTGCGGGGCTGCTGGGGGCCCCACCATGCAGGCCCGTGGGGTGAAGCATGCAGGGATGGGTTGATGATGGCACGATGGTGCTTCTCCCACCTAGGGCACGCGTAGGGGCTGCAGGGCTTTGCGTGGTCCTCACGGCCACAGCAGCTGCTGTGATCCGGGAGAGATGTGTCACATCAGAGGCGAAGTCTGGGGCGCAGGAAGGAAATTTAATGCTTGACCGTCTTCCTTTAAGAATAAAGTTCTCCTCCATATTAATCTCTACGCATATCACAACGGGCCAGCTCCTTGGCCCACTGAACTCTCCCCATCCCCAAGCGCTGAGCTTGGACCTTTGGGAAGAAATGAGGAGGGAGTTTTTTTAAAAGCACAAATGATCTCCAAAATGCTGAGGGTGATTTTTTTTCTTTCTTTTTTTTAAACCCACTTCCTAGAGCAGAGCACGCGCCGTTCCCCAGCAAGTGGGACATGGCATGAGGGCTGCCGTGGGGTGACCACCTCCGTGTGCGGGCAGCAGCGCAGAGCAGCCCATGCCATACCATTGAACCCTTCGCCTTCCCAAGCCTTTATGAACTACGTGCTGTTTCCAAAATGCCCATCGGGAACAGTCCCTGGCCCCACTTATCTCCAAATCACGGCGAGGAATTGTTGGAGAAGGTGCTAGCCAGGGCCGGACAATTTAACTGTTCAACAGATCCAGCCCAGGCGTCTGGGCAGCCCTGCCAGCACCACCGAATTTACTCATATAGACATCTCCACTACCTGTTAACAGCATTGCTGGACCTGGAGAAAGTCTGATCTTACTCAACCTGATTTGTTTCTCATCAGCCCCTCTGGAGGAGAAGCCTACATCACCTCAGCAAAAGGAGAGGCAAACCAAACCTCTCTTCTCTCGCATTAGCTTTACGTGGAATTTCCCTCAGAAGTTCCCCCTAAGTGAGGCGGAGCACGTTTCTGCCTGCAGGTTTTAAGCTTGGCTTAACTAGAGTTGATCAGAGTATTTTCCTTTAATTCAGGATAGCGGTACCTGTGATACCTGTTACACAAGAATCTACTCATCCACGTTTTCTTGGCCTTGTGTTAGTATATCCAGGGTGGTTTTTTGCATGCACCCAGTCAGGCTGGCATCCCTTTTGGAGCCTGCCTCACTCCCAGCTCTCACCAGGTACCAGCAAGCTGGAACAAGGACAGCACTAAAGATGCAAAGGGTACAATGCAGAAAGGATGATCTAAGCAGGATAACTGAGTAGCTCTGAATAGTTGCGGGTAAGAAATTAGGAGAAAAAAAAATAAAGGCTGGGATGGAAAAAGTATCTCTCTAGAGCAGAGAGCAGTATTTTTATTGCTTTGAGTTCCAGCCAACAATACTTTCCCAGAATACTGGGGTATTAAGAAATGCCTATCCTCTTCCTTTCCCTCCTAAAGGTTGCTCTCTGGAGGCTGTCCCCATCCTGTACCTTTCCAGTCCCTTCTGCCCTTCAGTAGCTGCTCACATTGCAGAGTTTGCACCTAGAAGACTTATTTTCCAGACAAAGCCACTGGACTTCCCTACGTATCTCCTTTAGGATTACGCAAAAAAATAAATTCAGAGACTTGCAGGACCCGGGGGGAGCGACGCAGGGGCCAGGCAGCCTTTTCAGAAGCATCACCAGCGGGGGCTTTGTCACCACCTCCACCTAACGTCTCCCCTTCTCCCCCAGCGCCATGCACGGCTCTCTCCCCACCGCGCTACGGCTATTACTACGTGGACAGAGGCTCGGGCGTCTCCTTGGGCTCCGTCCTCGTGTACTGGTGCCAGGAGGGCTACCAGCTGGTGGGCAGCGAGAGGCTCTCCTGCCTCCGCCGGGAGAGCGCTTCGTCCTGGAGCCACCCCCCGCCCCACTGCCAGGGTAAGGAGCCTACCGGGGCCACCCAGCCCCTCTGCCCATTTGTAGGGTCTCGATGGGGTGCAGGCGATCGCCACCCGATTGCTAACTCGGGGGGAGGGACGTCAGCAGCCGCCCACCCTTGCATGGAGGGTTCCTCGCTCTGGCCAAGCTGGTGAGGGCAGGAGGAGGAGGTGGGGTGTCCCAGCCACCCTGAGAGGGGACAGCGGAGGTCCAGCTTGACCCAGTTGGTGGTGGTCAGCACAGGCGAAACGCCATGTTTCAGCGGGGTCCCCACAACGGCATTTCATGAGCTGCATAAGGTGGGGGAGGGGGGTTGGCAAAAGGGTGAATTCACCTGGCCTTGGCTGAGCAGATAACCAGGCCTTATCATCTCGCTCCCGGTAACTGGCACAGAAGTCACCAAGTTGTGTCCAAACCTGGCACCCAGCTCCAGGGCACAGCCAAAAGCTTTCCAGCAGGGAAGAGGCTGAGCTCCATAATCACCCAGCACGTGCTTTTTTGCAAAAGCTCCAGCGGCAAAGGGCGCTCACCTTGTCTGTGCTCCAGGCTCACGGGGAGCGAATGCCCGAACGCCCAAGGAACAAAGTTTATGGCTTTAAAAGCTTTCTCGCTGCGTATTGTGCGCCCGCATAAAATAATTTGAGGAAAGATTGCCCTCCAGAAAGTTATATGTTTTTGCGGTGGCAAGCAAAACCGCCGAAGTTGTAACTACTCTGTAGCTTACACGTGAATTATATTGCTTATGTGGAACACTGAGAAGTAAAGCCCCGAGGCCCTCTCAGAAACAGTTTATGGGCAAACCTGTGGTGCAATAGCTGGCTAAAAAAAAAGAAAGTTTGAAATGGAAAAGGTCCGCCACATTCGCTTTTGCCACTTCTTTTTCACGTGCTCAAGATAAGCAAATCCATTTTTAAAAGGTAGCATCTCGCAAAGGTCAAATTAGGAACCAAAGTGCCCCAAGCACAGGACATCCCTGTAGGTGCTTCAGCTCAGCAGCATCCCAGGCAGCTCGCCCTTTAAAAATGAAAACGAAAATAAAGCAATTCGCCTCAATTCAGAGCTATAAAACCTGATGATACACAGTCAGTGGCTGTCTCTCCTTCATAAAAATAAACACGGCAAAACAAAAGCAATAAATTTTGTTGCAGTAGGTTACAGGTGCTCCTGTAGTAAAACATTCATAAAGCTGGTTAGCAAACCTTATCTTCTCAGCCCTAAATGGAGGCTGCAGTTTGTGCGCTACTTAATGCAGAAACAACTGGCGTAAACCAAAAAAAAACCCTCCAAACTTTAAATCACACCTTGGGTTCCCCAAAATAAAGAGGCTTTAAGAAAAAAAAAAAAATCCCCATGTACTTGTTCTCTTTGAAACAAAAAGCAAACCTCTGTACTTTCAAAAATCTTAACTTGGTTATTTTGCAAGTGTCATGAGGTTGGGTGTTTTGAATCTGTGTATTTTGTTACTTTGAAATCATAAACATACCATTTTTGCAGACATTAGTGAATTCTTTCAGGTTATTTTGGCCTTGGGTTGGGAGGCATGTCCCTGACATCAGACATTTACAACGCAAACATAATTTAGGTTCCCTTTACGGTTTGATCAGGATGGAATTCATCTGCTCTTTCCAGACATCCATCTTAGGGCAGGGAGGGATTAGACTCGGATGGACCATACGCCCATCCATGAAAATTCTGAAGGAAGTGACTATTTTTTATGCTGAGGGTGGTGAGACACTGGAGCAGGTTGCCCAGAGAGGTGGTAGATGCCCCATCCCAGGAAACATTCAAGGTCAGGTTGGTCGGGGCTCTGCGCAACCTGATCTAGTTGACGATGTCGCTGCTCATTGCAAGGGGGGTTGGACTGGGTGATCTTTAAAGGTCCCTTCCAACCCAACACATTCTATCATTATGGCCATCAAAGTTTCCAATTAATTTTTAATTTTATTTTTTTTTACATTTCACAAGCCCATTTTTTCTGTCAAATGCTCAGGCTTCCTTAATCCATTTTAACTGAACTTTTTTTCCTTTTTAACTTCCCCCCTTTTTTCCCTTTTTAACTTTTTTCCTTTGTTTCCTGTTTTTCCTTTTTAACTTTTTTCCCTTTTTAACTTTCCCCCTTTTTTACTTTTTTTCCTTTTTAACTTTTTCTTTTCTCTTTTTAACTTTTTTCCTTTTTTCCCTTTAACTTTTTCCTTTCTTTCCCTGTTTAATTTTTATCCCTTCTTTCTTTTTAACTTCACCCATTCTTTTTCCTTTTTAATTTCCCCCCCTTTTCTCCTTTTTAACTTTTCTCCTTTTTAACTTTTCTCCTTTTTAACTTTTCTCCTTTTTAACTTTTCTCCTTTTTCCCTTTTTAATTTTTATCCCTTTTTTCCTCTTAACTTCCCCCCTTTTTCCCTTCTTAACTTTTTCCCTTCTTAACTTTTTCTTTTTTTTCTTTTTTTCCTTTTTAATCCCCCCCTTTTTCCCCTTTTAAGTTTTCTTCCTTTTTTTCTTCTTTTTTCCCTTTTTTCTTTTTAGTTTCTCCCCCTTTTTTTCTTTTTAACTTTTTTCCTTTTTAACTTTTCCCCCTCTTTTTTCCTTTTTAATTTTTTTCCTTTTTTCCTTCTTCACTTTCCCCCCTTTTTTCCTTTTTAACTTCCCCCTTTTTTTTTCCCGTTTTAGCTTCCCCCTTTTTTTTCCCTTTTTAGCTTTTTTCCTTTTTTTTTTTTTTTTTATTTCCCTTTTCAACTCTTTGCCTTTTTAATCCCCCCCCCCCGTTTTCAACTGTTTTCCCCAAGGAACAGTTAAGCAAAAGTACACGTCTAGGCCAAAAAAAAAAAAAAAAAAAAGAAACAACTATCCCAAAAAAACCCAACACACCAAAACCCCAAAACCAACAAGTTCCCGTTATGTCTTTACTTCTCACTCAGGCCTCCGCTCACGCCACCTTTGCGCTTCACGCAAGACGCACCCGACGCACCTTCTCCTTCCTCTCCCGTGGGATTCTATTCCACCCCTTTTCTGAAGAAAACGCTTTCCGATGCGATTTGGTTGTTTTTGGGGGGTTTTGGGTTTTCGTTTGGCCCCCCCCCCCCCCCATTCGCTTCCTTATTTATTCAGCCGTGGCCATCCCTCACGTTTGTTATTACGGTTGTTAATTAAAACGACACCTTGAAGCGCAACTTCAGGTTACCCGTGGGGAGCGGGACCGGGGAGGCGGGGGGTGGGGGGGGGACCGCAACGCCCGCGTTCGCGGGCGTTGCGGTCCCCCCCCCACCCCCGCCTCCCCGGTCCCGCTCCCGGCTCATGGCCCCCCCCCGCCTTTCTGTCCCCGCAGTCGCCCCGCAGCCCTCGGCCACCGCCTCCCGCGCTGCGGTGGCCGCCTCGCTGCTGAGCGGAGCCGTTATCCTGGCGCTCTCCGTCTCCTTCGCCGTCTGCTGGTGGCGGGACAGGGCGAGGAGGAGCCGGGGGGGGTGAGTACGGAGGATGGAGGTGGGGGTGAAAAAAGCGGGGTTTTGGGGTGTGTGGGGGGGTGGTGTTTAAGGAGTAGGGGAGAAGCCACGGTGAGGAGCGGGGCTGGTACCACCAGCCAGGACCAGAGCAGCATCACTGCAGCAGCGCTTCCCTGTTTTCCCAGCATACGGTCCAGTAGGACCTCTTTAATATCCCAGACAAGAGACTGCGGCAACAGGGACCACGCAGGAGCCTACCTAGGATGCGGCTTTAACCCAGAGCCTAATTCCTTTTTAACGGAAGTCCACAAGGACAAGGAGTGAAGAAAAAAAAAAAAAAAACCCTGCAAGAGATGACACCTCAGCCTCTGAGGAGCCACCAACTCTACCTCGCCCGCTCTTCCCAGGGCTGGCTGATGCCTCGCTGGCCCAGCCCCACCAGCACCCCTTTTCTGCAGGGCAGGAAAAATTGCGGTGCTTTCCTCTGGGAGCGGCGGGAGGGTGTCACAACCATGGGGTGACAACCATTTGGTTTAAGATACAAACCTGTCAGATCTTTCCACGGGGTGGGGTTGGGTGCGTAAATGAAAACAGGCAGCCCACAAAGCACAAAGAAAACCCCTGCATAGCCTTCTCTCTCCACCTCGCAGGCGGCAGCACGGGAGGAAAATCAGAGGAGGACGAAAACGCAACCCCGCCACCCCCGAGAGGGGCAGGAATGCTTTTGGGAGACTGAAACACTACCACCGGCGCGATTACCACCTCTCGGCTCTCTCCAGCTCCGTGTTCCCGGGGGCACTTGCAGGATGCAATAATCTGGCTTTCCAAAGGTAGGGCTCAGCCCCCTCATGCTGGCGCTGCCCCCCCCCAGCCCCTCAACACAGGGGCAGGAGCCTCTCCCAGCCCATCCGGAGGCAGGAGCAGCCAGATGTAAAAGCCCACGTCGCTTGGGCACTCGATCCCCTGCCTCATCCCCTTACACGCTACCCCCCCCCAGCACCTGACAGCAATGAAACCCTTGCACCCGCTATTTCAAGGGGGAGGTGAGACAGAGGACCAGGCCTCCCCTTCACCCTGCTTTAGCATCACCTGGGTGGGCTTCGGCCTCCCATCAGCGCTGCAGCCCCCTCTTACTATCTCTTCTCCTTCTTGCCTTTACCAGGAGCCCCGAAAACCTGCCAAAGCTGCCCCTGCAGAGCTGGCACCCCGACGCACAGGTCCTGCCGCCGCTGATGTTACAGCCGGGCACACCACCCATGGCCGCCCTGCCCAGCCACCCGCCCCGCACCCTGCCCCTGCCTGCCCTGCCCTGCCATCCCCACCTCCCCCGGGACCCGCTCCCCCTCTACTACAGAAGCTACGAGGAACAGAAGCTCTTCAATAAGTTCAGGAGGCCGGTTTGAAAAAATTAAACTGCCATTCAACTTCCCCCCCACCCCCTTTTTTTCCTTTTAACGCCATCAATTCCTTGAAATGCTGCAGCGCTCAGGACAGAATTTCACAAGAGCCAGTTGCTGCACCCGGACCTGGGTTGGTTTTCAAATGGAGAAAAACTGACACTTCAGCTTGAAAGGCTTTTTTGATATACTCCTTTTATTTCCCCTCCCCTGTCCAGAAGTGCACATTTCAAACAGGAGTTCCCGGGGTTACAAGCTGCTTAATTGATCATTTTTGGTGAGATGCGTAAAGCCAAGTCTGAGCAGCCCCAGCTTAAACTGTGGACTGAGCGTGTGCAGACTTCCAGGTTTTAAACACAAGAGTCTGATTTTCCGTTTTGGGCTCTTTTCAAGGCTGAAAGTAGAGACAGCCAGTTACCAGGAACAAGGAATCTATGTCATTAGAGAATTGGAAGCATTTACAATTCATTGCACTTGAATGTAGGCTGAGATTTAACAGTTTGGGGTGTTTTTTTAGTTATTCAGAACTCACCATATTCCCCCATTTCTACAGAGACAATTTTGGACTTACAAGGTGCAGTGACAAGTCTGCAAAGATAGCTAGACAAGAGAAAAACATGAATTTATCTTTAATACAAAAGATGCAGCACACCTTAAAAAAACAAACGAAAAACCACACACCAAAAACCCAAACCCACCAAGCTTGGAGGGGTTTTCATCTTTTCTCTCCTGCACTAGAAATTCACATCAGCCGTAGAGCAGTGCCCAAAGCACTAGTGTAAGTGCCATCATTTGCATTCAGAAAGCAACGACGCTCCTATTTCTGTCCAGGATTTCCTGGGTGGAAATACATGGGTGGGTTCAAGGCAGGGCAGGCAGAGCCTGGCCAGCAGCTTCAGGACACCTGGGCCCCCCCAGTTGGCGCTGCAGGACAGACCCGTGCACGCGTGGCACGCCTGACGCAGTCCGGGCACACGGGGCTCGCTGAGTAACATGGCATCACGTGCGCACAGAGATGCTGTTTATACCTCGGGGGGCGTTGCAGCCTCCGTCAGAAGAGGTGCTGGCAGCCCCAAGGGCTGGTGCACGCGCGGGGTGAGGAATAAGAACGAGCACCCGGGATGCGGACCCCCAGCATCGCTCGCCCTCCAACGCTCAGGGATGCAAAACCGCGACACCCAAACGATCCTGCTGCTACAAAGTTTTAGTCCGCTGGCTTCATTTCCGTCAACACTTTGCATCGCGTTTCAAGGAAAGCGGCCTTGAAAGATGGAAGGTAGCACGTTTTGTGATAAAGGCAAGACCTACTGGTGGACGTCTGGGAAACACTGCCGCTTCTCCCTGGAAAGAGGGCTAGGGACACTGTTTTTTCTATTTCTAATAATAATAAAGGAATCTCTCCCCATTCCACTTCCTGTGTCCTCTTTTCACGTCACCAGGCTACGGAAAGTCTGGTTTCGGGGGCTGGCTTTCGTTGGGGGAGGGAGCAGGCGGTAAAGCTTTTGCAGATCCCTTGCAAAAGACAACACCCTCCGTGGCCATTTACCAGCAACTGCACCATGAGAAGGAAAAACCCTTTCATTCTCCCAAGACAACTGAAACTGTAAGAAAGAACAGGAAAAACAGGACCTGCGCTGCGTTTCCCTTCGGGCTCACGTCCTAACCTTGTGTTTTTCTCCTCCCTCTTTTTCCAGCCAAGTCTAACACATAGGGAGGGGAACAATCCTGCTTCAAGGTAAACTGTTCCTCAGTCCCCTCCCTCCTGGATGCTCGTGAGACTGCCCAGAGCACCATCGGAAAAGGCATTTTGCACGCAGACACGCCAACCACAAATTCGGGCATGGCACTACGGGTGTTTTGGGCTCTCATGAACACATGGGCACCATACTCACAGACTACGAGGATGGGAATAAGACTTTTTGTATCCGTTTCCTTCTCTGTTCCTCTCCCTTGTCATGTTTTAAGGAAAAAAAACCCAACCCCACTACAATTTCCCCCTCTCTCTACGGAGATTTTTGTTCAAAGAAATACATTGATGATCTGAAAGGTCCCTTCCAACATAGACAGTTCTATGATTTGGGACACAGTTTGTGGTTCCCTGGATCTCAGCAAGGCTTTAAAACAAAAAGTGGGATTTTTTTTTTTTTTTCCTACGTAAGATTAGAGATTGACACCTGCTTTCACTGCAAATTGAAATGACGCACGTTTCAGATATAAAAACCTTTTGCCAAACGTGTCCAGGAAGATGCCGTTTTTGAAGTGTCACAGCAAAAAGTTAGCATTTTCAACAAAAAACTGACACAGTAGTTTTTCATACAGAGAGAAATGTAAACTTGAAACAAGCACTTTACACAACTGGTATTTAAAATCTGATTTACTTGACAAAATTGAAACGTTTCCTTGGGGTAACATTTTCCTGACTTCTTTTTTGTGTGCAAAGTTAAGCTTTCCAACGCAAAAATTTGAATCCAAAAGCTTGGCACCCTTTGCCAAGTTCC
This sequence comes from Larus michahellis, assembly GCF_964199755.1. NCBI lineage: Eukaryota > Metazoa > Chordata > Aves > Charadriiformes > Laridae > Larus > Larus michahellis. The sequence goes on along the minus strand of NC_133896.1, from coordinate 53,236,205 downwards.
TCCAGCAGGGAGGAGCACAGCCAGGTCTTCCTCAAAAGTCATCTCAGGCTTGCAGGAGGGTGAAACCAACAGAAGAAAGATGGGTGAAGGGCAGGAAGCCCAACTCTACCACGAGTTTCCTTACCAACCCCTTAGCCTTTGCCTCGGTTCTTGTGCGGCCCGGCGAAGAGACGCATTAAGGTTGTGAAGAGCCACACTCAGCTTCACCCCAAAAGGCACCATCAGTGAAGCATTTACTTACCAAAAGAGGAAGGAGAAGGAAGGTAACTATGCAGAAGCGTTAAGTAATTTGTAAATGGGAAGAAACAACCCTCACAAGCCTATAATCCCACACATTCTCGCTGCATCACTCGGCAGTTCCTACTGGACTACCATCTACCCAACCCTTCTCCACCAGAGCAGCACGTGAGGTGCTGCCCTCTCCACCATTTCCCCCTGCAGCCCAGAGAAACCCCAGCTTTCTCCGCACTAGGGAACGAGGTTTCCAGCTGTTGAAGATCCTGGCCTCTCTACAACTGAAGCTGAAGCTCTGAGAGGTTTAGTTGTAATGTTTTATGCAACATCAAATGCAATATCCAGTTATATATTATGTGCCACATCCCTATTTATTCTTTATTTACATTTTATGCATGCAATATCCAGTAGGCAAGATGGGCCCTGGAACTGGAGGAAATCATCTGAAGATGGACGGAGATAGCTGCCAAGGTCAGCTCATTGCCAGTTTGTGTCCCAGGCAAACCTCACAAGCTTTCTACTCAGGGGCTGAACAAAGAGACAAAGTACCCTCATTTTTATTAATATTTTTTTTTTAAAACAGGATTTTAAGCTTCAGGCTCCACATTGGAAACCTCAGCCTGCATGCTTATCCAGAAAGAGCTAAACAAATTTTGGTCACAACTTTAAATTCTTCAGTGAAGCTCAGCGTACCAGCCTCCTAGGACTGTCATCACCAACAGAAGATATTTCAGACCCTCTCTGAAGATCTGGGCAAGGTTAATGCTGGGACCTGCAACATTCAAATCCTAAAGCCATGAAACTCCAAGAAGATGTTCTTTGTGATGCTGAAAAGAACGGCCACCCTCTGCCAGTACAAGCTTTCTAGACTACTATTTGCTGTGCTGCTAGGAAGAGGGAACAAGTCACACCCTCTCCAGGCATCTCTAAAAGGGAGAAGGATTTGACAAATTTTTAGGTCTGAAGACTGGAGGGAGAAAATAGTAATCTAGCAAGATTCCACAGAAGAAAGCAACAGTAACCACGCAATGACTGTATCCCACTGAAAGACCCCACTTCATCTGTGTTCCAGGAGATGGGCTCCTCACGAACACCACAGGCCAGGCAGATCACACTCCCACCGGCTTTAGATTAACAAGGACTTTTCTGTACTGTTTTCCTCCACAGCGACACCACCTCTGTTCAAACGACTTACCACACCTAGCATCACTGCGTCAGCACCACCCTAAACCAGTGCTTTTCATCACCAAAGCCAGTAACCGATCTGTCGCTGCCAGGATCACGCAACCCACCTCAAACCTCCACCCTGTGGCAGTTCAGACTCCCGCATCCCCGCAGGTGGCTCTAGCTCCCTGTACTCGTATGGCAAGAACTTCATTTGACCATTTCCACCTCAGGAGCCTTCACTTTGCCGCATTAACATTACAGCGGTATGCCTAGGGCAGAGGCAAACCCCGGAAAGAAGGGAAGATGAAGATCTTGCTCGTATACAGCACCCTCACACACAGATCAAAGCGGCTACTTTGCGGCCTACACTGAGGCTACACCATTTCTTACACTCTATCCCAAAGCTATGACAAGACTTCACCTCTTTCCTCATTAGAAGCTTTGTTTACAGCAAAATCCATAAATAGACGAGGACCTGAGAGCTGTTTCCCATCAGTGGAATGCCTCAAAGTGGGGAAAAAGAGATGCTGGGATTTGGGAGAAGATAAAGGAGCACAGGTTCTTGCAGTTACTACATCCACATTCAACCCCAACACCTGATAGTAAATCAGTGAAGCAGAAAGCACTTCTCTAGAAAAGTAGAAAGCGCTTCTCTATTTAGCCATATAGAAACACACTGCTGGAAGACATAAGGCAACAACTACTGTTAATAGACATACATTCCTGTCAAATGGCACTTCACATTACTCGCTTTGGGTGCACGCTAGAAATTCACATGACCAGCAGTTGGCCAGCTGGACTGGAGGAGTTCATTCCCCTTGAGTCAGGAGTACGTACAAACTCTTCCAGCAGGGCTGGTGACAACTCCAGTCCCCAGACGCTTCAAGTACCATGCCATCTCTCAAAGCTTCTTGACACACCTCAGTTCTGAGCGGTAAGTTTTTACTCCAGCACACAACTTTGAGTGAATTAGTCCCAGGCAATAGAGTACCTATTGTGGGGTGGCTTTACGGAAGCCACAGACCAACACCAAGTCTAAGCTCCTTCGCAACTTAAGGCAACTTCCATGCATCCTGAGGAGAGGGACAAACAAGAAGCACCCTGGTAACTGTTCTACAATATTTTCTGAAGTGTGTTTTCTAAGCTCCCTTGCAAGGGTAAGGGAGGAAATTGGTGTATGCACACACAACCCCCCCAGCCCCAGAGGAAAAATCGTGTTTAAGCCTAAGAAAGCTCCACAGCATAATGGCCATCTCTACAAAGCTGAAAAAAAAAGCCAAACAAACAAACACCAACCAACAAAAAAAACCCCACCAAACACCCAAAATGACCACCACCAAAAAAGCCACCCCACGCAAGAAAACCCAAACACACTGCGTTTTCCCTAAAATTCAACATATTGAATGCCTACGATTAAATGAGCATCTCGATAAACACCTTCTAGAGGACAGAGTCCGTGACGGAGGGGAAGGAAAACAAAAATGGTGAGTTCAGGAACTAGAATTCAAACTGCTTAACTCCATGATTAAAAACTGTCACCGAAGTTGGCAATAGTGTTTTAAGTATAGTTAGAGCAGCCCTGTCAAGACACTGCAATTTAAGGGCACGTACCTGCTCACACTTGACTTGCAAGTAGGAAATGGAAGTTATGAAAAGAAAAGGAATTCATGCAATTGCTCTTCACCTTACCTAGAAGGAGACTTTATTCTCCTTGTTGTAGTCCAGAAACATCATTGCCTTATCAGATATTCAAATTTTAAAAAAGCCAGGAACCCTTAGCATCAGTCCAGCACTGTTGACCCCCAAATTGCTACGCTTGAATTGCAAGGTTTTTGAAAAATGCAACAGAACTTATTGTACCAACAAAATAATGGCTAATAACTCCTTCCCTTTGCTCAACACACCTTCCTAGCTGTTATGGAGGAGGAGCCCGGTCCATCCTCTCTCTCCAGTTTCATCTCTGCCAGGCACCATCTACCAAATGTGTTGCCAGTCCTGCGTTGCCAGCCTTTTAGCCAAGCACCAGTCTTGGCTTAACACATGGAAGAGCTGCATGTGTCTATACGATATATAGAACAACAGACCATGCACCGAGATGATCCCACGGACAAAGCAGACACATGGACGCTCCCCTTTCAGTAAAGGCTCCCGTACAGAATTTGTCACAGCAACAGTCCATCAAGAAGAAAAACCTCAGGAGAAACTAACAGAGCAACACACGGTTCAACCGAGTGAAATGCCAGGTTGCCTCCTGACTGGGGGGGATGCAGGAATTGGTAGCAGACAGCAGACTAAGCTAGACAGAGAGGCAGATGCTGCACACACACCCCCGCATCAACCTGAACACTGATATATTTTAACGTTATAACACCAATGCCACCCAACAAGAATTCTTTCTTGGAAGGGTGGCACCATAAAGAGAAAAATCATTCTAGCTGCAAACCTTTTTCCTTAAGGCTAGGTGTTTGTCAGCAGGCAGGCCTCAGGAGCTATTGTACGGCAGCAGGGGATAAGCACTGTCCCGAGCAGCTGGAGCCTATTTTCTAGTGGAAACAGACCACACACACGGGTTTCCCTCAGCGCATCCTAAACTGACGCGAAGAGACAAATCAACTCAGGAACCTAAGGAGGCAGCAGCTTCAGGAATTGCTGTGGTACACAGGAAGCCGTTACAGCTGCCTTTTGGGAGGTTTGCTTATTTTCAGGGTCAGGAAAGGCACCCTTCTAAAAGAGAAATGTTAAAGATGGGAAAAAAAATGTCTGTGTCTAACATCTGGGGAAGAAAAAAAAAAACCAAAAAACCAAACACCCCACAACCAAACAAAAAGCCCACTGCATCTCCACCAGCACCTCCAGCAGACTGCTCCCACCGGACTGGGTTGCTTCCCAGCACCAGCAGCCTGCGCTGCGGCAGGAGAATGCTCCTAGCCTGCGGTCACAGCAGGCTGCGCTTCTCCCTCCGCCCCCAGCAGTGACGGCAGGGGACTGTGCAGGGGCCGCCTGGGTGAAGAAAATGCTTGTTTTGCTGGGGGGGTGTTGGCATCAAAGGGTGCGCGCGTTCTCCCAAGCAATCAGGGCACAGGAGTAACGTGCAGCAGCGATGCCCGTCCTGAAACCGTACGTGCAGTTCCTTCACGCAGCACTGAACGGCACCACTGCTAAGAGAGGAGCCAAAGCAGGCAATCACCAACAACTGATGTTCTAGAAATCAGAATATTTAGAGTTGGTTTATGCAGATTCAATGCCCGTTTCCCCTCTCCGGCAATCGACTCAGGACACGCTTCCATTCCCCACGCAGTGAAAGCCCAGTCTCCCCCCACCGTTTGGTGCCCACAGTTCAGCAGCGTGAATTCCCTTCCTCACTCCTGCCAGGGGAAAACATTTTAGGAGGGCAGCCAGCCTGAACGATTCACGCCAGAAACCCTTCTGCACAGCATTTAAAGCACCTCAGGCTCTCAGCCATCCCTCATGAGACACGCCAGTCCAGCAGCCCAGTCACAAGCTTGCTGGTTTTAAACACCGCTTCTTTGCTGGAAGTGTAAGAGCTTGTTGGAAGCTTCTGTATGTTAGGAGCTCTTCATCCCCTGTTGCACAGTGACCTTTGAGTGAGGATGCTGATGGAAACAGGGAGTTGTAACTAGAATTCTCTGCCACTCCTTCAGACACATTATTGCATGCTATCTGTCCCAAGTGACGTGGCATTTAATTCAGAAAGTATAATCAAGCTTTTCATGCTTCAGACTTGAAAGGGTACCACCACCAAAGGTTAGAGACACATAGCCTCTAGCTATTGCCATGAGTAAAGACAACAATCCCTTTAAACATTTAAAGCGTGTACGGTTTTGCCCACCCTTCAATGCAGAAGTCACCATGCAAAGCAGTATTTCCATGAAAAAGTAGCTTCAGCTTAGACAAATGGGAGAAAAAAAAAAAATCATGCATTGACATACAGTTTTACCAGATGCAGAAACTCAAAATCCAAGTTTGAAAAAACGAAAACTAAACATGAAGTCATCATCAAGTTTTCTGTTTTATTTAAGATTTTAGTTTTAATTCTGAAGAAAGAGGTACATTTCCTTGGTTTTAGTTTTAGAGTCAGGTTATAACCATGTTTATTTATCTGTTTCTTTTTTCCTGTCTTTTCAATACTGCACAAACGTCCAGAAACTACAGGGTTAAGTAAAAGCTGCAGGCAGAGGAGGTCAGAGGTTGCTCCTGATGGTGATCATGTGGCCCCAATGCAGTGCTATCCCAGAGTGCCCTAATCAGGTGAATCTTTGTGTTTTTTTAAAAAAAAAAAAAAGAAAGAGAGATTGACAGAGGAGACAGAAAGACTGAAGTAAATATCACTCGTGTTTCAGCTGCTTATAATTATATTATGTATACGCTAGGTATTAAATCTGTGAATACTTTTAAAACATTAAAGTTTACTTTAAATCTAAAGCCAAAATTAAAGAAAAATCTTATTCTCCCCTCTTTAAACCACTCTTTAGCAACATGCCCGTTACTCTTAGCTATAAGTGTTTTGTCTTTCAACACACTTCATGTCAAACTCTTACTGAGTGACACAATAAAATCCCCCTAAAAAAAACAAAACAAAACATAGCAATTTCCCTGTGTAGTGCCACACTGAATGCAAAATAAATGCTAGGCCACTGCTTGCCCACATGTTCAGTAAATTCATTTAAATTAAATACCTTTTTCATGTTTCTGCATTTGATTCTGCATTGCAATTTTTCCCCTATACTGCAGATTGACACTTTTCCACTAGGCAGAAATACTCATGTGCAAAAGACATAAGACAGTAATATTCTCCTTAAGCATTGAGACTGCATTTTGACTTCTCTCTCTCTTTTTTTTTTTTTTCCTTAGAACAGTTAGAAAATATTTCAAGCAGTGTATTTCAAACACTGGCTCAGCAGAAACTTAACAAAAAGATAACGGTCACAACCCTGTGATGGCATTGCATTTGGGGGGGAGGTTTGATCAGGAACTGGATTCTTCAGAAAGAAAGATATGACAGGGAACAGTAGGTGGGCATGGGGAGGAGTCAGGGTGGGACACTTCCTGCATTTCTAACGTTTTGGGTTTTATTTTTTCTTTTTTTTTTTTTTTTCCTCCTTTCTTTTTCCTCCTTTCCTAATGACGATCCAGCGCTGAGCTCTGTAGTAGATCTGTGGGGGTTTTACTGGGGGGTCTGAAGGCTGTCTGAAAGCCTGGGGGCGGGGAATGGAAGCTGGTGGGGTTTGAAGGAGGAGAGTAGGGGTTCCAACTGGCTCTGTGCAGAGGGATCTGTGTGCCGAAGGGGTTACTGTGGTGCGTCTGTGACGGTGCTGCACTGGGGCCGTCCACCTCTGTGAGGGCCTGAAGAGATTTTAGCCAATGTGGAGGATTGTCATCTTGAAGGGTGTCTAAACTGTTTCCTGTGGAGGCTGGGATACCTATGAAGAGAAGAAAAAAAAAACACAGGGATACAGGCAAGTCAGAGCAGAAGCAGTAAGCTGAGTACAAAGGAGGTCAATTTAACCTAACAAAAAGCAACAGTGAGAAAACATGATTAGTTTGTACAGAGAATGCATTTTACATTATTATATATAATTACCCTGCCCGCAAAACATTTAACGTTAAATTCAGATAAGAGAAAGTTCCCCCTCAGAGCACTTCATAAAAACACACATTTTTCTATGAAACATCCTGTGCAAGGACTGCATCCCTGTTGACATGACCTTACCACACCAAACTACCAGTACACTGCATGCTTCGCCTCCTACTCTGCCTACTTGAATCATGCTTCAGCCTCTCTAACAGGGAAACACAACCAGACAGCCTTATAAAAGAGAGCTTTATAAACAAGTGGAGTACGTCCCTTTTTAAATAACAAAGTCCAGTGAATGCCTTCAGTGCCTCAGGACCAGCGGCGCACATACCGGACATGCCATCCAGCAGAAGGGACACCTACGTTGACCCTATAGATAAGCGCTGATCCGCCTGACTGCCTGCAGAGGTCCCGGGCATGCATTGCAAAGGCCTAGGTGACACTTTGTTGTACCTAGCGGTTCCACAAAAATTCCTGAACCCTTGAGGTTTTGTGGATGGAAGCTGGAAGAGACCACCGCATACTGACTTTTTCTTTTTTTTTTTTTTTTCCAGATGTAAATCAGTTTGTGCCAAATACCCATTTGATGGTTTGCCAGCGGAGCTGAAGGAGTGAGAAACGGTTACCTGTGATGATTGCGGGGTCCATCCAGCTGCCAGGGCTGTCCCAATTCAGGCTGTCGGTGGTGGCAGTGTTGGACGTTGGTACACTGTGGTTGGCGTTGGAGGGGGAAGAAGCATTGGGCAGTCCACCAAAGTTGATGTTAATGTTCGGTAGAAGTGCCCTTAGCCCGTCCTGCCATTCCTTCATATTTAAACTCTCTACAGAACTGCTGTTGTCTGGGAGATTTACCAACAAAAAAAAATGAAAGATAAAAAAATAAAAAGCTGAAGTTAGAAACAGATGTCCTCCTTTGGTGGGGTATGGGATTTTGTTTCTACTTTTTAAACTAAGCAATTAATACTTTCCCTGTCCAAAAAGTAGGGTCAATGTTTATATGATTGATGAATTACTCAGATGGCTGGCAGGTTTTAAATCAAGTGTAAGGGAGTGGGAGAAAGATTTAACTCCTCCCCCAATTTGTATTTCCCCATTTTTTTCAGTTCTGAGACTCAAATAATCAAGGGCACAGTGGCTCTCCCTCTATTACTAATAGGTGAAAAACCTACCAGATCCTTTATGAGAAGACCTTTGTTGCAATCTAGATAACCCAACTCTGCTGCTTTATTAATGGGCAGCAGGCTCAAAAGGGTTGTTTTCTTTGAAGTATATTAAAATGAAGAAAGGCTAGGTAGGGCTTTGCAACAGAAACCGAACATGAGGAACCACGGAGGTGGAGGAATATCACAGAAGTTTTTTGTTTTGTTATAGCTCGCTCATTCACAACCCTACAGATGTTATTCCAAAGGAAGTGGTAATTAGGTTCTCATGAAGTTGAAGGGAGTGCAATTTCCTCTTGCAGTTGAAGAACAGTAGTGAAAATTCTTTAGAGACCTTTCAGAATAATTCCCGACATGGCAATATTCTCAAAACTTTGGTTTGAAGCAAACCAGCTGGACACCAGAACAGTCAAGTCTCTACCATTTGCCTAAGCGTTTCAGGGCATGTATTGAAAAAGGACATCAGGATAACGTGGCTATTAGCACAGCAAGTGCTCCCTGAACACCAACGTGAAACCACGCTATCTAGAACAGACTATCAGGTTCTACAATCCATCACCTGCTTTAGGTATCTCAAAGCAAAACTAAACCAGACACAAGCATCCTAGTATTTATCAGCCAACACAGGAAGTCATACAATTAACTTGTGGTCAAATGTATTTGAAAAGAAAGTGTGGGTATACTAATTTGGCAGTACGCTCTTTTTGACAAAAATCTAGAATACAATTATTTATTTTTTTTAAAACCATGTCTGCCTCTCCTAACTGAAAAAAGGACCTTGACATCAATCAGAAGCATTACAGTGAGATACTTACATAATACTGCTACTTCATCAACAATGGAAGAAATTTAAGTCTTCATGGAAAATTAGAGGATATCACTAACTTGCAACTCTGCATGTTGAAGAGTGAGGAAAGCAGTCTCCCTTGTTATCAAAGCCTGCTGTGGCAATTTTTCTAAAGCTGAATGCTCAGAAAGAACTGATGTCTCAAGCAATTACTTTTTTGTAACTAGAGGGGGAAAAAAAAAGCAAGTTCTTGAAGTCCTGTGCTTTCATGCAGAAGTTTCCTTCCCCGGGCCAGAGTTTTTTAGAATAAACTTTATATAAGATTTTGCTTCTGTACAGAATTACAGCAAGCAACTTCAATCACAAATGGCAGCAGGTCACACCTCAGCCCATGTCACCAACTGAACTTCAAAACAAATTACTGTGCAAATCTGTTACATCCACTTTGCCTGTAGAACTGTTGGAGCAATGCATTCATTTCTAACCCTCTGCATGCCTAATGCAGCTGTTCTAGCACAAGCATCCATCTGCATGCTTAAACGCCCTCACACAGCGGCACGGCAGCTGACACCTAGAACGTCCGTGGCCAGACAGACTGATGCTGCCCATGGAGCCTGAACAGGGCTAATAGCACAGGTGCAAAGAGTATACTACAAAAATCATCTTTTTTTGCCTGGGCAAGTTCGCAGAATACACTTGACCATAGCCATGGAAGGTTTATAGTCAACTGCTGTTATCCCCACTCACTGGCTGAGGAATATCACTCTTCCTCAGAGGTTACAGAGTGAGGTACCTCCATGCGGAAGGCAGACAACTCCTAAGCATTCCCATAAGCAAAGAAAATACAGGTCAAAAATCAGGTAGTTGAAGTAAACCCAAAAGCCTGCCCTTTACTACATGCATCATGTTACATCTGAAGATTAAAATTTTAAGTGCTACAGGAGGAAAAAAAAAAAAAATAGTAGTTACTGAAGTGCAGCTCTGCCTCAAGCAATCAACTTAAGATCAACTTTTTAGTAAGACCTGAGCACGCAGAAGTAATCAAGCCTCCAGACATCAGTGTGACTGTATCCACGCGCTGCGTGCAGCAGTGTGCTTTGTGGGGCCTGGTGTATAAGTCGCTGTGGGTGAAAAAAGCAGACTTACCAGCAATTTGTTCTGTGTTTGTTTAGCATCAAGCCATAGTGCATTACAACTGGCTTTCACTTCTATTTTCATTTTTCCTACTGTAAATCAAAACTACTTCCTGTTCCCTCCAGAGCTCCCACTTTTTTTCTTCGCAATACTAATGGACATAATAAACGGTTTTAAAGAGTTTGGTGCAACATATTTTTCATTCAAACCTATGAAAAACTTTTTTAAAAAGAACACAGGACACAACAAGAACCTAGTTACACGATTCTGGGGTTAAAAAAAATAAAAATTTTAAAAAGCAATAGTCAGAAATATCCTTGATAAGATATTTGCTCACAACCCTCTTGACATCCATAAGCCTATTTATTACAAGTTCTGAATTTATTTTTCGGGCCAACAGTAGCCAGCTCACCATCACAGAAATAACTGTGCAACGGGTTCTGCATGGGACACCATTACTTTACATTTTATTTTCTCACCACTGCTTCCAACAGCTTGTGCAAAGAAATGCAGCTGTTAAATTACTCGCTTCTACTACAGGGCAAAAAGTACACACAAGACGCTTACTAGGACCATGCATGAGTGAACATGCTCAGCGCAATACCTGCAGGCTGGGGATCTGCAAACTCATTATGATCTTAATTATGGACATTACTAACCCCCCAATATGCCCTCAAAGCTCACGTGCAAGAAAATAAACACATGTAGTAAACTAGACACCTGCAACACGTCATTAAGGAAGTCTAATGAAGACAAAGCCACCAAGACATCATAAGGAATGGGATGGGAAAATAAATATAGTAGGGCATTAGGCCATCTTGGGCTAAGAAAACATACATATGCTTGTCATGTTATTCTCCATTTAAAAAAGACATAATACAGCATACATATGAGTACAGAAAGACAGCAAGCAGTTGAAATACAAGATTTTCGTGGAACGGAAAAGACTGGTACTGTTTGGTGAGGAGACATTAATGTGTGACATAGTGCACCGTTGCTGTGTACCCTTCTCTAACACAAAAAAAAATACACAAGACTGTCCTTTATCTCAGCTGTCAGTACAAAATCCACTTGGAATCACAGAAGTTAAGTGATAAAAGGCCTAAAATAGTTCAGTATCTATAAAAACTGTATTATTCACTAGCAATAAGGAAGTTTACTGATTAAAACCTCGTGCTCCTGGGTTCAAAAGTGACAAAACGGAGAATAAAAAGATTTATTGTCTTTCCCAGACAGCTGGGTTTGTGGGGCTGAAAGGCAAGCTATGACAAAAACATTGCTCTCTGACACCAAAGAAAAAGCAAGCACCACATTCGTTACTCAGATGTCTGTAACAGGGTTTTCAAGCTTGGCCAATAAATGTAGAGTTAAAAAAAAAAAAAACCAACAAAAGACCCAAACACCAACCCCAGACATGACCAAAGTTTCAGAGCTTTGTCAGCCTCCCAGCCCCTATGGAGAAATGCTGCAATTAAATTATTCTTCCCATACAGTATATGGTAAGGGATTAAAGTGCTTTAAGGTGTTAAAGTAGATGGGATCAACAGAGAACACAATGCTCTGCAACACTCCCTGCACTGGCCTCCAAGGCCTCAGTTACTGACTATGACAGGTAAAACACCCAGTTAGAAAAACTCCTGATGCAACCCAAGTACATGAGCAATCACCAGGCACCCCACAGCAATACCCAAACCAAACAACTTAATCAGCATGTCTCTGCTGGAGTCTGGCAAGTTTTAAACAAGAGCCTATGTGAAAATGCAAGTCCAACCCAAAGGCAGGAGTTCCTTCTACCACCTGAAGAAAATAAGTATTTTCAGAAGAAAATTACTACTCAACCTTTTTGTTAATTAAGTTATGCTTCACCATGAAGTAGTTAAAAATGAAAAAAGGCTAGGTCTCAGTTAAAAAAAAGTATTTGCCTATTATCTTTCCCTACTTATAAACTTAATTGGTTGAAGGGAGTAATTTTTGACTAGCTAGCAGACTTCAGTTGGACATCATAAGCTAGGGTGTGAGAACCAATACACCGCGGTTTCCCTATCTGAAGGGGCGCAAACACACAGTTTCCTCCCATAGCCTCATCCTAATTTAAAGCAGTATGGCCACAGACAGTGGGAAAACACAGAAGAAAAGACATTAAAACCCAGCTGACTGCAATGAAAAGGTTTTACACACCAAGATAAATTGGAGATTCCTCCCCCCATGCCTCAGCTTCTCCTCTGAGAAGAAAGAATAACCTAGTGAAGCTCACTGAAAGCACCACTATTCGCATGAAAAATAGGCTCAGATACTTCAGTCTTCCCTTAATGTGCACTTCATAATCTTACCTGATGTAGCGGAAGCTTATTCTAGCACTGAACTTTTTCATGTGTGTGAGGCAGTATGCCAACATGAAATAAAAGTAAAGTTTTCAAAGTCAACCATTGTTTTAAAGTGAGCAAAGGGAAGGAAAAAGAGCTTTGTCACAAACTTAACCTGTCCACCCAATTTAAATAAAAAAATACTTAAAGTTAGCTTAAAATAGAATATGATTGAAAAGTCTCAAGATTCATCTGTATAAAAACTGGTCATTTAATGAGTTTCTAAATAAAGTCATTGCCCTGTCATGACATCCTACCAGACAGTCTGGTGGCGTTACTTCAATATCCTCTACCTGAAATGCCTTAACATTATTCCTTCAAATCAAGCAAAGCAGTGTGTATTTGGGAGAGAGGTGGCAAAGAGGGTGACGGCCAAGCTAGAAACATGTTCTGTTGTACATAATCAATACTTTAGAAGTCGTTTGCACAAGTATCAACTGCTGTGATACTGGCTGTTCTGTGACTTCATGAATTCTGACAAATGACACCACAGCGTAGACCCAAAGGCGTTTCAGGTCTGGCTGTACCACGTTTGTGATGTTGATGCACTTGATCTTTTATATTGAGGGTAATGGGACAGCACATCTTACCATTTACTTGGCAGGAAACAAGCCCACTAAAAATGAATGTCCTACAGAGACTAGACCATTTCAAATTATTGCCTCAATTCTGATACAGGTCTATGGTCAAATCCATATGAAAATTCACACAGTACATGCTTGAATAAATACAAGTAATAGCAAAGATCACAAGACCAGGAAGTATAAAGCAAGAGTATTCTTTGCTCTGCCAAAATTATATTCCAAGCTATTACAAGAGCCTGATTTTGTACTAATTGCGTAAAGCCATTTAATATCTTTATGCCAAGAGTCCTAAATATTCCAGTCCTGCTGAAAAGCAAGCAGTCCTGCAAACCTAGGTTGCAATTATTTATTTCTTTTCTAAGAACCCATCAGTATGCCATGTGCGTGACTAAGGCACACAACAGTGCTACATAAAAGCTTCAAATAAGCAAAAGAAATTCAGAGGAAAACCATCACAGGAGAGAAAATAAACTTATTAGCAGTGTCATGTGCCTGACCGTACAGAGTAGCTACAAAACAAGCGAAGAGACTATCAAGGTGTATTCGGTAATCAGTAATAGAATGACTGTTGCAATGACCTGCTTGTAAGAAGGCCCTTGTGAAATCTTCAAGGACACTGTATAGTAACAGTTAGTTTTGAAGCCTTATCAAAACAATCAGAATGATAAAGTTGGGCCCAGGGGAAAAAAGAAAAAAAAAAAAAAGGAAAGGATAATTTGCCACATCCTAAAATGAAATTATGCCCATCACATTAGATAAACTCAAAAGCCTTTTGATCCAAAGCTTATATATTTAATCATCAACAAAACAGTTACGATAAAAACTGTACCTATGTCACTTTAGTATGAATAATAAGCTCGTTTGCTCACAGAATTTTTAAAACCGTGAATAAAGTCCCATTTAAACGGCTATGGTCTGAAGGATTTCACTCTCGACATTCAGACTTCACTGATGCTGTGTATCTATGATTTCTAGGAATCCCACAATGCTGAAACCAAACGATGATGTTTCACCCATTCACAGAGGCCCGAGAACATCACTGGCAGAGTGAAGAAGATTGGATCTCTCCGCTTTTAAACAGCAGCGCTGCCCGTCAGGAATACAAGTAGCCACTTCATTTTAGGGAGATATCAAATGACAGGAGCGCCAGAAGATAAAGCTGTTAGAAGGGAACATTTAAAAGCCTCGCTGACTTTCCCTACACACAGGAAGCAACTTGGCAACCCACGAAAGCAGCTTTCTAAGGGTCACTCCACAGCGTGGATTTCCAATGAGAGTCTTACGGTCATGAGCTCTAAGAGCTGGGGAAACAAAAGTAGTGTACATACATTCATACACATGCGCATATATGTACATACACACCTACAAAATTGGCTTTGGTAGTCAAGAGACACTAGTCTGCCCTCAGCTTTAAAATAATGGAAGTAAAGCAGCTTTTATCTTGATTTCATGGTTATATTAATTCCACATGTATCCAATTTAAAAGATAGCCACGTATATAAAAAACCCACTATTTTCCAATTTAAAATAAATCAAGTGCAACTTAACAAGCCAGTGAGCCAAACTATCAACTAGAAGAGGAATATATTGAATTCTAAAGTACACGCTTCAAAGAGAAAAGTAATTTTTTCTAAATAATTTTCCTTTTTGATGAAGATCTGACAGTACAACTCTTAAGACTTATTTAGTCACAGAAAGCTTAAGAGTCAGAAAATTTAATTTCTTTTCAGGGGAAATCCCTTCTACCACATCAGTGAGGGGACAGCTCATCTCAGATATTCATATTTGCTTGTATGTACAGTGTCAGAATTTTATTAGGTTTGAGAAAAGCAATTTTACATTAAGTATTCCAGAGAGTTCTTGTGATTGACTTATACTTACCATGGCTCAAGAGACCAAATCTAATACATAATTATAGCAGCGAGCCACCCAATTTTAACCTATAAGTAAATTTCAAATTGAGATTCTAACTTGCTTTGAAAAACATGCTTGACTTCATATCAGATGCTTCCACAGTATCCCACCATTTTTTATTACTGACTTTTTAATCGTTTATTGCTAAAAATGCATAGTGGTCAACTGCAGGGCTTCAATCAAGTTGGGGCCCACTGTCCTGCATACAAAAAGAGACAGTATGTTCTGTAATGCTTCCACCTTTGTCAATAAATAACCTTTTTTGTGCAAGCTAACACAATGCTTCTCATCCAAAAAAAGGACTCCGTAAGAAAACAGCCAGTTCTTGCCACTGATAATCTTAAATATTAACATAAACCTAAACTGAGCGCACAATGACTTAAGATACTGAAATGAAGGAAATGGATACCTGAATCCTACATACAGAACATTTTGATTAAAAAGCTCAGAAAGACATATAATTCCATTAATCTGAGTAAGCAAAGTTCATTTTAACCTAAGTATACCTGCTGCTTACTCTTAGATCCTGCATCAGGGTTCAATCTCACCAGGTTACCCTATCTGTCAATTAAAAAATTCCAAACTTTGACCTCAAAAGAAAACCCTGCGTGTACAAGCGTACTTATGGGTACATGCATAAATAAAAGAAAAATATATCTGGAATTTGCCCTATGGCCAATGCAACAATCAGAACTGGCAAAGAAAAATCAGATCTTCAAAGCTGTATTGATAATTAGCAAGAGCCTATCTAGTTATGAAGGTTCTGGATTCCAGAGTACCCAACCAATCCTCCGACCAAGGCTGCGAGACCAGAATTAGCACAGTGAATGCATACTCTGAGAAATTATAAACTCAGTTTTAATTTTTTTTTTTTTACACATCTGTAACAAACAAGGCTGATGTATATACGTAGATACTTCAGTCATTCTGTTGCAAAATTAGAAAAATTGGAAGAAAGCTGAGAAGAAAAACAAACCTTCCATGACAAGAAATTAATTCTTATTACTAAATGCTGTCTTCCAATAGAAGTGACCTCCTTTTAAAATACGTGGTTGTGTTTGGTTGGTTTTTTTTTTTTTTTTACATAATTCCTTTGGGAACAAGCTGAAGTTCAAATGAGGCTGTGATGTAGAGGGAACCAAGATATGGCAAACGATGGAAAAGATCATGTGTGTGTGTCATCCCCCCCCGCAATGTAATTTAGTATCACTGGGAGAAGAAACACTTTTTGTAAAGCTGCTCTTTCAGTTGCTGTTATCCCTTGAGTATATTTCATTTACGCTCCTCCCTCCGTACAACTTTTAAAAAGACTATGTTTGCCCTTTCTCAATGGTTCTTCAAGTTGGTGCATTTCAAAATGTGTTTACACAGAAAGCCTATGAACTGTTTGTGCTTTCTGATAAAATTCATCAGTCATAATTGGTATTTTGTGAGATGGACTTGTCTCTGAAGTTTCAGATCCATGCCCAAGGCACAGCCTCTTGTTAGACACTGCTACTAACAGGTGGCACTGGCAAACGTACTAATTTCCAGTCTTTAAAGGGAAAATGCCAGGTTTTTAACATCACTAAGTCGATTACATCTTTTAACTCATGCTAGTA
Organism: Larus michahellis; assembly: GCF_964199755.1. Taxonomy (NCBI): domain Eukaryota; kingdom Metazoa; phylum Chordata; class Aves; order Charadriiformes; family Laridae; genus Larus; species Larus michahellis. Next base: position 53,219,665 of record NC_133896.1, on the reverse strand, counting down.
GTTTACTGTGTATTTTGAAGTGCCATTTTCTAAAGTGTATTTTAGAAAAGCATCCAAGAGAAGACATCACCCTGAGGCTAAGTATCTCCTTGCTGGAGGAGGGAGACAGACGCTATACCAGGCAACGGACCTGCCTCTTACGCTAGTACCCAAGATCTTAGGGGTTACCTATGAAAGGAGACATGAACCAGCTCTAAAGATGAAGGGAAAAGTTCTTCTTCTGTAAGCAATAAACACAGTTTTCCATCCCTGAAACACAGCCCAACATTTAATGCAGCTGAAGTTCATCTGGTGACAAGACTACAGACACAAACAGTCTAGAAATCTGATGTCAAGTACCTCCTGTGCTTGTTTCCCCCCTTTTCTGGGGAAGAGTTACTCAAAAAGCTGTTAGGACTGATGGTCCAGAATGCAAAGTGGGTCAGCCACTCGGGCCACCTATTTCAGCCAACACCACATTTATTTCAAGTCTACCAGTGTTAATGTGAGTAGTCATTCCTCTGATGTATCACAGCCAACAGAAGTTAGAGGATTTTTTTTGATTTTTTTTATACTTTTTTTTCTTTTTTTTGGTCACATTTTCTTCTTCTGAAATGAAATAACACATTTAAAAATAGGCATTTTACTACTCAAAAAAGCAGGATGCCTGTCTTTCGCTGCCATCCCTAATGATCTTACCATCAAAGATTTTAAGAAATTTCTAACAGCTTAAAACCAAGCTCCCAGAGATGAGGGCACAGATATTTATATGTTGAGCTTTATTTGGAACAGTATCTCCTATACAATCAGAAGAAAAAAATCCAGGGGGTTTTAACAACAGTTGCAATATTAGCACTGAAAAGGCACTGGGAGGGAAGGGTGGGTGTGTGAGATGAGCTTTTGGAACAGATGGAGAAGTAGCAGGACTTAAAGGACAGGTGCTGTGGATGAAGTTCTCTCAGAGATCATGACAAGATCACGCTAAGGCAGGCAGGCCTTACTACTAAGTGTAGAAAGCGTATGGGAGTTAAGGGACAAGACACCAGAGGGAGGACAAGGAGTATCCATAGCAGATTTCAAACAGTGTGACTTCAATCTCGACACTGATTTAATATTTTGGAAGTTAATCCAAAAATGCCACTTCCATTTATTCTAAAACTAGCAGCACCACCCTGGGTGCATTAAAAAAAAAAAAAAAAAAAAACCAACACAAAACCAACCAAAAATCAAACACCTTCAAGAGCAACAGAAGTGAGCAAGCCAAAAGTTTATTTTCAAATTGAATTTGTTCCACATTGTGCTGAACACTTCACCTCTTCACCAGTGAAACAGAAAATTAGTTATGATGGGAAATAAAAGGAGAATGAATTTCAGGGGTGAGGGATACACAGAGACCTCCTAAAAAAAGGGGGGTGGAGGCCCAAGAACCTCCATGGAAAGAAGTGGGAAGCAGCAGGCATAAAGACTGGTGAGAAGAACAAAACATTCAGTGACAGAGGCTGCTCTAAGAAGAGTCATCTTCCTTGAGGAAAACAGGACACACAGGGTCTATATGCAAAGGTCACTAAAAGCAATCCTGGAAACAGCTGAGGGCTGTTTACAAACAGTACTTTTCATTTTATAATTTCAAAGCCACGTTTGGGCCTTTATTTTCAAATGAGGAGTGACCTTGATATCAGGGTAACGCATCCACTTCTGAGAGAAGCTGCTCTGCACTCTGGAAGGATACAAGCCTTTGGAGGTGACACCTGTGGCACCTACAACTAACAGAAGTATCACCCAAGATTTTCACCAGATTTCCTATTTTCAACATTTATACCTAATCAGAGAAAGACTTCAGATATAGGCAGCCATGAGGACAGAAAAGACAATGTTCAGTTGCCAGGCTTTCTGCCCAGCTGCTGGTGGAAAGCCAAACGTCGAAGACAACCATCAAGTGAGCAGTCATCTTTAAAGGATTAGGACAGAAAATTAATGGACTAATCCATCTCTTACTGTTAAGAGTAAGGCCATCAGTACTTAAAACCGGTGTTAAACCTTTCACACATTGTCAGGTCAAGAGAAAAGAAGTAGAAAAATGTTCTTTCAACCACTGCATCCAAAATAAAGGGATGTGAGTCAGCACTGTTTAAGTCACATTGCCTGTTGCTAGGGTATGGGATTAAATGCATTTTGTACACAGCATTTGGAGAATTTTAAGTTTTACAACATGCTGAATTCAACAGCCACATCACGCAGGTCAGACCTTCCTTTAAAAAGTCACAGTAGCAGAAGCAGAACCCCCCCCCCAAAACTCCATACCAAATTATTACCCTGAGACCACAGAAAAGCATCAGCTGCTATGCTACAAATTCAATTGTTTTGGTTCCATGACTGTATAAAACAAGTCATGTTTTGCTTTGTTCAGCAAACCAAATCACCTGTTAAGAATCAATCGAGAGAGAGGAGACAAAGTCAAAAAGAAATGTGGTCAAAAGGTCAAATAAGAAACGTGTGCCTCAAATGGGAAGTGAGGTTATGTTTTGAGAAAATACAAAGTCAGACAAGGACTTAGTATTAAAGGCAGAGCATGATATTAATTCTGATATCTCATATCTCTCTGTGGTTTAAATAAAGTCTTTTAAAAAATACGATTGTAGCCAACATTTTCCTTTGTTTTACTAAAATGTTGTCCAAAAGGTAGCATTAGGCAAGAAAGGATTTGATGTTCGAGACAAGTTCAATAGCTGGGGGCACAGGTGCCATAAAACCTAAAGTGGGAGAAGATGGAACACCCTAAGTGGTTTAGCTAGGAAAGAGCTCAGGACTTAAATGGGAAGAAGCTGGACCTTCTTAATATAACCTTCATTGCTTTGCCCTCTCTGCTACCAGCTATTGTGTCACAAAAACCTAAATGCAGGCAAGACTCAAAAATGTCCACGTGAATCAGTGTCTTGATAAGGAATGCAACACCACCACCCCAAAGACTGCTGAATGGCACCCAAACTTAATAGAACTGTCTACCTGTTTTTTTGTCTCGATCTCATCTTTAAATATACATAATTCTATCAATTAGGCCGTGCATATTCAAGAGATATAAGCCACAACACCAAAACAAAAAGGTCTTGAGAGAACAAAATTTTGATTGTCAAAAGGAATTCAACTACAAAGACTTACAACATTCAAGGCCCCCATTTTGAAGTTTCAGGAACAGTTCACAGAAGTCTACTGCAATCTCCACATCAATGGGCTTCATGTCTAAAATAACTTGATGGATTTTACAGTGTTTATCTTCAAGGACAACAGGTAAAACTTGTTTCTTCCCCTACCCTAAACAGGGTTTAATTCTTTATGCTTCCTATCTGTCTCTGTGTCCACTTGACTATTTCCTCTATCTTAGATTTCTAATACACACATGATATACGTAAATTGCCTGTCTGTGTTCAAGAAGCATTTGGACAATGCTCCGAGATGTATGGCTGCCCTGTGTGGTATCAGGAGCTGGACTCAATGAACCTTGTGGGCCCCTTCCATCTCCAGGGATTGCAATGATTTATATGGGAAGAATATACACACAATATTGTGTAGCATTATTTTTGGAAGAGTTCAAATTTCAAACTATCTCATTATTATTGAATTGATAAGTTCTTACAATTACTTTTTTTCTCATTTGGAATTATGTTCAGGATAATTATGAAATTAATACATGAAACAAGAGCCAGTGTTTCAAAATGTTAAGTACTTTGTCTTGCATAGAACTGACAGAAAAGATGGTCTAACCATTTACAACTTTTTCCTCATACTTTTAACTGTGTGACTTTGTTCTTATACTTTCTTAATGCAATAAAAATCAGTGACTACCAACCACTCAGTAAACTCAAGAAATAAAACTATATATTTCTATTTTCCCATTATTAATATGTATGCATATTAATATGTAAGCATCTGTCTAAAAACATACCGTTAATCTAAGACCTACTTTACTCTATGATCCAATACTATACCTATTATTTTGGAACACACCACCAGGCAGCAGGGTCGCAAAGATGATAGCGTATTAGCTATCAAATTACAAAGAGTTTCCTGTTATCCTAAAGTAACATGAAAATAAAAGCACACAGCCACCCACGTTGCTGTCAGTGGATCTTTCCTTTGGCATCATCTGCAGAATAAAGGATAGCTGCTGTCCTATATTCTTTGGATAGTTTGCACACAATCTAGGGTAAGATCGCTTTTAGCAACAATCACACTGTCCGTGAATAAGAAGTCATTGACCTTTTCTCCTGAAGCACAGTTACATGGTAAATCATCTAATCCATCCCATGCCAGAGACCAGCAACAAGCCTAAATTGTCCCTTACAATGAGAACATGTAACATCTGCTATGGTTTGCAAAATCATATGGTGGGGGAGAAAAAAAAAAATATGCTAGTTTGGGAATCAATCAAAATGCTCATTTAAATATGTGTTGGGGACAAATGTAAGCCTGATGAATATGAGACATTTCAAGTATATGCATAGTCAAATTATGAAGTCAATCATGTGTCATTGTGTCATTTCACTGGAAATGGTAGAATGAGCTTAATAAATATTGCTTCCTCTGAGAAATAGGCTACCAAATTCCATATAGAAATTATTTTTAAATGAGAGCATTAAAAAAATGTAGCTAGTGCCTGTGTCTTTCCATTTAAACCTGGCACACATCACAAAACAACCCTACCTGGAGCTGTGGGGTTATGAATACAGCACAGCTCTGATTCTTGACTAAACAAAAGGTAGCTTCAGAACCTTACATTTAGCATGTCACACACAAGCATTTCAAATTCATATGAATACTAATGCCTACCTAAAGCAGAAGCACTTTACAACACCGTTTTCTTCATACAAGCTTCCAAACCACAAATACACTTAATGAAATCAACTAAACTGGATTTAGAAAGCTTAGAAAATAGTATACTAACTTCATATGAAGTTGTAAGAGTTTTTAGATCTGCTTGTTTTCACATAAATGAAATAGAGAAGTTGAAAAGCGTTGTTTAAATAGAGCAGGGAAATGTGCAGAATAAATGAGTGTGGGGTTTGGGTTTGTTTTTTTTTTTTTCCCCTTCCCGCCCCTCAAGTGACTGGTCCAGCATTATCTGCTTTAGGAATTTACAGTCCTGCAAAAATTGTGATCAAAGGCCTTAGGAAACATGCAACTTCAACAGCAGTTGAGGGTCTCTACTAGAAGACAGAATGGGAAGTTTCACCTGCACTAGGTTTGTTTTGCTGTTACATCTGAAACACATGACTTGATGACATTTTCTAAAACACCACAACACAGACTAACAAAAGAGCTAACAAAAAGGAGCTGCAGGTATACTACAACTAACCTCTTCAATACTGCTAAACAGCTATTATGACACGCACCACCTTCCTAGCAGGTCAGCTAGAGTTTGTTATAAAGCACTGTAATAAAGTCCCATCAACATGATTTCTCTGTACTCACACACCACTTACCTCCCCTACCCCCAACAGATGGCTGTATCTGTAAATCAAATGAGGAAACTCGGAAAATTCTATAATTATATACGTGCTACTGATGGACTAAAAGCAAGCATAAAGAACAGGAATTTTTTTTTCAAAAAGAATATAAAAGGAACTCGTTGAGAGACCTGTACACTAGATACAGGTTTGAAAAGACAGAATAATCAATAATTTGGAAACTATTAAGTTAGCACACACACAAAAAAGAGGTATGAGGGCATCTCCTGACTTCTAAATTGTCTGTACTTCTGAAGCAGTGAGATCACTAAAAGAAAACCCTAGGCATTAAATACCATACACATAATACAAATCCATAACCCAGCAAACAAAACTGGAACTATCTGAGACTTCAGCTTGTTTCTGACAACAGGAGAAGAAAAAGGAGTAATCTGTTAGGGCAAGTGATTGGTTTTTTTCAAGATATATCAAAGCTGACATGTAGATCAGCTAAGAAGTGTTTGCACTGCAGCAACTGCTGCTATTCAATTGTCAGCCAGGCAACTAAATGTTTTGTAACACAAGAGATTAGACCAACTCAAAGGAACTCTCCACAGAGACTACAGCAGATGTTTACTTTCTGTTTTTAGCACTGTATCTGCCAAAAATATTTTGAGATTAATTGGTTCTAGCAGTTGCATACAAAAAGGATATACTTAAGTATCAGCTCCTGGTGCCTTAAAATATATGGAGGAAGCACATGGCACAGGCTGTGCATCAACCAACACCACGTTACTGGCTCTTCAGGAGTCATACCAAGAATCTACGGGATCCACTTTCAAACTGCCAAAGGCAATTAAAGTAATATAAAGAATGCTTTCGCAAACCTACAATCAACCTGTACTACAAAAGGATCTTTCTTAACACTACAGATTTTTTCTGGTCCTCCTAGTCCAGAATACAGTCTTATTGGCCCCTTGAACTAGCAATTTTTAGAACTGAATGGTAAAATTGAAACTTGATGTCTGGCAACATTCCTGGAAGTTCTATGTAGTTTAGGGGAAAGCGTGCAACAATTTGCAGTGCTATGGATGCTGCATTTTTGACTCCCTGTCAGTTTTATTTTTTTTTCTTTTTAAACACTTCAGTGTAACCAGTATCAGTCATTTTAGTCTAAAAACTTCACCACTGCCAGTATAAAGAGTTCTGAACTACTTGCATTTGTAGTCTGGACCAAGTGTTTATACTATGAATCAGCCTAAGGACCTTACAGCAGTATCGTAGCTTCAACAAGCCTTCAAAGAGGATAAAATACAGGGAAGTAAGAGCCAAAATTAGCTCTTGTACTAGAACATCAAAAACACACAGTGACTTTTTCTAGGTCACTCTCTTATAGGGTAACTAGTGCTTCTTCAAACCCATGTAAAGAAAGTAACACCGGCAACATCTCAAGAAGCTGTTTTCGCCATCTCAAGGCTACAGAAAGCCTACAGAGACTTTCTACCTGCAGTTCATTATACACTTTTTTTTTTCCCCCCTGTTAGGAAAAGAGAACCTATTTGGGCCAAGCTAAATCGGAAGCATGAAAGGACCTCAAAGTCCAGAAATGTATTCTTCATCAAGACAATCATTGTCACAATTAGCTCCTTAGTTGTAACGTTTGCTGCAAGAGCCTATCAGTCCATTCAGGGCAGCCTGAACTGACCTGACTGTACACTTATTTTCCTCCAACATCACAACCCTCACCATCAGGATGAATCCTCTTACACACATTGCAAGCATCCATTCAGTGAAAGATTAGCATAATATTAAGGCCATCTGAAGTACAGAAATGAACAGCACTGAATGTTTATTGTGCAGCCATTTGGTTATGCGCAAGAGGGAACAACCCAGCCAAGACATCTGGCACAAATTACAATCATTACAATTTTTTGCACAATTTTAAGAACTCTGGTCGGCACCTGCATGTCGATGTGGAAGCCGCAATGCACTTCCAGCGCCTACTCTTAAGGAAAGCCAGTCTGGCAAGCCTGAAGAACCAAAATACCAATCTGCTTTGGCACAAAATTAAGCGGGCACAGAATACTCCACCTTCCTTATAAAGCTCAATATTACAAGGCTAAACATCCAGATACATATTTATTTTTTTTAAATGGAAAGGGCCTATTTAAAACAATATTCCTCCCTCTGCTAACAAACCTAGTATGATAGTCAAGAGATACCACTCTACCACTCGTAGCTGGCTATTCCCTTTTCCTGTTCTGGCTCAGAGGAGCTGAAAGCATGAATTAAGTCATATTCACGGCTGTCCCAATTCACCTACCTGATATAGGGATCCCTCCCAGACCTGTGCTGTGTTGTGGTGGGAGATTCAAGTCCAAGAAATTACTATTTGAGGTGGGATTTGCTGTGTGGTTCAAGTGCATGATGCTATTGCGTGGGAAGGCCATCCAAGGATAGCGAGCTGCTTGGCCTGGAAAACTGAAGGAGTTGTAAACTGCTCGATGCTGTTGAAACTGTGGGAACCTCTGTGGCATGACTGGAAAGGTGCTACTGAGAGAGTTGGCATTTGCGGGTGCAGCAGGATGCAGGAATCCAGAGCCTGGCCCTTTGGCAGTTGTAGTGTGTGGGGTAGGGTTCTGAAGAGATGTGGGCGAGAGGGAAGGTTGGTCTTGGACTGACAGTTCCTTCTCAATCAGGTCTGCTAAGGCTTTGCGGGTGATATCAAAGGGGTCAAACCCTAAGTCGTCCTCTTGCTGTTTGGAGGAACCAAACCCAAAAGCCGCTTGCCAGTCTGTGGAGGAGGATACTGGTATAGTTTCTGTTGGAGAGGAGAGGAACAGGATTTAGAACAAGAATTAGTATTTATCTATACACAAATGTGAGCCTCAATGTACTTGAATCTATGTTGCCAGTTATCTTTCATATAATACTTCTCTAATGTTCCACAGAGACACCTTATTGATCCGCTTAGAATGCCATTTTCAGATCAAACTGTCATAGATTTCTACTTCAGGGGAAGTGGTAGAACTAGCAAATAGCATTTTTACTCCAGAATTGCTCTGTTCCTGAACTACAGAAAAGCCTTGTCAAATAAGTATTTTCAGTAATAGCACCAAATAGAAAGAGACCAATAAACACTTGCTTAGAACCTACTTTATACCCATATTACTTGATGGAAGTGTGATCAAGCAGATTTTAAATTAGATTGTTATTCAGTTCACTCTTTTGCTTTCAGTATTAATGCTGTTTTTCAATTCTGCTATGCAAGAAAGGTGGGGAGAAGTTCCCCCTCAAAAGGGGGAACCTCTGAGCAATGGTTAAAAAACCAAAACCAAAAAACCCCACTGACTACCATTATGAAGAAAAACAAGCCATATTCTTGAGTAGACACCTTGATAACACAAAAGGAAATAAGGAACTGCATTACAAGACATTGTTAAATATTTTGAGACGTGTTACAAAAGGGTGTTACAAAAAAGGGTTATCAGAATTTCCCCGATTTTCACTTACTACTTCATTTCATTAGACTGCTTAAGTGTCTTATTCAGGTTCAGTGAATGCTGCATCTAGTTTCACAGTATTTTTTCCTCAAAACTGTGGTAATGCAAGCTAATGGGTACAAGGTAGTATCACTCACAACATCAACTCCCTCTGCTGGTAGGGAACCTGGTCTGCTGCTCTAAGTAGTTAAAATCAAGCTCAGTATCCTCTCAGAAAAATCTAGTATCCTCTAAAAATCCATGATGATAGATAAAAAGAGTTGCTAGACAGACAAAAACCTGTCCTTTGCATTCTTATTTAAATAGCAACCATACATTTTATATTAATTATGAAGCAAACAAGACCTCTGCTATCAGGAAATTATCTCATTGCTACTTAATCCTTACAAAATTGGTGCTTATAGTACCTTAGCAGCAGGTAATTTGCTTGGTAATAAATATTGTTTATAAACAGGATTAAGTAGTCAGATAAACATCAAAAGACGACTAAAGACTAAGTAAACAAACTGTGTCCTAAACTGTTGTTTACATTCTATTTATTAGTGATATGTTTCATTTAATTTTCTAACAATGCCCTCAGATTTATAATTTGTGAGCTCTTAAATACTGTTAACCATTCCCAAGACTATATAAATACACCTAAATTGATGTTTCATTCCTATGAAGTGGTATTTCATATGAAAGTACCTGGAAAATGCAGATATTCCAGTTGATGCAATTAACCATATTTTTTATCTTTTATGAATGTATATAATCTCACTTCGGGAAGATTAAGCACCTTCAAATAATATGCAGGATACTACAGAAAATTCTGTATTCCACTGCACAACTTCTGGTGTTAGATAACAGATTATTACACCAACAATATACTGACACCATGTATTTTCCCCATTCTCAACAAAAACCTGTAACATTAAATATTCAGCATACATGTCATATCCTATTAATTAGACAGGCACATGGCTAAGAAAAACTAAAATAATCTCTCTGATAATTTAGCGATGCAGCTGGAAAACTCTGTAAAGTTTGCTTTAGAAGAAACCCTTACATCAGTTCAATTCATTTGTAGTTAAGTGACAAATTTTAATCATTTGTGGGGTGGGGACACACACACAAGTCTTGGAGCAAGTCTTGAAGTTTTTGATTCTAAACAGTTTTAGACATCAGTTGCAAAAGCAAGCAATATCCAGCCATGTAACCTGTGTACATACCTGATGTGAAGAGGCTCTGTGGTTCTGGTGCTGTGGGCCAATCATTTGAAGTCTGTGGAGAGCTGGGGAATGGAGGAAGCCCACTAGGGATGGGGTTAGGGTGCCGAAAGTTGTCAGAGAAGAGCGACTGTGATTCTGTTACAGCCCCTTCAAAAGGAGACCGTGCACTGTGATTAGATGAACTGATGGGTATGACTGGATTGGGTTTTGTTAAACCAGGCGGTGGTGAAGGTGTGTCACTGTTTGTTATCTACAGGCAAGAGAGAATGAGAAACAATTAGGACATGAGTGTTTTTATATAAAATGTTCCTCACTAATACAATTGAAAAATTTCCTCAAAACTTTTGGCTGCAATTAGGTTAGTTAATATAAAGCTCAATGTAAGGTCAAACAAAAATCAACATAGCAGTAGCATTTTTCAGTTTTGTTTAAGATTACGATAAACTTCAGAAAGTACTTGCGTCTTCAACTACAAGTTGCACCATGCCCTCAAACTCAATTCTTACTTCCACAGCACTTATATTGATGTCTTACCTGCTGGGAGCTGTCACCGTTTCCTATACTGAGGGAATCTGAAGGTTTGTCGATAGGGCTGCAAAAGCAGGAGGGGAAAAGAGACAGTAAGACACTCAAGTATTTAACAGGAAAATCAACATTTGCTTTTGTAATGGTAGAAAAGCCTTGAAATAAAGATAAATTGAAATTAATTAGGAGGAATTAAGAAAGAAATAAGTCCACTTATTACGTATTAAAGTATTTTTTTAATCATAAGCATTCCAGTGATTTGCCATATACTGTAACACTTCTTCCCACCACTCTCCACTCTGCTTGTTGACTACCCTGTTAAGGAACAAAAGGAAAGTTTTAAACACAATCATAGTAACTCTATGCCATTCAAAATACCAGGACTCTTGTATTCTGGTAGTATTCTGTAGTAGTCAGTTCCATCTATGCTACTACTGGAGAGAAACTTGGGGAACAGATTTGATTTCCAAATACTTAAGTTGCCAGTTCCCACAAAAGTCCTAAATAAATCTGGGGAGAGATAAAAGATTAAATTAACCATTTAGTCCTGGTGGCACTTTAAGTTTCCCACCAGCCATCAAGCTTTAGCTAGCAGAAATTAGTTCCGAGGTAAGAAAACTGAATTTTGAGGTGACAGAGGGGAAAAACGCAGGAACAAACAACAAACATAAAGGGAATAAAAGATAAGGTACAGCAGAAAACCACCTCAGAAAGCTATTCACTGGGAATTAACATGACTCGGCTGAAATGGCACATCTCAGGATTCAAGATGCTGACAGGCATCTGTGACTTGCCTTAATTATGCTAAATACCACACTAATGAAACAGTATTAGTTCAGGTTAAAATCTCTGCTTTATAACTTCAACATATTTTCATTTTTATCGACCTGTAGGAGAAGATGCACAAGCATCAGGCTGCACAGCCCAAAACACTGGTCCTACAAACAAGGACCAGAAGTAAGAACATCAATTTCAGTTCCATTAAGAGCCCGGAACGTGATACAAGTCAAATTACAGGCATGATGTGTTAGCACAAGATAAATATATTTAGTAATTATTGTAACTGGGTGCAGACTTCAGATTCTAGCTACACCTTATTTACAAATACCCCTTGCTGCTGCAAAGTTTGCAATATTGCATAGAGCCACATACCAACGTTAAAAATTCATAAGATTGCATCCTCCCATATTTGTTCTCTCCACCCCAGAATAACTGGAGTAGAAACCCAGCAGAACAACTTCTCCATTCTAAAGAAACTATATAAGAGCAATCCATCGATAAAACCAATTTTTCTGCAAAAGAACACTGATTGAGACAGTTATCTCAAGAAGAAACCTGAAGCTGAATTATTCATGACTATAAAAGAAAAATTAGAGGAATATACTTGCAAACGAGCATTACTCCAGTGAAGATTTACAAATGCTTTCTACCAAGTGGTTGAAGGCCACGAATAAAGTTCTTCCATTTGGAACAAACGGCCTTGGGTTAGTAATTTCTGAATACCTATAGCACAGAAGTTTGCTATAGACTCTTTACTACACAATCATTCTGATTGTAGAGCCAAATTCTCTTCCCAAAGCTGCTGACAGAAAGTCGCAATGCTACAGTTTAACAAAGTACGCATAAGGCAACTTTTAATGACAATTTAAGCTCTGAAAATGTTTATTATACTCGAACCTGCCTAAGGAGCCTTTAATTGCAGGACTGTCTTCCAGCCCTCAGGAACAAACAAGATTGATTTTCTATTGGCTACAATATTTTTACTTACTGCAAAGGGGTGTAAAGTCCTTACAAGGTGATGAGATACTGGAACAGGTTGCCCAGAGAAGCTGTGGATGCCCCATCCTGGAAGTGTTGAAGACCAAGTTGGATGGGGCTTTGAATAACCTTGTCTAGTGGGAGGCATCTCTGCCCATGGCAGGGGGTCTGGAATTAGGTGATCTTTAAGGTCCCTTCCAACCCAAACCATTCTATGATTCTATACATTTCTCTTCAGAAAATGTAAGAAAGAAGCTGCTTGTCACTATTGAGATGCAACCATAGGATCTCTGATCACACCTCTCAACAGGACTGCTATTAAACTTAACAAAAAGGTACCACTTTCAACAGCACTCACAATGTTAATACATCGATTCAATATCGATTTAAAACAAAGATCAGCTACCTAATTCAGCAATACCACTTCTTGAAATTGTTATTTTCCTGTCCAACCTCTGAATGAGCCCAACCAATATTACCTAAGGGGCGTCCATAAAAACCAAAACAGCATGCCTAGAGACTACCACTGGAACTGCTAGTGATGCTTATGATGGAAGGGGACACGAGTTTTATTCCAGAAGGGCACCAAAAGAGGAAAAAATGTTGGTTAGCAGTAAGTAAGTTATTGCAAGCAGATGCATTATTTCCTCTGCACAAAGAAGCCTCAGTTGAATCAGCTGCCCTGTTGTTCCTGTTACTGAGTGATAATCAGGGCACCCTTACCTCTGCAGTTGTGTTTCTGGAACACATCACTGTAAAGAAGTAACAGAAATGCAGCCCTTCTGCATTTTAGCCCTTTAGCTTCCTTCTGTTGAAGCTTTTCCAAGTGATAAGCCTCCTCATGTATAGCAACTAGCGTGTTACTTCCGTGGAAGCTTCTGTGTAGAAATGAAGGGCTCAGCTCTGGCTGGGACCATGCAGCTATATAAGCCGTTGATCACCCAGTAATTCACTTCCCCTCAGCCCTTACCTGTACCATCACTTACTAACTTTACGTTAGGGTTCTCCTGCACAATCTGCCAATCAGTGTTTTTGACATGGGCTAGGTTAAGCCCAGCTTTTTGTGACCTGATCAGGATTTGAATCCAGCTCTCCAACCAGAGAGAGACTGGAGAATCATTCCCTCCACACCGGTCAGTGAGAGAGAAAGCAAGCTATCTGAAGTATAAAAGGCAGCACAATTACCCGAAATCTGAGTCTGCACCATCTGGAGTCATGTGTTCTGGGTCTGTGCCATTTTCTAATACAGGAGGCGTTTTCCTGTGTTCCATTGTTAAACCGTTGGCTGATTTACTTGAACTCTGTAATGATGGCCAGGCATCTTTGTTATTACTGTTGGGTCTGGAAAAAGGCAAGAGTAAAAAAAAAAAAAAAAAAAAAAAAGAAGAGTTCAAGTTATGAAGAAAGTGTTTTAAAAATTTTAAGCACTGGGGAAATAAATCCTTGTGCCAATCTATAAGGATAGATTTATCTGGATATTATTTCTCAGATTTTAAATGGTGTTGACTTAAAAAAAAGAATTAGTGGGGTAGGGAGGGGAGAGAAAATTGGGAGGAAGTCTGTTTTCTTCACTAAATAGATAGCTGCTCTGCCAATGTTGAAGTCCAGACTTCTCCATTTGGGGGAGAGGAAAAAAAAAAATAATAAAAAAACCAAAACAAAAATCCATCAACAGCTTCAGGTATCCAGACCTACACACACCTCCTTTAGAATTATTTGCTTTATCCCATAAGTATTTGTAAGTTCTGTAAATCATGAACCAAATCGCTTTTTAAAAAAAGAAACAAACGTTTTATATTCCAGGCCCTATCAAGCCCGGGCCCAAAAGATGAAGTTTGTGTTTTACGCCTACTACACAAGAGTCCACAGCTTTACACTAACAAGTCATGAGACCAGCCAGACCAACACACTGTTCATTGAAGTTAGTGCTCCCTTCTTTTCCAATTTAAAGCCATAATTACTTCCCTTTTATCAAGTAACATTAAATTTCATTTCAGAGTACACATTAGATCTGAAAGAAGTCCAAGAGATGACTCAAGACCCAAGTTTTTGCTGAAAATAGTTACATTTTATACAAATTGAAGCAAGTTGGAATATCATCTATAACTGAATGCGTTCAAATACAGTGTCATCTGCTAACCCTACAATCTTACTATAGAAGATTTGCCTTTGTGTTCTCCAGTTCTTTTACATTAACTTTAGCTTTTCATTTGCTTCAATTAGGATGCCGGTTTTAGTGTCCAAGTGCTGTCCAAGTGCTTATAAGGAATAAGCTTTTGAAATAAATTTTCAAATACGTGTGTTCCTCCTGATGCGCCCCTTCATTAATATGTTCTTATTACGTGGTCCAAAATTCACATCTCTAGGTCAATTTAGTCAGGTCACAGTCAGAATCTGAAGATTCCCACAGCTGCTTACAGCGACACAAGTGTTTCCTACTCCTATTCAGATAAAATTGGTATTACCAGCTACCCTCAAATCTCACTATTGTAAGATTTGCTATTCTACCTGCATCTTTTCTCATATACCTATATAACATGTACACAGATGAGAGCCGTAATCTGATTTACAGGTCTCATCTTTGCTTTGCACACATTTGAAATAAGTTAGATAGTGAGTTGATCAAATATTGAACATCAAAGAATGAAGACGTATCATCAGCAGCACGATGCAGTCATTTAATATTCTCACCC
This sequence comes from Larus michahellis, assembly GCF_964199755.1. NCBI lineage: Eukaryota > Metazoa > Chordata > Aves > Charadriiformes > Laridae > Larus > Larus michahellis. Next base: position 53,204,555 of record NC_133896.1, on the reverse strand, counting down.
TTACAAAAACGAGCTGTAATCTAGATATAACAAGACTTTCAATCCATTAACAGATTCATTTTAAATATCAAAATTTATGTCCACCCCAGTGCAAAGTCATCTCTATATTAAAACTAACTTTAAAATGTCACAGCTAAAAGTCAGTTTTGCATACAAGGAGAAAGGTAAAGAGAAAGAAACTTCTATGTTTTGGGGTGGGTATTTGTGCATGTGGGTGTTTCTGGTTTGCTTAAGTTCAAAGGTACATGCTTCTAAAGGGCTGCTCTCCAGAAGACCAGCAAGTGCCTAACAAGTGTTTCCAACTGTAGCATGAAAAAACCCCATTCATTTCAGTTCTTCAGGAAAAGGTCAGCAGGAAAAAAAAAAAAAGAAAAAAAAGAAAAAAGGAGTTGATCTGTTTTAAACGTGGAATATACCTCTAATTGTAATAGAATGCAGTCACCATGCCTATCAAGTGACATACCAAGCGATGAGTACTCCCATACACAAAGTGGCACTAGGGGATTTTAACATTTGCTGTCAGCAGCAAGAATAAAGGTCTGTGCTAAGACCTTTCAAATTAGAACAACAATTGTGAAAAAGCATTTATGCAGTTTAAGAAGCTGTTTTCTACTACTGGATATTTATAATTAAACATCTACTATTTAGAACTCAACTTCTGTTCAATTCCAGAGTGAAACAGAAGTCCTGCACCCCAAAAAACACAAGAACAACCACAAAATTATCAGAGGCTCTGACAAACTACCAGAAATATTAATATTGTATCAAGGAATCAGACAAAAACAAGAACCCAACTGGGCAGAAAGCTGTGAGAGAAGACAACACACATTCACTAGCTCACGAACTATATTTGTAGTTCCCTGATGAGACAGGACTTGAAATGTTTCAAAATCCCAGCTGCGAGAGGAAATTCACTTTGCAGCCCAAAAGGTGGTGCTGGCATTAGCAAAGAACAGAGTCTGTGTTGTGGTGATGCTGTTCAGCTGACAAGAGAAATTAACTCCAGACCACTTGTTGCCTTTAGAGTAACATGCCACATTTTCCACGAGTGCCAAAATGTTAGCACCACAGACTGGCCAAGCTCCAATTCATAATTGCTTTCTGAAGGCTTAGAAGTCTGTTGCAGTTTCAGACAGAGCATTCTTTCCTTGCCGGTATCATTTGTTTTGCTGGTATCTAATTAAGTTTCAAATTAAGATTAGTTCAGATTTTTAACATAAAATAATCAATACCCAAACGCAGGAAGTGGCGTATTTGCTTCACTGACTGCACTCTACCTTCCAAGTCAATACTGAACCAGAGCCCAAGAAATAAGAAGTGGCACAGTCCTTAAGGGAAGATCCAACTGGATGTCCTGACCACTTGCAGTCAAAGAGCGTATGACACTTCCTCCAGAAGTTAAAGAAAATAATCCCGGTACACTAGCTGGCATACTATTTCTCAGATTTATATACTGCTTATTCAAGCTCCGTTGGCAATATTTTAAATACAGTACCCACTTTCTTGCTTAAACTGTTGTGCAGTGATGCTGCCAGTACCAAACTATTGTCTGAAAAATTCAGGAGGGGATAAACTGGCACACAACACAAACCCTGATTACAAGGCCAAGGTGTGTACAAAGTGCAGTCTAACTTTTACATTACACTCTGCCCATCTCATTATGAAAATTCTACAAGAAGGAGTGGAGGAGACTGGTAACAGTTTTTATTTCTTTACCTTAAATATGACATTTGAGTGGATAATTCATGTAAGGTCTGATGACCTTAGTCTTTCAGTTATCTTTGTATGACTCCATACTCTTATGGACAGAAGTCTTTTCATAACTTACTGAACAAACTACTGAAACTGAATATTATTTTAACAAGCACTAATAAGTGATATCTGCAATTTCAACACAGTGAAAAATATATTTACAAAATAGTTTACTAAGTGAAAAGCAAGAAATCTTTTATTTGCATCTCATGAATTCTTACCCACACAAAAAAAACTGATTTTACTTTCAATTGCCAAGGTCCTTACACCTAACGCAAGGACTGCACTATAAATCATGATGTAAAAAACACATATTAAGACTATAAGGTGTCTCAGTTATGAGAGTACAGACTGCATTCATCATGACACCATACCAAGAAAGCTGACATCTGGTCTTTAATAAATAGTATGTGTTTATGCAAATATGAAATACAAGGTCTTTTTTCAGAATTAAGAATACCTTGCTCTGAACTAGTCATACAAATGCAGAAAAACATTTCTTTACTGAGTAAGATTCACTGTGTATTAGAACAAAGTGATGCATATGTCTCTACACGGAGAAAACGGCTATCAGTATTTATCATAAAAAGAGCAGGCAACTTAGGGGATGCAACAGGAATAAGAAAGTTTTCTTTAGGAATAACCAGAAAGCAAGCATAGCCAGGCAGTCCAGCATCAGTACTTACGCATCATACCTCTGCAGTGCTGTCAGTTTGTTCTTGTTCTTGTCAACTGTACCCGTAGATAATTGGAGAAAGTTGGGGTTTAGTTTGTATAATTCTTGCAGTAGTTTCTGTTCATATTCCTGGTGCTTACCCGCCTAAGGAAAGAGAAACTCACAATGAATGAATACTGGTTTAATATAAATTTATCTATGAAAAAAAATATTTTTTATATATAAATGTACCTACATACATCTCAAAGCTTAGTAATTGAGCTTTAACAACTTAACAGGTCACCCCTGACCAAAACTCAAAACAGTGCTTCTCAATCTTAGCAGACAGGATTTCCATGAATTAAAAGCTTGCCTAGAAATCACTCGGATATATTTACCAATTTATAATTTTATTGAGACTTCTAAAGCAGAAAAATATTTACAACCTTATTAGAACTTGCTCTTCAGTTCCAATCAAGAACTTCACAATATATCTTCTAAATCAAAACAGCTAGATCTCCAAGGCAGTCTGCATTTGATGTATCAACCATACTAAGCTTTCCAGAAGATGGGAAGGAGCAAAGAGTCTCTCTTAAACCAAACGTTCCAAAATGGAAGTCATTTTATATTTGCTTAATAAAAACAGCTGAGGTGGTCTGAGTGTGAGCTATCATGTGACAACAAGTATATTCTGAGCAATAACTGATAATTCATTCTTTTTAAGAACGGAAATCTTGAAATATTATTTTAACTAACTGAATTAATTGAGAAAATTTCTTGCTTTCAGAAATTGAGGAAGCCTCCAGAATATTGAATCTGGTGAGTGAAGGAATAGAGTATATTTCAGCCTAGCTTATCTATAACATTCTGCAGCTAAATATTTAAAACAAATCCAATAAGATCCAAACCCACACCCCCACCCCGGGAACATTTAATGTGATATCTGAAACAAATTCAAGATGAGCATTCATATTTTTGTTATACCACTCCAACTTAAGAATTACTATTTTAAAGTTAAGTATTGTCATGAATTGAATCAAGATGCAAAATAGAACAGAGAATGTGAAGTTATCAATAGCTTTTAACTAGAGTTTCCAGATACTAAGAGATGTCCTTTACCAAAGGAAATAAGTGCCAAGATTTATGGTCAAGCCTTCTCAATCTTAAGTCTGGAACACATATGTTGTTATCTATCACATCTTCAGCATTGATTTAAAAGCTCTCACCCTACTTGTACCCAAAAAAAATATCATTTGTACATTAGTTAATTCATTCCCTTTATGAATGTTTTGTTGGAACAGTAATGGAACTGATGCACAGGCAACGTGGACGTCCTCCTGGAAAAATATTACAACCTAAAAGAAAACTATTACTTGCTTTTTTTTTTTTAAAAAAAAAAGCAGGAATATTTGACAAAATTAAAAAAACCAAACAGTACTGCTGAGACACTAAATTCCCTTATGGGCTCCTTTAGAAGAACAACTGCATATCCCATTTGATTACTACAAGTCAGTCAAATATTATAAATATCTCCAGGTTTTTTCCTACTTAATTCTCCAGCTCTCCATTACTGGTACGTTCTGAACATGTCTTTCTCTACATAGTCAACCTACACGACCCTCTAAAAAAGGGCACTGAAACATAGAATCATAGAGTAGTTTGGGTTGGAAGGGACCTCTAAAGGTCATCCAGTCCAACCTCCCCTGCAATAAGCAGGGACATCTTCAACTACATCAGGCTGCTCAGAGTCCCATCCAACCTGACCTTGAATGGTTCCACAGATGGAGCACCTACCACCTCTCTGGGCAACCTGCTCTCCAGTGTTTCATCACCCGCATTGTAAAAAGTTTCTTCCTTCTATCTAGTCTAAATCTATCCTCTTTTAGTTTAAAGCCATTACCCCTTGTCCTATTGCAACAGGCCCTGCTAAAAATTTTGTCTCCATCTTTCTTATAAGCCCCTTTAAGTATTGAAAGGCCGCAATAAGGAGCCTTCTCTTCTCCAGGCTAAATAACCCCAATTCTCTCAGCCTTTTCACAGAAGAGAGGTGCTCCAGCCCTTTGATCATTTTTGTGCCCTTCCTCTGGACCCAGTCCAACAGGTCCATGTCTTTACTGTGCTGAAGGCTTCAGAGCTGGATGCTGTACTCCAGGTGGGTTCTCACCACAGTGGAGTACAGGGATAGAATCACCTCCCTTGACCTGCTGGACACGCTTCTTTTGATGCAGCCCAAGATACGGTTGGCCTTTGAGGGTGCAAGCACACATTGCTGGCTCATGTCCCTCTTTTCATTCACCAGTACACCCAAATCCTTCTCAGCAGGGCAGCTCTCACTCTCTTCATCCCCCAGCCAGTATTGATACCAGGGGTTGCGTCGACCCAGGTGCAGGACCCCTGCACTTGGCCTTGTTGAACTTCACTAGGTTCACACAGGCTTGCTTCTCAAGCTTGTACAGGTCCCTCTGGATGGCATCCCGTCCCTCAGGCATGTTACCTGGACATTGAGCCATTGACTACTACTCTCTGGATGCAACCATCCAACCAATTCCTCACCCACTGAACAGGCCACCCATCAAATCCATATCTCTGCAATTTAGAGAGAAGGATGTTGTGGGGAACTGTGTCAAAGGCCTTAGAGATGTCCAGATAGACAACATCCATAGCTCTTCCCTTATCCACTGATGTAGTCACTCCATCATAGAAGGCCACTAGGTTGGTCAGGCAGGACTTGCCCTTGGTGAAGCCATGCTGGCTGTCTCGAATCACCTCTCTCTCCTCCACGTGCCTTAGCATAGCTCTAGGAAGACCTGTTCCCTGATCTTCCCAGGCACAGAGGTGAGGCTGACAGGTCGGTAGTTCCCAGGGTCCTCCTTTCTACCCTTTTGAAAAATGGATGCAATGTTTCCCTTTTTCCAGTCACTGAGGTCTTCACCTGACTGCCGTGACTTTTCAAATACTGTGGAGAGTGGTTTGACAACTACCTCAGCCAATTCCCTCAGGACTCTGGGATGCATCTCATTAGGTCCCACAGACCTCTGTATGTTCAGGTTCCTCAGGTAGAAACATCTGATGTATACATCATCTTACCCAACTTTGTCAGTTGCTCACAAGCTACTAAATACAGTAGAAAAAAGTGTGGTTCACCTAAATGCAAGCTTTATAAGATATACTGCACCCTGGAAATACTTCTTTCTCCACCTGCATGAATAGAATATAAGCAACTAGCTCAGATGCATAAGTCTGCCCTGCAAACTTTAAGCAAATGAGTAAGAAGAAACCTCCCTCAATATCTCATCTTGCTTCATACTCCAGTGGCAAAAGACTGAACGTCATGGCCAGGAACATCAGGCAAGTCCTAAGCTCACTTAGCTGTCACATAAAATGTCAGAAAGAAACAACATTAAAATCCTATACAGGAGGTTGCAGTAATCATGCCAGCAATCCACAGGCCAAACTTAACGTCTCCAACCTACCTGACCTAAATTCCCAACTTCACTATCAGACACTTCCTGGAGTTCTACCACTTGCTTTCAGTTTGTCATAATGTTTAGCTCTATTAGCAACCATTGAACCTAGAACGTTCTCAAATGGACCTGTAAATTCATTGATACTAACACAAACTCCAGAAAGCTGGTGCACTGAAATGCACTCTTTGATAGTTGTGTAGTTCCCCATGATTGCCAAGAAAGCAATATGAAATCAATAAGAAAGTTTAAGGAATGTAACAAGCATCAGGAAAGGAAGATTCTTTTAAGTCACCAAGATCAAGTATAATCCACTCAAGACTCCTGAAGGAACTCATCTGAAATTGAATTCCTGGCCAAGGTATGTAGCCTATCAATTTTAACTGGCAGTGAGGCCAGAGGACTGACGGATTGCCATTTCCTTCTACAAAAAGGGCTGTAGAAAAGATCCTGTGAATTACAGATTGCTAAATTCAACCTCCATCCCTCTTAAGATTGTAAAGTCTGTCTGGAAAAAAAAACAGAAGTTAATGGATAAACATAATCTGCTAGGAATGAATCTGAACATCTTCCGTAGAAGGGAATCCTACTTCACTAACGTGATGGAATTTTATAGTGTCAATAAGCATCAATAAGAGGATACACAAAGTTTTCGAAAAAGCCTTCCATAAGGTTTCACAACAGAAGTTATTTATGAAGCTGCCCTAAGGTACAGCATAGGTTCTTGTGTGGATTGAAGCCGGTTCAAAGATAGAAAAGCAAAGGTAAGACTTACTGGTCACTCTTTTAGGATGCAGAAGCAAGCAGTGATGAGGACTGATGACTGCCATCAGTTTTATGCCACACCATCAGCATGCACGCATGAGAAAGGAGTGAAGAGCAAGTTCTTTGCCAACAATACCAAGCTCTTTGGGTAGTAAACTGCCATGCTGAAAATGAGTAACTCCAAAAGAACTCCAGAGAACTCGGGCAAACAAGCTTCACCAGAGACACATCAGGTAACACACCACAGGAAAAGTAGCCTAACTACTACCGCTCAACTGATCCGTGAACTGGCTGTTACAGCTCAGAGAAGAGATACCGAAGTTACTGCCAACAGAGCTCTGAAACAGTTAGGTGATTATGCACTGGCAACCAAACACAAAAAACATGCTGGGCATCATTAGGAAGGGCACATAAAAAAAACAAAACAAAAACCCCACACCACGCTGCACACAAAACATTGAGGACTGCTACATTAAACTTTGCTTCCCCCACATCACGAGTATGATGTGTCTGACCTCTGCATCTCAAGGAAGACACCGTTAGAAGGTACAGAGAAGTGCAACAGAAATTATCACAGAAAGGGAGGAACTGCTTTACAAAGAAGTTTAAAAGCCCAGAAACTGTGTGATTCGGAGAGAAGGCCGAGAAAATAAGATCAAGTTTTACAGCATCACAAAGGCAATGGATAATGTGAATAATGGTTTTGCTTTCAGTAAGTACTACAATGCTAAGATTAGGGGACGCTTGACAAAATTAACTGGAGATCAGTTTAACACAGGCAAAAGAAAGCACTTTACAAAGCAGCTGGTGAACTTCTGGGGCTTGCTGCCACAAAAGACTATAGGCTTGACAGTATCAGCAGTTCAAAATGGATTAAATAAATTCATGTCTGACAGCTCTATAAAAAAACAAAACTAAAAAGCCTAGACAGGAACATACCCTCAAACACGTATAATGTAACAGCTCTAGGTGGTGAGAGAAATACAGGGAAACGAACAGGGAAGGTGGCCTGGTTTGCAGGCTCTCCTTGAAGGTTACCTCCTATTGCCATTATGTGTGACAAAATATATACTACAGGGACTACACATCTGAACTAGCAGGGTATTTTTTTAATTTATGAAAACGTAGCTGAAATTCTCAGAAATAATTGCTGATTTGTGGAAAAAAAAATGTTGAATAGATACGGACATTCTTCCTTATTCTCTAGCTTACATCAGCCTAACACATGACATGGTTTAGGGGTGGACTTGGCAGTGTTAGCTTTACAGTTGGACTCTTAAGGCTCTTTTCCAACCTACGTGATTCTATGAAATAAAATCCACTTGTACATTATTTGTGCTTGCACTAGGGCTGGGGACGACCTGCTTCATAGATAGACCACATGCAAAAAATTACAGCGTGGATGAGAAGCTGGCATACTTGAGATTGAGTTTAAAAGCTTTACCATATCTCATGTAGAAGGAGAGACCCAGACCCAAAAGACCCCAGAATGCACCACCTTTGCAAAAAGTAAAGCTATCCATTTACTTGCTTCCCTATCCTAGATAATAAGCATTTTGATGTTGAGATACCCCAAAACCCCCTGTGTCAGTATTCATGTTCTATTACAGTTAGCCTCAATGTTTTATTTCCAATCGGTTTCTATACCCTTCACAGCCTAAATGGGGTATCTGAATTCGGATAGCATAGTCAAATCACAGTACAATAGTTAAGCCATGATTAACTGGCTACACACACAAAACCTACAGGAAAACCCAGATCCGCACTAACTTAATTCACAGAGATTTAAAATAACACGTTACCTTGCGCTGGTATGAACAAAGGGCAAGTAACTAACCCAAGGTTATTTGAATTCTTGGCTAAGAGTTTATCACCTTTTTGACTCATGAACACTCAGTGGACTTTTGAGCCTTTAAAAGCAGCATACAATGAAAAAATTTAACTGTTCACATCCAACATCCAACTGGTTAATCTACCTTTTGGATTTCAAAATTCATCTCTGCCATAACATTCAGCAAAAGGCTACGCTATACACAGATTAAGTTATATACAATAAAATACATACATGCCACATTTCATGTGTTTCCCATTCATTACTTACCTGCATTTCCTCTTTTGTGAAACTGGCTGCTTCATCTCCCAGCTCATGTAGATACATGCAGTCTGGTTTTGGACACTGCATATTTTTTAGAAAATAACTGCAATATTTTGTTGTACCTAATGATGCCTGAAAAAAAAAAAAAGTCATTAAAGTACTGGAGGTTAAGAATGCCTTTTGCGGTATAAGAAAAAAAAGCTATATTTGCTAAAAAAAAAAAATATTCCTTCCCTAGATTTGAATTCCACAATAATGCATTTTTGATGCAGATGGATTAGGAAATCCATTTGTAAGAAATCTATATACTTCAGGATTAGACAATTAGGATTAGTTCTATTTTTATCCAATCTAAATAAACACCAAAATAAAAGCCTTAGTAAATATTTGCATTCATAATCATAAGAAGCCAAATAAGTAGTTATGAGTTTGTATTACATGAAACTGGTTAATGTTTTGTAGCAGGGTCAGGAAATGAATATTAACTAGACGACTTTCTATAGCCACCGATTTGGCCAAGTCAGCCTGAATACCTGTTTACACAGATACCAAAAGGAAAAAACTTGCATTTCCCAGGAAGCTTTTGAGGTGTGGTGTTTGGACTACAGAAATGTTCTGTAAAAGCAAATAATCAGGTTTTCATGCTGTGCTATTAAGCTATACAGCAAAAAAGCCACTGTGGGAAGGAGGTGGCAGTGCATTTCTTTGTCTCAAACTTTTGTTTTAAGAAGTTACCTGCGAACCCACTAAAACATTGCCTGCTGGAAGCTCACTGAACATCCATGTTGTGATTAATGCTGGGAAAATGGGTCAAAACCCAATAAACTGTGCATTTTTGTTCATTAACAGAAGCACATGCATACAAATAAAATTTTATATTATGCACTGGTGTTAGTGCCCTAGTACATATATATAAGAATGTAAAAATATTACCACCTTAAGTGTTCTGCCGTCTACCACCACATTATTGACACACTGTATGGCTCTGAGAGCATCTTCTGACCGGATATAGGTTACATATGCACTGGCACTTGGACCCTAGAAAGAAAACACAGCATTATTTTCTTTCCTTCCCCCTGACAGATCTGAACATTAAGTTGTTTTTTTAGCGGCTCACTTGATAAACTCTTATATTCACAGCCACATATTTTTAACAGGAAAACTGACAAAAACGGTAGAATTAATAAAAATTTACATGTGATGCATAAAGAATGGGGAAAAGAAGAAGTGCATCAAAGTGTTGCTTGAAAGTTCTAAAAGTACTTAATCGGAAGTATTTTATCCCTGAAATGCAGATAAGTGAGTAAATGCCACATTGCTGCTGCTTTGAAGGTTCTCACCCCATCTTCAGTTTTTAATTTTTCTACATTGCATCTAACTTTGAGAGTCTGGTTGGACAATGCTTCAGTGACTTAACAGTAATTTGATTTTTGCAGTGCTGTATTTTTTTCTTTTTGCTTCTTTAACCTATTGCTTAATCAGAAATAGGGAGCCCCAGATTCAGTCTGCACACATGTATTTTCTCTAAAGGAATAAAAAAAAAAATCACAAGGGCCTCTGACTTACTTGTGAGCCTGCGTATGATGTGCTGTTATTAATGACAACTTTATGAATTTTACCAAACTTCCCAAAATATTCTGGTCGTTTCAAAACCTACAAGAAAAGAAAGTTAAAGAGGTATACTGGAAAGTTAATTCATACTAAGCTGTACTTATTCTTCTGTGTAACTGTTCAACTAAAGCCTTTAAATAATAAAACACAGTTCTTTTCTACAAAGAGGAGGAGAGCATAGAGATGTAGATTTGTTTTCCAACGTAAAACATGGGTTACTTGCAATACGGAGTACATTGTCACTGCAGTAAAGAACTTAAATGAGGGATATTTCACATTTTACATTGTATTTTTAAAATTTCTTTCAGTACTCAGATTACCCAACCCTACCCTGGCAAGATACAGCCCATTCAGCGTGAAATATTCCTGTATGTATCTGTTTTATAATTTGAGACAAAATAAAAAACACATTAATTCCAACTTTAAATAAATAACCATCTTAAACTTGCATTCAGATAGAACTGCTAGGAACAAGATGCTGAATCCTGACTCGCTTGTCCGACTTCAAAGCGAGAGAGAATAAACCAATTAGCTCAAGATAGCCTGAAGTTTTCAGAAGACCAGACTAAGAACAGGAAGATAATATATGGCAATTCAGAGGGGAAAGAAAAAACATTTCGGAATCAACATCATACTGAATCACATCCCTGAAGAAAAAAAAAAAATATTCCTGTCTTGCCTTTCCCTGCATTAGTTGATAATAATACACCATTTAGGGATCCTGCGCAAAGCAGGAACATCTCTAGCATATTAAGCAACTCTGTTGAATAACAGTTACCTGCGTGCCAATGGAATTAACAATGTATCTGACACATTTGGTAGCAAAAGCCTTTCTTTTTCTATCCCCATGACGGAAGGAGGTGCAGAAGTACTGACTACTCAGACTGAAGCTAGATAAGCTAAAGCTATTTTTAGTTCTCAACAATAACCTGAGAGGTTAAAAAGGAAAGTTTGTTTCCCGAGTTCTGTCTTCATATTAACACTGGATAGTACAGTTAAACTGTGCTGATCCGAGAACTTCACCTAACCACCTCCTGTCTCTTCTCAAGGGAGCATCAATGTCTTCATTTGGAACGTTCTGTAGAACTACAGGGCATGTTGTATAGACAGACAGTCACTCACTGGTCTCTTCTGACTGCTCTTCACTTGATCTACACCCTCTTCAAAGATCCTACACCCACCCTCAGGCTTCATTCCAGAGGAGACTGACAGTCCTCAGTAAAGCTGAAGAGTTTCCTCAAGTGTCTTGCAGTTATACTCCTTACAAGATATGGCAGCATGGCCTTCACAATTTTCACAAGAATATACATATCAACAGAAGTGGATCCACCTGTACTCCTTTATGATCCACAGATCTATTTCCAGAAACCGCAAATAGCAGCCACTCTCCCCTTTCATACCATCTTTATTTGTGCACGAGTTTTTGCCTTCTCAAGTAGAAAACTTAACTTGAATATATTGAATACTTTTTTTTCTTGGAAATCAAGTCATCTTGCTGCTATATGCAATATTCAGTAAGTACACATTATCTTCAGGTATGTCAGTGAGAATACTGCTACCACCAAACCTAGTACAACACCTCTACCCCCTTACTACACCAATAAACCCACTTCTAATTACTTCAAGTATTCAGTGTGGAATTATCTAAGGTTTAAAAAAAAAAAAAAACAAACCACCTGTGAATATTATTATTTCTTTTACTCACAAACCCTCTATCTGGTCAAAGAAACTGAATACATTTTTTGGTAATAAATAGCACCAAGCCAGTGCTGACAGTTGCTAACATGTGTTGCTATATTCTTGTTACATGCCAGATCAGTTTAACTTTGATTTTTCTCTTCCCATAATCATCCCCTTTTTTCCCCCCTCCACTAAAAGCTGCTTTTTACATTTGTTCTTTCCCAGTCTATCAAAATGCAGCCCATACTCTGTAACTCCTCAGAAAGAGACACTTCTATTTGAGATTTCCCCAGACAGTTTAGTCCCATCAGGTGAACCTCACTTGGCACATCAGTTTTTAAGACATTTACCTTATCCTGTAGTACATTCCCTCCATATTCTAATTCAAGGTAGTTTTACTCATTAGCACTAATTTCACCTGCAGCTGACTGATGATGGAAGTAAATAAAACATTTTAGACACAGTTTTCTCAAATGAAAAGCTTCTTTTTGATGATGCAGAATAGCAAGCCAACTCTTTCCTGGGTCTTCCTCTTCCTAATTTTTTTCCCCCCTCAGCCTCATGCTCCTTCCTAGTTACACTTCAAGCGTTGGCTTTTTCCTTCTGTCCCTACAGGTTTGTGCTACACTTTATATTTGTTCCTTATAATCCAATCCCATTTTAGAACTGGTGGCAGATGACAGCTGTATAGTGCCAGCAGATCCAGCCTAGGAAAACGAGTACCTAAAAAAATCCTTAAGCTTATTTTTAACTTAACAAGACATTTTTAAACAAATACAAAGAGCAATTTCCTTCACAAAAAACCAGAGCATCCGTACTCCCAAAAGCAAAGACATAAACACTTATTGAGGTTATTTTGGAGACAGACAAGGGTAGGCACAAGAATATATCAGCAGTTCCCTGACAGTAAGTTAAGTGCAAGATCTGCAAGTGTGAACAGCTCACCTCTGGATCTGCTAGGCGCTGAGATAGTCCTACCACGAAGACAAGATTCTTCTGTACAACCCGTACACTGGCCAAATGTTTGCGATTCTCTGATATCTTCTGTTTCCTCTCATTTTGTTTCTGTTTCTTTTCATTTTTTATCCTTTGCAGCTCTTCCTGGGAGAGTGGTTTGTACACTGCTGGATCTTCTGGATATGGCTAAATATAACAAATACCATTAAAACCAACCCATAAAAGAAACAAAAGCATTTGAAAACCATTAATACCAGTGTTTTAATGCACAAATTTGTTTCTTCTTTTATACTGTTCTGATTGTTATGTCCAGCCACATTATAGAAGTAGCATATTCAATCCTTTGGGAAAGGTGAACATCTCACATATTTTCATGTAATTCTCCTATTTATAGATATAACCCTGATTTAGGCAATAGCCACTTTCTAACCCAGCTGCCTAGTCAGTCTGGTAACACTACAAGCAGCTGCAACATGACTGCCAACACATCCTGTTAAGATTTCTCTAACAGCATAGTAAGCAGGGTGAATGCATGCCCTGCATATTCACTTTATATTTAGTTGTCTGATGCAAATTCGGATACTTAAGTGTATTAACAAAGTAAAGACTACAGGATAAGAAATCAAAATACAAATGTAATTTCAGTGGCCCACCAAGTTCAAGACAGTAACACCATTACACAACTCAATCTTTACACGGTTAACTTCTACTGAAGAGACAGATTTTAATACAGTTACAGTATACTGATTTAATAGTATTCTTGCCACGCTTGTCTACCAGTTTGAAACTTAGGCTTTGTCTTCCCTAGCCAAGGGTGCATTTTTAACCTCAAGATTATCACCAACAGATAACTCCTCAAACACAGTCATAACACTGTAGATTTCAACCTCAAAAGTACCTAGCAGAAGTACAAGTGTCCTCAAAGTTACTTAGAAAGATTGCCATAAAGGCACTATTTTAGCCTGGTCTTGTAGACTACAGTGCACTGTCTTTTGCCCCAGACTACTGCTCAAAGCAGTCCCGTACTCCTTACCTGTCCCCACTTCTGTCAGACTGAAAAGTTAAAATTTCACACTTTATATACAAAGCAATGCTAAGCACAGATGTAAATATATAAAAATTTATCTCAAACAAAAAGAAGTGTTTCTCAACACTGAGATGAAGTAAAAAATGAGAAGATTACAGGAGATGTGCATTAAAGTAAAGTCTTAAAATAAAGAAGTTCAGCTCACCAATACCTTGATCTTAATTCTTTGTTTGTACTACCATAACCAAAGGTTTCAGTGTGGAAGCCCAACAAAAATTAGTTTGACTTCTTCCCGACTGTCCTCTATTAACGGTAGAATACAAAACTAGTTGTCATACTAAATTACCTGAGAAAAATCTATAGCAGCAGATGAAAAAAAGGCTTAGGTTAAACGCGTATATTCATCATACTTGCATGATGCTACTGAAAGAGCCACCAAGTGCTCAGACCTGACAGCCTTCTGAGTACATGCCCAAACAAAACAATATCCCTTTTACAGTTCAAAGAGTTTAAAGCTCAGCATCATTACTCTATATTTGAGACCCTTCTGAAAATATGCTGCAGTCAACTTCAGCAGATGGGCATCTCATGATTAAACACCAAGTCCTCTGGAACATGTTTTCAGTATCACAAAGAAATTTTAACTTGTAAGATAGTTGTGTAACTTGGGTTACTGCTAAAGTAAGTCCTTAACATGAAAATAGAGTAAGAACTCATATTACCCTTGAAGAACAGTTAAAACCGCACCATTTCTTAAGAAGTTATGTTATCCACAAGTAACACTGAATACCTTATACAAATTTCACAATGTACTTGAACAGCAATGATCTCTTAGTAAGGTCATTTGAGATTCGCTATAGCCAATGATTATCTTGAGTTAACACATGTACACATGAGGACTTCAGAGATGCAGAATAATTCTGCAGGGCATTTCACTTATTTAAAGAGTCTCTCAAAGTCTGTGTTAGTGAATCATGTAGAATAAAGAATAGATATTGTTTGTTTTAGAGGAGAGAAAGACTGCTGAGCAAAGGAAGAGTTAATTCAGTTATCATAGTCAAGCTGAGTTCAGGTAGGAATGGGAAGAAGACAAGTGCACCAGTATAAGGTAGATATAGTTCCAAAAATAAAATGGCTTCCCCTACAGCAAGTGATGTGGTATCATACCCACAATCCATCCTTTCACTAATTCCTTCTCCACATCCCATACTACGCAAGGCCAAGGCTCGCAAGCATGCTGCTCTCTGGTACTGAGCAAGAAATGTATTCATAGCTTTCAGTAGGTTCAGTAAGGCTCCTGAAGGTCCAAGAAACCTACAGTAATCCGTGCCAAAGTTCATCAGCTTCTTTCTTCCCAAGTATAGCCACACTCAGAGCACAGTCAGAGAAGCATGTCAGACAGTATGTTCCTTCTCTGTACAGCTATTTGCTACCAGAGGTCCTGAACATTAGTCAGGAAACATTCTGGGTAACTCAAGCATAACCCTGAGCAGAATGTTTACTTGTCCATAGTAAAACTAGTAGTTTGTATTTGTACAGGAGAGCGCAAGAACTGCTGGGAGGCACACAACTAAACAGCAACTTCAGAATCAGAGAAGAGAAACGTCTTCATCTCAGCAGAATGTATGAGACTACCTGAATTAGGATTTCAGTCATTAAGAAGCAGCAGCAGTTGATTTGTCACCATGGATAACAGCACTTGTTTGAGCAACAGAATAATCAAAAATTATGCTAGATACTGTAGAGCTGTACTATATAGGAAACGTATGTTTATCACTCTTATGACATGTTTAATACTTCTAAGGAATACGAGTAGTTGGATATCCTGACTTGCAGGACCTGTAAATGTATCTGCGTGCACCTCTTGAATCCCAAGAATAAATCAGAAACCCAATCCTAAGAAGTGATAGATGATTTTCCTATCTATCTATATATATATGTGTGTGTGTGCGAGGATGACAGATAAGAGCAATTGTGCATTTAAGGAGGGAGGAAGGCAAGTAAGCACAGTACCAATATTTCAGAAGCTAATTCTAAAAAATAGTAACTATTAGAAATCCTGTTCCTTTCAAATGAGGCCATAAAGTCAGTCTACAAATAGGACAACAAATGATTTCTTCTTCAGAGTGGTTGCTTCCCACAGTGTTGAAGTTCATGAACTCAGATGAATAGTTCAACTACAGACAGAATGCGTGCAGGGAAGGCTGGTGGAACATGTCTTTGAAAGCCAAGCAAGCTGGAATGACTGCTCGTGTATCTTGCAGTACCGTTTCATCTGTTGCTTACTTTCTGTCCAACACTACAAAATAGGGATAGGACCCTAGGGATAAGACCCCTCTCAGGTCTTGCAACAGCTAAAATGGCAATGCTACTGACATGACACACCCCACCTTTTTTTTTTTTCCCCCTTTTTTTTTTTTTGCTTTCACAAGAAGCATAAGGTATTTGTTTAACCTGCTATCACTGATTCCTTAGTTGGTAGAGGATTTGAGATCCAAGCAAAATGGCTACATCAAGTGTTATCAGCATTTATGTATTTTCAGATGCAAGACATAAAGAGATGTCAACAACGCTGATTCACTGACTAAGTTTAGCTGACAGCCTCCACTTAAGTTATACAAATCCTCTTCAGCAAAACCCATGGAAGCCACCTGAACAAGATGTGCCATTATGGAAAATGACCAGATTTTGTTTAGACTAACTGCAAGTTGCTGGTAGTTCTACAAGAACTTCGTAAAAAGTTCAAATGTCTCTTCTGTAGTCTTGTCTCTTTAATCAGAGATGGCCCTTGATGAATTCTCAGTCTTCCTGACTAAATTTGTCTTGTCATTTACGTTTTGTTTTCTTTCAGACTTTTTTCCCCACATTTTCCCAATCGTTGAAAGCTGAGCTGGGATTTATCAAGCACTTCGCTTTTGTCATTCCCAGATGGGTCACATTCCTTCCATACAATGGATGTACCAACATTTCCCAGTTGTTGCCGTGCTACCGAATAGGTTCTGAAATGAGAAATACAGAGAAAGTCAATAAGGTTTATGCATAGTATACACCATACTACTTATATCAAGAATAAAACCCAGCAATTTCCTATATATTTCTAAATACCAATTGTTGCACTAAACTACTCAGTTGCGAGATCAAAAGCATCAGATGCAGCAACTGACATTTGGAGACTGTGCATTAAGACTAGGTGTTTCTTTTACAAGGAAGCAGGAGTAGGAGAAACATGAACAAAAATATGCTCAAAATATGTCAGTTTCTTGGTCAGAAAATATAGCGGTTTACAGTTTCTCTTCATCTCTAACACAAGGTGCTAGGAGGAATAAAGCTCGCTAAGTCAAGGAACTGGAGAACAAGGCAAAGCCACATCATAGAAACAGCCGTGTATAAACATATTTGGTGGAAAGGCAAAACAATTAAGAAATGTGAAGGAGTTAGGCTTTTTTATTGTTGGGATTTAAAAATTGCAACAACTGACACTAAGGTCTGAGAACGCTACGCTCTAATAGAGCAACTGAAATAGTACGTATTATTCACATGACAAACAGTACATAGGCCACTGAATTTTAAAAGAAAAATCACTGCAAAGACAAAAATCACAAAGATAAAAACGAGAACCAGCAAGTCTGGTGACCTGTAAACCAGCTTTTGGCTACAGAAGTCTCTTTTGAGGACAGCATATTTTCATTCTAATTTGACTAGTTAGCGGCTATTTCACTCACAGTTAAGAAATCAATTGACTGGAAAAAAACAGGAAAGCTTGCTTAGCATCTTACAATCGACTACACCTACAATTCTGAAGGGCATCAGGAACTCAAAGCAGGTCAGTTCTATTTTTTAAGGAAGTACGATTGTTAATGATAGTTAATGAATTAAACAGAAACAATTTCCAAGTCTATTTCAGGAGATTCAAAGTTTAGAAAGCTTTTAATGCGTTAAGAGTAACAAGTTTCCAACCAGCACTCGAGTTAAATTGTTACTTTCACAAATCAAAACAAAGCAAGTATTTGTCTGCTACTAACAGGAGGAAACTTAAGACATAATAATTCAATTGGCTGCAACGATGTGAACATATTCTGCACATGCAAATATTAAGCTATGTAACAGTTCAAGCATATAGAAGTATTTTCTCTTTGGTAGAAAAAGCCGCAAGCTAACATCTTTTCAGTTAGAAGTAAATTAGAGAAGCTTAGGAAAATAATGGCATATATGTAATGCATAGTTAGGATCTATCAAATTAATGGCATAGGCGCCACTATCGCATATAGACAAACTATTTTATCACAGATTTTTCCAAAATCTCCAAACTGTTCAACCAAAATCGCCGGATATGGAACTTCTTCATTGCTCCTCTCCACAGACTAGTGATCAAACCACTGGAGAACTCGCGTTGCATTCAATACCATTGGCACAAAGAGCGGTTTTCTATTATGTCATTGTGCATTACATACTCAGCCTTGTTCTAATACATGTTTATTCACAGTCCACTTGGCAGTAAGTATCCTGCACTGGTATACACATTCTAAACATGATGTACTTGTTGAAACCATAGTACCTACTATAAACTTTCCTGCAAAAACGTTGTTGCTTTGCCATTTTCTACGCTTCAGCATTTTAAATCGTCATAACCAATACACACCATAGTACTTACAAATTAGAAAACTGCTCAGATCTTTTCCCCAGAAACCTTACTACACACAGATAGGAACTATTTAGACACGTTGTACACAAAAACGCATACCTGGTTCAGAAGGTCCAGTACACTTCAAAAGGTGGCTTCTTCAGACTTATTTGATGCTGCTATCAACTGTAGCTTGAAATGATTTATTCCCAAGATCCTGATGAGGTCTCTGCACCACAATGTCTTTGTCTATGCCACAAAAGGAATGCGTTCCTCAGCCTCCTCCGTGGAAATCTCCTACAATCCAGCGACATAGCTGCAAATCTACTCAAGAAAACTTTGTTGTCCATGGATGAAGAAAGTATCAAGAACATAATCCTCATACATTGTGAAAGAAAACGTCTCCTTCCTCTCCTGGAATGGTCAGCGTGCTTCATTCTGATTGTAGTACTCATTCTAGCTTTACTCCCAAAACTGTTTTTCTGAGCAAACTGTATCCAATTCAGCGAAGTATTTGCGCATCCAATCATACACCAGATTATTCCATATTAAGTTGTTCAGCTGTGGCAGTATCCATATTTCATAGAGTTCAGATACCCAGAGGCAGTGGATAGCACTTCGCTTCTGTGATTTTTCAGATATATTCCACAAACTTCCAATAATGAATAGGCAGAGATGAATCAAATAATTGTTGTCAAAAAGCAGTGTAATAAATCCAGGTAAACGAAGCGACTTAGACAAGGAAATTCCATAAATCTCATGTTGTACCAGAAGAGTGGAAATTTGCTTGTACTATAAAAATTACTATACAGCATGCATCATCTATGGCAGGTATCAACGTGGAGACTGATTTGGTTGATGACAGGTTGATCTTCCTTGTAGAACATACAGCTCAAATATCACAGCAAATTTGCACAATTTGTTAACTAACGTATGTTGCTGTGGGATAGCCTTCAGGCTTGCAGAGGCGTCCAAACACAGGTTAGCAGCAATAGCTCTAGTGTAGCCAAAGCCCGAAAGAGCAGCAAGAAAATGACTAGAAGTGCTTATAGAAAGCTGTGGCAGTTGAATAAAGATAGTGAGACCAAGTAAGATTACTTGGGGTCTGAAAGGGGAGCTCTAATATGAGACAGGAAGCCAACAAAGGCATAAACTGAGGATAGGATCATGATTAAACAGCAGGAGAAAGACGGGACGTAAGTAGTTGTGATTACAAGAAGAGGAAGGCCAGGCAAGAAAGTTACAATCAAGGGAATTCATTAGAGTTAAAGAGAAGAAGAAATTGAGAAAGAATTTTATTAAACACTGAAAATAAGGAAATAACAAGGTTAAGCAAAACACTATAAGGAGGAGGAAAATAATTCAAACAAAAAAGCACGCAATTTAGTGAAGCTGAAGTTTATAGTTGTGGCCAACCAAAGTATCAGCGAGACGTCAATGAAGAGACAGGGATAAACTGTGACTGTCAAAGTACTACCTTTAAGCATTTGGCAACAAGATCTGAATACTAGACAAATAGACTTAGCCTAGATTTTGAAATGCTTTAAAATTTAACACCGTTGGACGTTATTTTCCAAGGGGTTTACATGTTTACTGTCCAGAAAAATACAGATTAAAGGCTCCAGTGCCACAAACAAAACAAGCAGGTGCTTTATAAGCTCGCCTCAGACAGCACTGCTGAACCTTGGACCTCAGCAAACCCCTGATCCGGGAATCCGCACTGTCTTTCCTGAAAAGACTTTGTCAATGCATGAGCAACCCGACTCAAAGGATTTTTTTTGGCAGCTCTCCCAGCGTCAGCATGCCTTGGTTCTGATCCACAGCTTCCCCTATTAATCCAGTTCTGAATTTAACAAACCAAGACAAGCCATAGCACAACAGCTTTGACGCTTATGCAGATAGAATCTGAAAGATCCAACACCTCACCCTTGATCTAGGCCATGACTAGATGGCTTCCCTGAAGGAAAAGGATGTCTTTGGTACCAACACAATGCAAGAGCCTTGTGATATGTGCAAGACAAGCTGCTCTTCCACGATATTTACCTTTCTGCAAGCAGGACAAAGTCCATTCTCATCAGTACGGATACGATGCCAACAGAAACGACAGATTTGGTAGCCACAGGTGCAAGGGAAGAAGTTGATGTCATCAATTTCCAGAGGCTCCATGCAAAGGGGACATTCCACAGGGTCTTCCTTAGCATCAGGGCTGCGAGACATCTTTATATGTTCGCAGAGCAGCAAAAGTTTATAATAACTTAATAGACCGAAAAGGTCAGCACTTGAAGGTCTGCAAGAAAATTACAAAAAATGGTGATTAGTATACTTTTGACAATCTTTCTTTTGCACCTCTTAGTATTTCATTTCTTCACTGCTTTCTTTCTCCCCACACAAATTAGCTACTAACAAGTTATCCCCTAATAAACTTGAGTGTCTCTTCGTACTCACAAGTCACACAAGTAATATGGAAGACGGTACTGGTGATGTACCTCCCTGCCTGGAGAGGCAAACACTTCTTTGGCAGTTCACTAGCCTATTGGGTTTCAAACTGTACAGTTGCAAAGCAATGCTTAAGAGCGTACACCATACTTTGCTTCTGAATTCCACTAGCTCCTTTAACTACTGCTTTCTTGAAATCTACAAATTTAAAGTCAAAACCTTTAATGCAGGACTTCATGTTTAAGATTAATTTATTCCTTTGCTCAGAGACTTGGAACAATCAGAGATGTGGAAGAACATTTAGGTCACCATTCAGACTTTTCAGTCGGGTTGCAGAATTATCAAACAAAAACAAGGAAAGCTTCTTACTCAGGAGGATTTGTTTCTCTGTCCATCTCATTTTTTGATCCAAAGATCGATCTCAGAGATCAGCCTTAGGACTACAGTATTAGCCGAGATTAATCAGTTACACTGCTTTCTACATGGGTCAGAGAACTCTCATGAAGTCATTTATACTTTCCATCAGCATCTAATTCACACCAAAGCCCAAGTATATGCATGTGGTCAAAAAAACCCCAAGTTTTAACTTAGAGCGCAGGCACAATAAAGTATTTCTGGCTCAGAATCGTGAAGAGAACCGAAATTCGGGTCACCATTTTCTTAACTCATTTCTTGAACTCAGTCATTTATTTCTATACTGTCAGTTTACGAATGCAGCACAAGAATGTTACTCTCAGACTCAAAACAAGGCACACACAACCGTCACTGGCATATTCAATCGGCTTGAGGGTGGGCTTTTTCCCCCCTTTCTGTTTTCATTTAAGTAACACTCTGGATATTTGAAGTTGTACCTAATCTCAGCAAGCTGTCTCAAATCTGCTGCATGAGACATGCACGTAGATGGGACAGAATTAAAGGGCAACAGCAGAATTTTTAAGTGAACCTTTTGGAGAGAAAAAAAAAAAAAAAACAAAACCAAACCACACCAAAACAAAAACACATTAGAAACCCACTGAGAAGCAGTGAAAAAGATGTGACCAGAACTGATAGTTGGATGGTTGTCCTACCTGTAATGAAATACACGACTTCTTTACAAATAAGGGAGCTCAAAAGTTTTTTTAAAAAAACCCTATAATTCCTTTTACAATTACACCTTTCCCAAAACATCGGTCACGCAATTATAATTTAACCACACACACACAATCTGGAGTTCCCTCTACTTTCCCAGAGTGTTTTCTGTTCCATTTCTAACCAAAACCTACCAAATCATGTACTATCCAATCTTTCTCTGGGCTTTTAAGAACAAGTTCACAAACAAATTCTCACATCCACCTACTTGAAGAGTGACATTTACTCCTGTCCTTAGAAGTAAGATGACTGCATGTTTTGAGATCAAACCATTGCTCACAGATTTCTGTACATTGTAGCGTTAGCCTTGCATATCTTTGGTTTGATAGTTTAATAACCACAAAAAAAAAAAATCAGTCCCGTTTATGATCTTCCACACTCAAAATCGTACTTCTTTGAATAAAGTCTATCTTGTAAAGCTCAAGAGGTTCCAGCTCAAGTTGGGACCTCCCGCCTTACAGGGACAGGATACATTTAGCATCAGTCCACAGTACTTGTCCCTGTCCTGCACATCTCTTCAGGGACAGAAATTCCTCTGCAAGCAGCCAGAAGAGAATCCTAAAGAGGCACAGCATACACGCACACAACTAAAGCACCATCCAAATACGCAGCAGAGAGTATATAGCTTTGTACAGGAACCATCGCATTGTAGTTGTCTTAATCCATGTTCACCGGCTCATTCCAGAAGCCTAGACTATCTGCAATTTTGACTAGTTTGGTAGGGAGTATAGCCTCTAGGAACGAAATGCAGTTCTAGTAAACATCTACCACTGCCTGAGAGATAAAAGCTTCCACTGGATGCTCACATAAAAGTAAGGATGAGAGAACAGAATTTAGATGCGGTAAGCATAATTTCTCTATACTGCATGCACTAGCAGCACCACTGTCCTCTTTCTGACCTTCACAATGATTAAAATCAAAAAGTTAAACTCCTACAATAATACAGCAGCTTTTACTTCATTATCTATGCTTTCATTAGTGCTACATTTACAACCTTTTTGACAGGCTGAAAACCAGGTTCTGGGACCTTACCAGTGTTTTCTACAGAGAACACTAGCAGAATCTGACCTGAAGGAAGGAAAGGATTAGTTTGTTTGGGAGCTTTGTCTTGTTTTTAATAACGCATTCCCACTGGCTGAAGAGTGGGAGGGACTGTTAAAAGGCCACAGCACATTATTTAATTGCTTATTATGCAGATAACACACATTTCTACAGCAATGCTTACACTTCCTGTAAACTTTTCACACTTGTATAGCAGCAAAACCACTAAAATATGAAAGTGACTTTAAACCAAAGCGCGGGCTGAACTGGACGGATTTTGTTTAGATTTGGATTTGACTTTGTCACAGATCTCCAAACAACAGGTCAGTAAGCAGATAGTGTATTCCCTTCCACTGTGTACTCATTCCACCACAGGCTCAGCAGCTTTGAGCCTACTGAAACACGTCCAAATAAAGCTATACCAGTACTAGCAAAGCTGTAGTTAAAAGCGCAATCTGGAAGAAGCTTCAGCCACCACAGTAAAACCACTGAATTAAAAAGTTACTATTTGGAATCTCCGCAAAGAAATGTCATCAGTTCACGTGAAAAAAGCATGACATATTAGCTAGTGCCTCTGGGATATGCAGACAAGGTCTAACGAAACTGCAACATGATTAACATTTATGAGCTGTTTAAGTTAACACTAAAGAGTTCAGCAGCTGCTAGCAATAATGCCAATAGCTTGCTTCAGTCAGCAAGTGGCCCATTACTTTACAACAAGGAGTAAAGAGCAGCTGTGTGCCATGTTTCTTGGAACTAAGTAAGAGGCAATATTTATTTACTTGGGAAAAAAACATTCAAGCATCCCATTTAGAGATTCTCCACTGAAGTGTGTCTCCAATTCAGGAGGGCTTATATACCAGGATCTGTGTCCCAACTCTGCACCAGAACAATGCTTTTTTTTTTTTAAACCGGAATAACATGCATAGTAAGGCACCATTAATGCATTGTTCATATAGGGCTACCAAGAAACACGAAGTAAGTAGTCAGCTCTAAGGCTACTCCAAGCAATTCAAGATTAACGTCACAGGAAAAGTTAACGCAGCTATGGCAAAAAACAAAAGGCAGTATTACATGCTGTGTTTAATCGCGAGTATTTGGTCTTTGGGATCAAGTTCAAAGAAACTAAATTAATAGCATCTCAGGAGAAGAAAAGGAGGAAGGTTGTATCACGTGTGTACACGTGCACAGACAGCTAGAATTTGTCCATACACTTCCCAAAACGCCGACAACTGCAGTCAAACAGGGCTCCGACAGATCCACATCCTGTTTACAGGAGACTCTGCCAAAACATTAATGTGCACAGGGATGGAGTGGAGGTGGACAACATCCAGCAGCATCTTTTAGATTTAATGGATTTGTAATAGGTAATAATCAAAATACAGAAATAGACAGTTGTGTGTCTTATCCCTTCCACCATACCAATAAATAAGTTCCTTTTTTTTCCAAACATAGGCAAAATGAAAAAAAAAAGATACTTTTTCATTAACTTTTAAAAGTGCTTACTTAGTGGATTGAACAGCTGTGCCTAATCAGCTTCACTGTACAATTGTTTCTCTTGATGAAATCCTCCAAATTTTGCAGTCGGAAAAAAAAAAAAAAAAGAGATCCTCCTATTTGAAGGTACTCACCTAAACACAATTTTACTTCTAATATAGCTAGTGATTTCAGTCCATTTAGGATGCAGACTTTGCCATTGCCCTTCCCTTTTTCACTTCAGGTGAGCAAGTTTAGCTTCCAGCAGTTTATCTTCCCTATTTAATTTTAAAAGGGGTCATAAAAAAGGGGGAAAAACAACTACTTTGTTATCCACTCTTTTTCCTCAAGTGCACGAATTTGAGATTTGATGCACACTGCCCCTCATCTCCCCGTAGCAGACACCAGAACATCTCCACTTGCTAGCAGTTCATTTTAGTAAATGTGTCCCTTAAACTTTAAGTCCTCCCCCAGGGAGGGCAGCTAGCTCCAGGGGACACAGACACATTCACCCCCTCACACAATGGGCTGAATCCAGCCTTGCTACTTGCTTTAAAACACTAAAAGCGTTGCAGCCAAAAGTTGTCAAAATCTAGTCATGAAAAACCCAACTAAAGGACTCGCATCCCAGAAAATATCTGGAGACTTTGGGCCTCCTGAAGGTAAAAAATCCAGACATGTGTTAGCTAATGTTTCACTTAAAGTTCAAACATACCTGACACTTGAAGTGAAACAGGTCGGAGTGTATGCACCGAACCTTTAGTAAGGGCTCATTAAACTTACGCAAACAGAAACTCATACTTTTTTTTCATGGCCTTGTATCTTTTGAAACTCATCAGCCCTGAGAAGTCTCAAAAATGTGCTGTGGATGCTGCCTGCATAAC
Organism: Larus michahellis; assembly: GCF_964199755.1. Lineage (NCBI taxonomy): Eukaryota > Metazoa > Chordata > Aves > Charadriiformes > Laridae > Larus > Larus michahellis. The sequence continues at coordinate 53,178,963 of NC_133896.1, read as the reverse complement.
GCCACAGGGAAGGCAGCCCCCCGAAACCTCCGTTCCCACCCTGCCAAAGGATCAGTTCCCTTTCTGCTCTTCACTCTGCGGTGGTCCCACGTACAAGCTGGGGGCAGAAAGGTGAGCAGACTACAAGCAACAGCTGTAATAGGTTACCCCTTCCTTGAATGAGGGGAGCAGCAGCAGTTGTACCAGCACTGCGCTCTCCTCTCGGCTGGCACAGGGGCACAGCGGCCCAAGGCCCATGCTCAGACCACCTCCTCCTGATAGTGGCTGCTGAAAGGAAACCAACCTTCAACTCCTTGGGCCTCCAAACCTAAGAAAGGCTGTCACTTCATTACATTACAGTGACCGCTGGAAGGGTTACATCAAAACCTTTCATGGGCAGGCTGCAGAGAAAAGCCCATTTTTACTTTAAGCACACAGAACTGAGTCGCTGAGGGCCCCACAGGGAACCCATATGGGAGAAAGTTCACATATGCATGTCCCAAATCATGAACGGATGGTCTAATCATTAGAACATCTATCTAGACTTGTGTCTTAATTCAGTCATCCACACAATTCAGGAAAGATCTGGGGAATTTCCCCAGGCCACCTCTTTGACATGGCTACCCTCTACTTGCCTGCCATTTTATGGAGTACTACACAAGGAGAGTGATCGCTTTCTCCCGCTAGTCCTTCACTCACATAAAAACATAGTGATATTTTACAATCACCTGGTTAACAACACTGATATAGGAGACAGCAGGAGTGCTGAAAACTGGCTACACTTTAAGTTTTATGGTGCTGTTACTGAGAACAAAGACACCTCAGTGGCAAGCAAGCAGGCTCTTGAATTCATCCAAGTTAATTTTCATTTGAGACAGAGGGAAAGTTCACTTCCTACTTCTTTTTCCTGACTGTGCTGAACATTTAAAGCAAACTGTACTACTAATTGCAAAATCATGCCCAGTGATTGCACAGTCCATTTTCTCTCATGTCTTCTCTCTGGAATAATGTTTATTATTCATGCTGTGGTCTGCAGGAACACTTTGATCATGGTACAAGCAACACGTAAGGAAAGTAAGGGATAGACAAAGTCCTCTATGTTTTGAAATTATGAGCAGGAATCAGGTAGCCATCTCAGTATTTCTGAACACAGCGTTACACTCACTAGGATTATCCCCAAGTTATTTAGCTCAAAGAGGTCAAAACTGAAAGCTCTAGAGCCTCCTCTGCTTTAAGTCTCCCTGCAGGTACTCAAGGAGCTCTGTTGTGGTTTCAGACTTTGAACTCTGCCAGTGTAAGCGGTTGTACTGTGACTTGAACCAATATAGAGATCATGTATGCAGAGAACATGTATGACCATGACACTTGTCTCTCCACCCAAATCACACTACACGTCACCTGGGAGAAGGGAGAAACCTGGGACAAGGCTGTCCTCGGCAAGGGGGGTTGGACCATGCTAATTCAGCAAACATAAAAGGGAAAATAAGTGCCCCTCGGGGGGGGGGGGGGGGGGAAAGAAGAAACAAAAGACGACAACTGTGCCTGGGAAGATTCTTCCCAAGAAAGAAGACTGCACCTGGGAAGATTTTTCCAAGAAACAAGATTATGCCTGGGAAGATTCCCTTTAAGAGACGCTGGAACCAGGACCGGTGATCTCTCTCTCTGTCTTTTTCTCTGTCTTTTCACTTTTCTATCCCTCGGTTTCTCTTTTCTCTTAGAGTGGTTAAGTAACGGTTAGAGTTGTTAAGCAACGACCTTAAGTACTGCTTGCCATAAGTTATCCTATACCTGTTGTTAAGTAACACAATGCATACCTCACCATTTGCCATAATTTGTTATATACCTAACCAATTATCGTGGACTTGCTAAGACCTATACTAACCATTTCGGGAAGCTAATAAATGTTTCTATAGGGACCTTGAGATTTATCTCACCTTAGTCTGCGCCGTTGGGAATTTACGAATCTGAAGTCACTTACCCCCGCTCTTTCCTGAGAGTGGGATGTGACACACCTGCTAAATTAAAAGGGAAATACTCATTCTTTATAAACACAGTGTGAGCACAAACCATTTCAAGACAGTTATGTGGAAAAAAAAAAAAAAGGAGTTATGTATGACAAAAATGCTTTTCTGTCATTTAAATTGAGCCAAGAATTGGTCACTGTAGGCTTACTATTACAGGACTCAGATTTTATGCATAAAGGGCTAAATACTATCAGTGACACATGAATGCCACGTAAGAGATTTAGTCAAATTACTTTCTGACAAATCATGAACAGAATCAAGGTATTACATTTTATTTAGAAAGAAAATAGGCCAAATAATATTCTGACAAATTCATCCACAAGCACACAATTATCCAAGACGACGACACTATCCTAGCATCTAGGTCAACTCATTCAACGAAATTAAAAGCATAATATTGCTCTGTAATTGTCTAAATTAGTTTCCCGCATTCATTCACATTAGAACTTGAATGCCAGTATTCCTTATTCTTTCTTTCTGCATGTCCCCATTTCATTTTTGTACATACAGCACCACTATATATAGACACGATATGCTGAAACCACTTGAATAACGAATTAGAAGTGGGCTATACAATTATTATTTCAAATATTTTAAAAGCCTATGTCACAGACTGTGGCCATCTAATATTGGTATGCATACTCCAGCATGATTATTTCCAGCTCCTCAGGACACAAGCAGGAGATGCTCAAGCAACAGGTAAAACAAAATAGCCGCACCTATACATATTTGTATACAGCAAATTATGTATCACAGATTGTTGTCAAAGAATGTTACAGAGATCACAAACATATCATGCAAAAAAAAAATCTGTCAAAAAATAGATCCATCAGCTCCTGTTAAACATGAAATATGTTCCATCTGAACTATTCCCATTTCCCTAAATCTCTCATTACTGGGAAAAAGGGTGCTACTCCATTTCTTGAACTTTTTCTTCAGAGCTTCTGCTACCAGTCACTGTCAGAATGAGGATCTAGATAGATCAGCTTGCCAATCATGCAGCAACCACAGGCAGCTATTAAACAGGCTGTTTGGGGAATGGAGAGTCTTTATTCTGCTCACGCAGCACCCTAGCACAAAACACTCATTCTGCAGTCGGGGTACCTACACATCAGAGTGCCATAGTTCAATTTTTCCATAACGTCGTGTCCTACTTAGTCTTTAGTAAGGTGATACACACTCACACACACACACTTGTCCTCCTTGAAAACTTGTAAAGCATTACTAGCACTGGAAAACTCCTTTCCACATCCTAGTATATCACTTTTCTCTGTGTTTCAGGACTAGCATATTCATTATATTGTAGAAGACTCGCATTGTAGCACAGAAGCACTATCAGACAGTTGGAACAGTACATGGGAAAAACATAGTGTTTTGTAAAAGACAGGCGACTTCGAAATTAAAACATTTGTTAATCCATATACATGCAGTAATTTGTGATATGACAACATTTAATTGCAAAGGTAGTCACTAACATAATAAAAAGCATTCAGCACCAGTGCAGAGTACCCCAGCAGACTGAGGTTTTTTTGTTATCGTAATAGGCTAATGCTGTTCAGCCACTCAAACTCCCTACAGCAAGGCAGAGAGGCCGGGCGAGCAATGGCAGCTCAACCTCACTGACCTGCGCCTCCATCTGTTTCACAGAAGTTTCCAACATCCAGTTTTTCTAGTGCTTTTACCTCTGCAGATCAAAAACTCTAGACACAGACGTTTCACTGGTGCTAATGTGAGTAAATCTGGGGATACTGGCTGGAAGAGCTTTACGTTTCAACTTACCTTGTGTTACAGCCCCTTCAACTGCAACGGTGCAACTGAAGCAGCTCACTTCACTATGATTTTCTTAACCTTCTGCTGCTTTTTACTCATCATGTTATGAATTAAAATCACAAGTTTTAAGACTAACTGCAATTTAACCTTCCCCTCAGTTTAAATTGATTTTTAAGTTTTCAACTACAAAGTAGACTTTTTTTTCTATTGATAACTACTGTATACATTGACCTACAACTAAACAAAGCTTTTTTTTTTCCCCCAAACTAACTGAGCAGAAAGGCTGCATTACCTACACTTAAGCTGTTACTGTTTCAGTATGTAATGTGTTCCTCTGATTTTTGAAGGTTTGTTTCTTAATCCAATATCACTAGTGCATTTAATAACTTCTTTTAAAAAAATCTACATGGAGTTTTTAAACTAGCAAAGTGTACAGAAGTCATATCAAACTCTGCTTGTAATGTAAGACAGTATGTTCACAGAACTTGAAACCAATTAACTTATCTAAAAGTAGCAATGTTAACAGTAGGTTATATCCCCAAATCCTTCAAGACTTCAGAACTAGTATAGCACATCCTCATTTTCCTTTCCTGAGGTTAAAAAAAGAAAAAGGCTTTTTCACCTTAAGAGAATTGGTTCCTTCAGTAAAAGTGAACACATCATTGAACTAGTAAATTAAAGTGACATGGCCTGACTGTGCCTATAAGAAAAGTTGGTACTGCAGGTAAACAGATTTCAGTTCTTTAGCTAGTGAACTCCACTAGTATAATTAATGCTAGAACTCAATACGTATTAATCAATGCGTGTTCATTATATATGTTGACTACTAGAGGAAATGCTAATTTAAGTGACAGAGATCACTAAGTAGACAACTTACATTATAACACTTGTCAAACTGATTTTGATGGGGGGGTTAAGCAAACAAACTTATTTTAAAGGACGTGATCTACAGACAAATTTAAAACTTTAAAAAATCCAACCAAAAACCACCAAACACACTGCTCAAGTCACCGTATCAATGCTACCCTTTCCCTCTGCTCAGCAGTTCAGGCTGTTCTCCTCCCGTGAAGCAGCTCAGCTCTCCGCCTGTCTCCTAGGCAGCCCTCTCTCAGTCTTCCACTTTTCATCAGTCTCCCCGGTGGCATTCAGCCTATTCACATTTTCCTAGGATGCCTTCATCCAAAAGAAGAGAAAACCAGCATTTGCGCCAGGCTTCCGGCTACTAGAGTTTTTATCAGTCTGTTTCTTTCTGCACTGAAGAAGAGCGGTAAGAACTTGCCATTCTGTAATGAAAACTTCTTGTGTTCGCTTGCATTAGATTGCATACTTAATAATGACCAGTATTCCCAGATCCAATTATAAAGAAAAGCTCAGCTCTGGAGAGCTTCACAGCCTTTAAAGACAGACGACCCAGAAATTCTCACACACAGAAAAAAAAAAATCACCCACTTGAGGCTGCAAGACTGTATTTGAATATACCCTGGTTTGCAACATCCTGCCAGCATCCATAATTTTCTGGATAATTTACCAAAAGGACCTATTTTTTATCTGCTGCTTCAGCTGCATTAGTTCACATTCACTTAATATTACAACTGGTCTGATCTGAAAGGATGCCTGAAGAACAAGAACCATACCATCACTAAAGTACAATCTAGCACAGAGCACCATCAATGCAGTATGCTCAAAAAGAAGCATATACAATTTTAAAAAAAAAAAAAACTTGCATTGAAGGACAGCTCAGCTTTTACATTAAAAAAAACTCTCATTTGCATTTTCATGGTGCAGCACTACAAGAGACCATTGCAGCATCATTAGAAGTTCCAGCCTGCCTGTCCAGATGTACTCAGTAATTACAACAGTGCAAAAAACTTGTAACCAGTTTTCTTATTTCTGGATTTTAATGTTATCCAAATGAAGGAAAGAAAATATTCAGCTAAACCTCCTGCAAACAGATCTCCAGAGTCCTTTATCACCTATTAGATAAATACCTTCTTCTATAGGAAAAAGATTGTGTTACTTGCTCCTGAAAAAGCAGTTACAGAAACTGTATCTTCCACGGAAAGCCTAACTAAGGAAAACACCGTCTGAGCTAAGGTATACTACACATGAAATTTTCTCTTTGGATTTTTGTTGTTGTTAAGTTTTTGTTTTGGTTTGGGGTTTTTTGGATTGTTGTTTGGTTGGTTTTTGTGAGGTTTTTTTGGTTTTTTGTTTGTTTATTTTTGTTGTGTGTGTTTGGGGGTTTTTTTGGTTGGTTTTTTTTTTTTTTTTTTTTTTAAGGAAAATGACTGTATTCAAGGATCTCCAGTTGTTAAAAATGCAGCACTATCTTTTGCTCTTAGACAAATAGTACCTAGTAGTTTAAACACAAACTTCTGAAAGTATTTTGGGAATACTACTAAAAGTTAATGCTGGGGAAGAAGGGGCACCGAAAAAGGGGTTAAAAGTTGATTGCAATAAAGAGATATGTATTCTTATTTGTAGCAACATGCAATATAGAGAGACACACATATTCCTTTAAAGCATTAGAATTCCCAAAATTACTTGTAGAAAACTAGGCATAAAATGGAAGACTGGATGATCACAAGTTGAGGCTTCTTGTCTCTACCTGCTAAGTATCTCAAGAACCTTCCAAATTCCTCGACTCTTCCTTACAAACTGCTGAAAAAATGTCACAGCAATATTAAGTGATAACAAAACAGAAGAATGTATCAGCAACATATTAGTACAGTTAAAGAAACCCAAACGTACATAACACACATGGCAAGTAGTAAATTTTCTGTTTATACAGAAGCAGGGGGAACTGAGCACCTCACCTGCCATGCCCCCAGCTGAGAGCCCCTTTGAACATTGTTCTTAATTCCAGAGATTGCTCAAGATGCTTCTCTTGAACAGAAAGAGTTTAAGTGAATGTACTAAGTAACCCTTTTTCAGTGTTACCGAGACATGAACATAACTGAGAATTATTCACTCTGAAGCTTAATAACACAGCTGAATACCCTTCATACCTAGGGAATGGGAGATCCGGCCAGAGCTAGCAACAACCCCTCAGTTCCATTCAGTAGCATCCTCGAAATTATGAAAGTATAAAATAAGATACCAGAAAAATCTGAGAGAGAACACACTTTAAATAATTCTCATCAAATCCCTTTATGTAGATGTTTAAAGTTTGTTTAAAACAACCTTTGGAAAATGGATGATAAACTACTTAATGTTGATTTGTTTTCTCCACACCTTCTCAATTAAGGTATATTTATTCTAGGCTTCAGCTCCTGCAGTTGTTCAACATTTTCAAAAGAAAACAAAAGGATAACTTGACCTTTAAGTATTACAGAATGACACACCTATTATGCGCTTTTCAAGTTTTTAAACAGCAAACATGAACATCGTATCAGCCTAATTATTGTTTTCTTAGCAACGACGTTATTAGGACTCCCATGTTTTTCCATAATCCATGGAAGAATAAAGACTTTTTAGTTGGGACGGAGGGGCAAGCAAGAAGCACCGAAACAAGTCTAAGACTGAGAAATCTGCATAGAGAAAGCCTTATACAGCTCATCTATAGGTTCTGGATGAGCAGTCATTCCAGCTTGAGTGCTTCTGCTAATCAAGTAATAATGCAAAGCATTGAGCTCAGAAGAATAAAAACTCTTTGTCAAAGTCCGTGCACTCTTCAGTACCCACAACTCTATCTCGAAACTCACTGGCAGCTGATGCCAGAGATTAGAGGACTGACATGAAGTATACTGTGTGACACACTGATTAAGAAATCAACTGCCACATACAGCACTAAACTGAACACGTCTGCTTATTCTTTTACAAGTAAAACACAGACCGCTTCTTCATCACTTCCCTAGTCAGAAACTGTGAAGGATCTGTATCAGTGCCTCCCCTCACTTCCAATAGTAGCTTGTACTAGTTAAGCCTAACCTTAACTCATGAAAAAAAAATCCCAACCAAGTCACTAATTCTTCACTCTAGAATTACATGAATGCTCTACAAAAAATCTCAATAACACTCAAATCATAGAATAGTTTGGGTTGGAAGAGACCTCTAAAGGTCATCCAGTCCAACCTCCCCTGCAATGAGCAGGGACATCTTCAACTACATCAGGTTGCTCAGAGTCCCATCCAACCTGACCTTGAATGGTTCCACAAATGGAGCACCTACCACCTCTCTGGGCAACCTGCTCTCCAGTGTTTCATCACCCACATCATAAAAAATTTCTTCCTTCTATCTAGTCTAAACCTTCCCTCTTTTAGTTTAAAGCCATTACCCCTTGTCCTATTGCAACAGGCCCTGCTAAAAATTTTGTCCCCATCTTTCTTATAAGCCCCCTTTACGTACTGAAAGGGCGCAATAATGTCTCCCCGTAGCCTTCTCTTCTCCAGGCTAAATAACCCCAACTCTCTCAGCCTTTTCTCACAGGAGAGGTACTCCAGCCCTTTGATCATTTTTGTTGCCCCACTCCAACAGGTCCATGTCTTGCCCGTGCTGAGGGGTACAGAGCTGGACACAGTACTCCAGGTGGGGTCTCACCAGAGCAGAGTACAGGGATAGAATCACCTCCCTCGACCTGCTGGCCATGCTTCTTTTGATGCGGCCAAGGATACATTTGGCCTTCTGGGATGCAAGCGCACATTGCTGGCTCATGTCCCTCTTTTCATCCATCAGTACCCCCAAGTCCTTCTTGGCAGGGCTGCTCTCATTCCCTTCATCCTCCAGCCTGTACTGATAATGGGGGTTACACCACCAACCCAGGTGCAGGACCCTGCACTTGGCCTTGTTGAACCTCATGAGGTTCACATGGGCCCACTTCTCGAGCCTGTCTGGGTCCTTCTGGATGGCATCCCATCCCTCAGGTGTGTCAACCGCACCACTCAGCTTGGTGTCATCTGCAAATTTGATGAGGGTGTACTCAATCCCACTATGTCATTGATGAAGATATTAAGCAGTACCGGTCCCAAATCTTGTGATTCTTCAGGCTGTAGCTTTATTCCTGACAATTCAAGATGTCCTATTAGATGCCACGAATCAATGAAGCCTTCACAGGAGTTATTTAAATAAGAACTATGATAACCAGAATAGTCTGAATGGTACAGATTCAGTATCAGCAGGAAGCATGCCTCGCTCCTGAAAGTTTCTACAGACCTTAAAAGAAAAAAAAAATAGTAAAGGAAAAGCAGCCCAACGTTGGGCTAAATGCTAAATATAAGAAAAATCTGTATTCTTTTTAAGAAGTCAGAAAATGATGCGGACAGAATTCCAGATACCTAGAAAGCTAGCAGGAACCACACTTCTCTCTTCTCAAGGCAGAAGTTTCCACACCTAGGTCGGCCCTATGAGCAGGAACCTCAGCAGGTGACTACTAACTAAATCTCTTGGCTTTAACTGAAGACAACAGCAGGAGAGTAAGAAAGAAGCAATTATATGATCAAAACCCAACTGCTAATCACCACACAAGCCATTCTTGAAAAGGTCAGAAGTGGAACAGCGACAGTAAAAGTTAAATTTTAAAACTGTTAAATTACTTTATATTTCTGGATTCAAGAGGTATGCTGTACAAGCAATTGCAGAGCTGCTGCCATTCCTCTGGATAGTGGAGAACGCAAGGAAAACTGCTGGAGCAGTAAACAGCTTCTGAGAGAGTTTGTTGTTTACTCTTATCAGCTCTTTTTGCATTACGCCATTTAAAATATTTCAAAGTCTGAATCAAATACTTTGCCTTTTAATAACTCTGGTTACACTTGGTCAAACCAAGATGAATATCTTTTTTTTTTAATCAGGTAACTCAGCAGTTATTTCTATTCAAGTATGCCACTTTTTCTGACTATACTATGGTCTAGATCTCACTTGTACATAGCAGGTATAATGCAGACAACTGCAATACATGATAACGTGAATTCTCAAATTTCTGATGTGAAAATAAGCCATCACATTTTGTCCAGTCATTTCTTGAAATGGGGCTTGGCGGGGTGAGAGGGGAAAAAAAAAAAAAGATCAAACAGATACCCTGGTTCAAAGTGTTCCTGACTCAGCACAGGAAGAACAAAGACAGAATTTTCTCTTTAGGCGCATCAAGCCAAAGTTAATGAAGTTGCATTTTGAATTTTCAAGGAAAACATGCAGTTTGGGAAAGACAGTGACAACTAGCAACCAGTCACAGAACACTGACACGCAAATTGCTATTCCCAGTCACTAAATATATAAAAAATATTGAATATATTAAGCAGTAGTCTAGAACTGGGATTTCTTGTCTCCATTTATTAGAATACAATTTTAAAAGCCCAAATGTGTTAGTATACATGGCCTGAAAAATTGGCAAAAGAGTTCTGCCCTCAATACCTCCACACTCAGTCTTTGCCTGATTATTTTTTTCAATACAAGTTCTACTTGCTACAAATAAGGAGTATAAATTCATGAAATCAAACATAATTAATGTTTGATCAGACAATTTTGAATCAAATTTCAGTGGGGTAAAGGATAAATCTTTTCACAAATATTTTATGCAGAAGAACTATAAATTCTAGTCTGAATTTATTTTTAAAGCCATTTTGCTTAGAGTGACTGGGTTTGTCTCTTCAAGTTTAGTTTAGAAGTTATTTGCAGGTTTACTTTCACAGAGTCTGGTCAGTCGTACGTGTTGATCAGGCAGCTTGGGAGGAGCACAGTTCTTACCTGCCGAGCCTGTACTTCAAAACTTTTGCTAAGGAGTTTACACAGATGCTTTAACCAGTAGCTACAGTAGCAGATTTTTAAGAATAGGAGCTGACAGCAAAAATGTTTTAGAAGGGACTTTGCACGCTTGTTGTTTACTGAAAGGAAATGTTGTGCTTAGAAAAGAATTAAGATATTTCAGAGAAAATAAGACTGAATTTCTTTGCCTGCCATTGGATTTACAGAATCAGAGGTACACTGGTACTTTCAGTACTACACATTATTTCAGCTTCCAGCCAGATATTAACCATCCAAAGAAGCAGCCATTCATAAACAGAAACACATCAGATTCTCCAGGTGTGAACAAATACTGCAAAGCTTGCAGCAATCAAGTCCAATGACAATGCTAGTTGAAGCTAGAGTTAGCAGGCAATGAAAACAAAAATCGAAAAAATATCCAACTGTTCATGGAGAGATAAGTCACCCCTCAAATTTTTTTGCGGAAGAAAGTCACAGATCACGTGGATCAGAACAATTTTGTTTTCTCCTTAAATTTCAAAAAGGCTTTCAATAGGGTTCTGCTAAACTCTCTAAAAAACTAAGCTGACATCAGAAGCGTCTGCCCTCTCATGGATTAAGAATTTATTTTAAAAGCTTGGAAACAAAAGAAGGAACAATGGAAGTCAACCATGGGAGCTCCACACGATTCTCTGATATCACAGACATAAGTCATTCTATTTATTAGTGATCTGAAAAAGAAAGCGAGGAGGAAGTAGACAAGTTACTAAACCAAAGGACTTGCCATTTAAGACTAGCACAGAAATCTGAAGGGTCTCATGAAATTGAAGAGTGATAAAATATCATGAAATAAATTGTTGCTAAATGTCAAATGATGCAACCAAGGAAAAATTACTCCTAAATGAGCACAGCGATGCGCTAATCTACCCAGTAATTTTAAGGAACAAGCTCTTTGAGCTCTCCTAAGTATCTCCTGTAACATCAGCTCAGTAATCACAGTCAAAAGCCAAACTAAATACAAGGAATTATTAGGAAAAGAGCACCAAACAATGTCCCTGTAGAAGTTTACAGTGCACCTACACCCTGTACTCAGAACAACTCTGCTCTCCTCTCCCCACATGCAGAAAGAATTAGAAGGTACAGAAGGAGTAACAAAAATTACCAAACGTGTCACTGACCCACTGGAATAAGGGTACTGTGGGTACACAAGTAGAATGGAAGAAATCAACACAGAATACGTATATATTCACCTTTATATCTCTTACATTTATATATATAAAAACACTGTGGCTGGTTAAACCGTGAAACTCCTTGCTATCGAAGGTTGCAGATGACAGAATTTAAATGGTTTAAAAATAATCAGACAAGGTGACTAGTGTGGAAGATGCGGTGTGAAGTGAGTAAACAGAAAATATACTGCCAAGGAAGCAGTCAGGCTAGACACTTCCTGGGCTGGAGAAGTCCACAGACTTAGGGACTGCTATCAGAAAGCATCTTAGGAAGTATCAGTATGTTCACTCTGATCTGACAGTCTTCCCTAGAGCATCTGCTGCTAGCCACTAACCACAACAAAATACTAGGCTAGATAATTTCATTCTGATCCAGTGCAGCAGTTCTTGCACATGGTATTGGTCTAATTTGTTACGAAGTTCCACACCCTTAGAAACATAAAAGGACAGGGAAAAGAAACAATAATACATATCACTGAGTTTGAGTGGGTTTGGACACTGGATTTCTTCCACATCTTTTTATTATTTCCTATCCCTAGAGCCGACTTCAACATTTTTATAAACACACTTTCACAACTACAACTTGGTTGAGCAATTAGAAGCATGAAGAGTTATCTACCTAGCACCTGGTACACACAAGAAAGTGAAAGAAATGCACCACACAAAAAAGACAGTGCAAGTATGAAGACTTCATGTTTGAATTAAATCAAGAAAAGTTCTCCCTCCGTAACTTCATTAGAATTCCTGAAGCTGGTTACCAGCAGTCAGTCAGGCAACAGATACACACATCGTGAACTTTCTCAGCTCTTTGCAGAAGTGCATCAGGAAACTATGTTGAACTGGTGAGAAATATTCCCCAATTTTGATCAACAAAAATTATCAGAAGCTAATTTAGTGTTACACATCTCTGCATCTTAGAGGTAACTATGCATATACTTCATGAGCAGATTCACAGCTGCACCATTTTAATTTTCACACTATAGGTACTACTTGAAGTTCCCAGAATTCATTGCTGCCTAGTGAAGCTTTCAGCTACAAGTCTTTAAAGGCATCACGAGCAAATCTACAGCAAAAAGTATTTCTGTGTCCAGTGATACCAGCTGGTGGATGGATGGAGAAACACTTAGTCATAGCACTGAGATACTGTCTGTAAGTATGCTTTTCTAGACTCTCGTAACAAAACTGAGGAAGACTTAGATCGATTTCATCTACTTGTAGAGCTGTTTCTGTAGTACCGCTTGAACAACCTACACGCACGCACACAAGAAAAGCCATAACCCAGGTCCAAAGCTTCAGCATTCACAGAAGAGACTAACTTACCTACTGCAAATATCACTTGGAACAAGCTGTTTGCAAACACGCTATTTTTGGTTTGTTTACTTGTTATTATAAATAAAACTTAGTTTCTTGACACAGTAATATCTCAAATAACCACATCCAAGCACCTCAGACCTCCTAATATACTACAACTTAATACACAGTTGTAGTGGCAGCCACAACTGAAATCTTAACCATTTGAAGAGAACAGAAGGAATACATCTACAGACAGTAGACTTCAGGGCCTCACAAATGCCTGGTGAGAAGGACTCTCTTCTGATGTTTTTCACACTGGTGCTGTTCCTTCTCTTTAGCAAATGGCTTTCAATAGCAGAGAGAGCACAGTTTTAATCTAAAGAGTGACTGAAGTAAATTCTGGAAAAGAGCAGCATCAAAATACACAGAGCTCAGAGCTGCAAAGACTTACAGGTACTAGGAACACGCACATGGGAAATGTGAAGGGAAAAACAGTTTGAGCAGCCTCCAGGAGGGTCCCTGTTTATCACCTGGTAGCAAGCCTTATCACATCAAGACTCCCACTAGGTGGAGAAAGATCATCCTCAAACATTTTCTGCTTGTATCCTCTCAGCTGGACAATATAATCAGGAGTTCAAATCCTCCCATTTTCACTTTGCCTTGAATAAGGTTTCTGGGAAGAAAATTAATCAATTATATATTTTTTCAGATTGAGAGTTCAAGCCCACTTCTGCCAATAATTTAGGGCTGGACTTTACAGTAATGCTATACTTAGAAATAAACTGCAGGCAAGCTACAAGAGCCTGTACCCCAGTGATCCCTCTGGTTCACTGTCAGAGTAAGCTTGTCCTCACTGTATTCAGCCCTCATAGGTATAAACAGAGAAAGCAGGCTGCCATGGATTAAAATAGACTACCCCAAAGCGCAGGGAAGACTTCGTGATGGACCAAAACGCCACAGAAAAGACTTTATAGGAGTTCTGCTGTAATGGGAAGAATGGCAGAAGCACAGAGTAGATCCTCGAACCAGCATCAGTAGGCACAGTTATCACATGCAACTTGAGCAGGTTCAGAGAAAGCACGTATCTCTCCAGCAAAAGCAAGCATCCCAGAGAGGCCAGTATCACAACAAAGAAGTGTGAAGAAATTCTTCACTTTTTCTGGTGATGAACAAACAGTACCAGTACCTAAAGGGGGCCTACAGGAAAGATGGGGAGGGACTCTTTACCAGGGAGTGCAGTGATAGGATGAGGGGTAATGGTTTTAAACTGAAAGAGGGGAGATTTAGATTGGATATTGGGAAGAAATTCTTTACTGTGAGGGTGGTGAGGCACTGGAACAGGTTGCCCAGGGAAGCTGTGGATGCACCGTCCCTGGAAGTGTTCAAGACCAGGCTGGATGGGGCCTCGAGCAGCCTGGTCTAGTGGGAGGTGTCCCTGCCCATGGCAGGGGGATTGAAACTAGATGACCTTTAAGGTCCCTTCCAACCCAAACCATTTGATGAAACACACAACAATAACAACCAGGAATTGGAGGTAAGTCTCTAGAAAGATATTCACACAGCCAGCACACAAGCATCTGATCATCTTTACAAATCTGGTCACATCACAGGAATTTGAGAAAAGCCTGAGTTCCTTGGGAAGAAAAGCATGAATCACAGCCCAGAGCTGCGACTCTTAAGAGCTAATTCAATGTGTTCCAAAACTTTTAATTTACAAGAAAATCCTGTAGAGAAATACAACAGAATTTCTCCAACAAGAGAAGTCAGCATAGAAGAATTTTGTTTTAACTTTTAAAAGGCTGCAGTTAGCCCCACCAGCTAAATGGCACCTTGCATCAAGGTAAGGTCTTTTCCTTACCTTCCCACAATGCACTTGTATTGTGAAATAGCAACAGTAAACCTTGGAAGTCAAACACATTACCCTGAGCAGCAGGCTGTTTGCATAGTTTGTTTTACAGAAGAATCAGTCACTTCTAAACAAGGTCCATTGTGCTCAACCACTGTATTAGACATAAAGGAGACATAATACACTATGTCTACAGACTGACTTGCAGAAGGGGAATTCAGAGGGATGGTGCTAACAAAAAAGCTGAGGTGACTGTAGTAACACTCACTTCACCTCACAAGAAAACACCGTGGGTTTTCCCTGAGATAGGGCTACACAAGATTTCAAGAGCAAGAATGAAAAGCATTTGCTTGTAAGAACATATTCTTTATGGTCACTGAATGACTAGGCTGCTATCGAAGCAATTACCGTTTGAAACTACAACAGAAATCTTGTGCCAATGTGCCACGGCCCTTATATCCAGAGTCAACTTTCTGACTACATTAGCAAGTATGTTCCATCCCTGGAAGATCTGTAACACATCCCCTAATTGTATTAGAGACTAGTGCAAATAGACTTAGAAGGCTGAATGTTTAGATCTCAGTAAAATCTGAATGCACTTGTAAAATATTTCTTACCTTTCTACAAATTAAGCTGAATGAGTTTGCCTTCCAGCCTTCCCTAGAAGCTGAGATCCTTGCCTTTGCAAAATATGGTATGCTGCACTAAGGTTTCACACCATCTAAGCTAGTATGATTAAAGATTGTGGAAACATCAAAGAAAGCAAGCAGGGGGAAAGAAACAAACACCCACCCACAAACCAAAAACCCTAGTATGCCATTGTGACTTCTCTGAAAAGCTATAGCTCCCTCTGAAAATCCTTGGGTTGATTATCACTTCCCTTTTTCACCCTATGGGAAGGAGCACAAGAAGAAACACAGCTATCTTCCACTGGTAACGGTGTGAGGGTTTTTTGTTTGGGGCCAGAGATGTTAGTGTCTCAAACCAGGAAAGGAATTTTTCGGACTGTACCCTCATATTGGCTCCAAGTTTCTCCATTCTCAGAGACAACTTAAAAAAAAAAAAACCTGTTTGTTGTGATCTGTTCCAGTACCAGACTCTGGATGGCCGGCACAGTGATAATCACCAAAGTCCTCAGTGCAAAACAGTGCCAGAAGCATCACGGCTGTCTCTAGATAAAAAGTCAGGAACAGAGATTCGAGAGAAGTCTCAAAGTAGTACATCTAGAAGATTAAACACAGGAAGAACATCTAAGTTTCTTTATCAGTATGGCAGTCCATCATAAGCCTTTGAGCAGGATGCTCCTTTTTCTTTCAAGACACTGGCCACGGGCAAGAGGCCTCTATAGTCTCAGGGAGCATTCCTTCCAGAGGAGCTGAACCCATACAAAACCTATCAAAAGCAAGCCATCAGAAATAAAGTTACAAGCAGTAAAGTTACAGCTGCAGATATTTCTTTTTTAAAAAAATAAAAAAATAAGTATCAGGTGCTTCATTCTGAAAGTTATTATCACTGAACAGCAATCTGAACAAGCAATATACTCCAAACAAGCCTCACACTAAAAGTAGCCATATAATCTACCACACACATCTGAACAGTAATTCCTGAATTCAGGTGAGAGAGAACCAGGAAGTGGCTGTGTCATTACTTTTGCTTATTCTTTTAGTGGCCCAGGCCAAGTACAGTAGCTCCTCCAGACAGAGCTGTTCTGCATGTGCAGACTCGCATACAAGACCCATGAGAACATAATCCACCACGCATCAGAAGAATATCCTTTTCCCTTCCTCTGATCATGTATTTGAGATGTGTTGTTATTGACTCTTGCCCTTCAGTTTTCAGAGCTTAACCATTTATGACTACTCTTCTGACAATGTCTTTCTCTTTTCATTAGGACTTTCCACTTAGTAAGCTTTATCATATTTGAGTCTTGGACGTTAACTACAGCATTACTTGCAAATATCCTAAAACTGATTCTCAAAAAACCAGCTAACACTTCTACTTTAGAGAAAAATCATTTGCAAATCCAATTTTAAAAGGGAAAATGGCTAACATACATGGCTATTATAAACAGCTACATACCCCCAGCTAATCAAGATATTTGAAATATTAATATGTAAATAAACCTACATCAGCTCAGCAGTTGCATTCATCAAGAAAAATAATCCATTCAGTCTATTGTTTTACTGTTCAGAATCTCTAGGGTCTCAGCATCAGGAGGCCAAGTAATAATGAACCAGAATGACATACAAACCTATGCTTTTTACATTTATGTTTATATTCATTCACTACAGGACAGACAGCACTAGCTGGTATTTGACATGCTGTATTTGTTTTAGGAGAACAGTTAAGCACGAAGCCTAATTCGATGAGAAACAGTCTTCCAAAACTAGTCTTAAAACCACTGCATTTGAAACGTGTGTGCAGAAATAAGAAAATAAAACAATGGGTCATATTGCACTGCCACTTTTGTGTGGGCTAGTGTGTGATTACAAACCTATAATAGAAACTTTACAGGGTGGTTTAGCCTTCATCTGCAAGGTGGTGAATAGTAATTAAGTGTTTTAAAGAGCAACCAGAAAACCTTTATTAGTGTTCCTACACCACAGTGGAGCGGTTTCACTGCCTCTAATAGAAATGTCCACTTTCAAAATAATGCTAAGTCACCACACCAGAGACTTACTCCCTGGATTTTAAAAAGATATTTCTCAACATTTATCTAGTAAACAGCGTAATTATAGAAGCATCTTTCCTGGAGACCTGGGAGAGGGAGGGGGGTATCATATTATTCAGGGACATGGCACACAGGTTATCCGCTTCCTGACAAGTGCTGTAGCCACCTCACAAGGAACAGACTACACATTCCAAAATTACAAGTTCTTTTAATGCCCATCTGCATAAGGGCCACATCCATACAGTAAAGAAGAGGGTGTAAAATAACCTGTACAGACCACAACACCATATACAGTAAGTATCTTTGCTCCTCTGACTCAATAAAATAAGACAGATTTTATCTGCTTTTTAAGAAGGGACGTTTGTCTTTGAAAAGCAGGTTAGTGTTTTCTCCTCAGCTACTGTAACAGAAAAGGCTTGTGATAAGTGTTGTGCATACAGATAGGTAAATCAGATTTTATCGAGAGTTTTAGTTGATAACAACGCACTTAGAAAGACACAGGTAGTTCAGATTGCCCATAAAGCATTAACAGGGCAATACTTAGCTAACTGTGAATAGTCAGAGTGAATATATGGCACGTTTGGTTTTATGGGTTTTCTCCCCAGCTCCCCATTTTTTTCCCCATTCTCTTTATTAAAACTTGGTTATGTATGCACGTCTCGACGACATCAACATTCCCAAATTTATGCTAAAACGTCAGTCAGCTATATTTCCAGTTCTTATGCAAACAGCAAACCTTTGGAAAGGGATGAAGTATTGCTGCTGCTGCTGGAACGTCAGCAACTCAGTTCCCAGCCCCTCTGGAAGGAAATGCTCACTGGGTGGAGTAGGTAGTGCAGAGAAGAAATCCAAAGTCAGAGTAACAGAAAAGTAACATCCTCTCCCAGGAGGAAGAAGCCTGGCGACGTCAGCGGCACTGCCCCATTACTGAGGGTTACAGATTACAGCAGCTGCCTTCCCTGCAAGGCAAGAGCTCCAAACTGACCACCCGCAGAATTCACATTATTTCTTCCCTGCAAGGAGGCCCAAGGTAAAGTACTACTTTCCAGAAATCATCTTTCAAAAATTACTCGAGTTCAGTTTTTTAACTTCGTTCATATGAAAATAGTTTCAATGAAAGCCTGAAAACTGTTCTAAGCCCTTTTGGAGGGACATTTATAGCCACAGGGTTTTTAATTCCTTGAGACACATGGCTATGCACAAGACTAAGAATGCTAGAACACACAGAATATTCTCTCCAGATTAAGATCATAGACAGCACATAAAATAGCATAAAATATCACTACACAGAATTAAGCTTTTCAACATGAACTCACAACTTGCTTTGTTACACCTGAACGCAGAGGTACCAACACCAAAGACAAGGCATGTGCCTACAGCAGCTTTTGTTAAACATCAGGACACGCATCAAGGACAGCCACAAGATGATAAGAATGAGCATGGAGGGAAAGAAACCTCGTCTTCATTCTAGCTCTGTGCACCTCTGCAGAGTCCTGAGGCTGCCAAAGATGGAGAAGCCACATCCTTGTGCCTCCGATACACTCCTGCACTCATCCTACTCCAAAGCAGCCACAAGGTTTATAGGCTGAGATTGTATCTTTTATTAGACCAACACACCTAATGAACTGGTCTAACACAAGATACTACCTCTACATCTAACAAGATACTACCTCTTCATCCCCCATCTTGCACAAGGGGACAGGATGACAAAACCTGACACTTCCAAAATCCAGTAATTATTGACTGATACATTATATAAATAGGCTCTTTAATATATTCAGCATATGATCCCAAGTTCTAATGTCCCAAATTTTCATCAGAACTAAATAGAAGTTTGTTAAATTAATTTAAAAATTGTTCTTGGGTGACGCATAAGGATTAAAATTAAAAGTCGTTTACCCTGCTATTCTCAGTGAACAGCAAGAAGAGAAGCTTGGTTATTTTGACAATAAATTAATATAGACCAACTATGGCATAGCAGAGGAAACCAATAGCACTTGGTGCGTGTGGGGATAGAAGACATCTTTAAGATACTCTTAGAATAAAAACACATCAGAAGTTACCCACTGTACCAAAGTCTTTTCAGACAAGGTAGAAGTAGAAAAATAGAGCCTTCAGCATACTACATCTGAGCAGTAAAATAAGCATCTTGTATGAGTTTAAAAGGGATCAAAAATCCCTAAAGTATCTATTTATACAGTCATCCTACGGTGCCTGTAACAGGCAGCATCATGGTTGCTGAACATCCAAACTATATTTGCTTCCTATTTAAATGTATTAACAAATCTTGTGTTTAGTCTTTTCTTACAGTTCAATACAAATTTGGGGTAAAGGTGGAAAAATCCATTACATATGGATCTGTAAGTAATGCCACGTATTTTAGGCGAAATTGCAGTCATGTACTGCTAGAATTTGTTATCAAAACACACTTGGCCAAGAAAAAAAAAATATTAACTGACACATGTCTAAACTGAAAAAAGCTTAGGAGTTTACTGCTCTCCACAAAACATGAAAGGTCTGCTTCTCAACTTGTTTCAACCTTTAAAAGGCATTTTGTTTTTCAAAATGGTTCTCTCGTACTAACTATCTATAAAAGGATTGTGGTGCAGAATCACTTATATAGTGGAAGTTTTCCCCCTCTACCCTTCAAAAATCTTAGTAAAGATAAATATTACACTTGCATTTTTAGACAGAGAAAGACAATATTATTTAAATTTCATTTTCAATTTGTCTAGCAACAGTCAAACTATCAAGTGTAATTCACTGATAAATTATATAAGAGGCAAACTGCAACAACCCACAAAAACAGAAAAGGTACTGTTATGTTCAACGTTTCCAAGAAAAAATAGAAAGTCATACATTTAAGTGAAGAGCCTGTCCATCTTCTCTACTCTTCTTAGAGAATGCCAAAATTTGCAGAGCACTACATCTCTCCAGCAGTCACTGAATATTTCAGAACTCTGACCTTTTAACCATCATCCAGATCTAGTTCAGGGTTAGTGGTCACCGCAACCTGTAAACTACTCATTACACCTATCAGCTAGAGTCCAGGTCTCCAGTACCCACAGTACTCCAGTTTGCCCATACCATACTAAGTTGCCAGTTGTGGGGAAAAGGCAAAAAAAGGTCAACCTGAAGAATTAACTACCTTCTCATTCCTCCAAGCCAGAATTAAGGTACACTTTTGTGATTATTTATATTACTCCTGCTAAACTTGTTTGACTGACGAAGAGCTGAAGAATATTACTGGACACACAAAAAGTTCTCTCAAACACACTCCTTTATGACATTCTGTAAAGGTATCGGATAGTTTACAAAAAACCTATATTAGTTCATCAGTCCTTAACTAGTTTTAGTTTGCAAGTGCCATTAAGCCATCACAAGCCTTAGTATAGAAGAGTCAAAACAGTAAGAATTATTGTCCAGTGTTTTGTTTTTAAAGGAAATACAAGTACTAAGATACTAAAAAATTATGTGTCTTTCAGCTTTCATCTAACAGCAATATTAACATAACAAAGGGTTAGTTTAAAAATACTTTTCTAATTATACAAACAAAATTCCCAAGATTGAGAAAGAATCCTTGTAAAATCTAGACTAACTAGTGTAAAGGACACTATCCATATGTACAGTGCAAAGATTAAGAAAATAAGTTTTGAGTGCTAGGACCAGATTTCCTTCATCGCCTGCATTCTCCCAGGGGACACTGCAGACACTATGAACAGCCATAACAATTTCAACACCTAATTTTATCTTTCATTCAGGACTCCATTCCTAATCCTGTTGATCACTAGCAAGCTACCTAAAGGTCTTAAGTTTAAGCAGAAAATTGAGAATTTAAGTTCTGCCATAAGACAAATTATAGTGTACCTGCAGTTACAAGTTGCAGAAGTTATTCTACATTATCTACTATAAAATCGTGCCTTTTAGCCAACAGTAGTGAAGTTTGTTTCACCTGCTTTTTGCAAAGACACAACTACAGCGATGAGCATTTAGCCACATACGATGCTGTTACTATTCCTGAGGCTTTGAACAGAAGTATCTAGCCCAAAGGATAAACGAAAAGAAAAACCTTACAGGAGACAGAGGAAGGAAAAAAAACCACGAAAAATCAACCACATACACAACCTACCCCAACTTCAGTACTAAACCAACTTCTATTCCAAAGCATTCACAGACTGACTGCTGCTGCGGAAGAGCAACGTCTGCACCTGCAGTACCATGGACAGTGTATGGAAAAGTTCTATCCCTTCTAAGAATTTCATCACCGAATTTTTAAGCAAACAGCTCAAACTTTAAGAAAAAAAAAAAAACAACCACGCTTTGACAGTGCAAGAGATTCAGCAATCTACATCCATAAGCTTCAGTGTTTACATCAAGGAGTATCTTTAAGAACTTTCTTGCATTTCCTGAAGCCACACTATCTCCATTAAGACTTTTAATATAGGCCCATTACTGACACTTACTTTCAAGCTCTAACATGGACAACTTTACATTTATAAAGTTGAGGACTTGTACGTTTTTTGGTAGAGAATCACAGAATAATTCCAGTTGGAAAGGATCTCTAGGGTTCTCTGATCACGTTCCTGCTCAAAGCAAGGTCAGCAAGATCAGTCTAGATTACTCAGTTAGGCATTAAAGCATACCCAGTTGGGCATTAAAACATACAAGGATGAACACTGTAGAACCTCTTTCACCTGTCCCAATGATTGTCCCACTACATGGTGAAATACGTTCTTCTTAAATGCAGTCTCTTGTCTGCCTTCCACACACTGCTATAGAATCTTGCTTGGTGTTCTCAATAGCCTCTCTACAGCTACCAGAAGGTTACTATCAGCTCCCCTTGCTTCCCAAAGCCGCCTCTTCTCCAGGCGGAAGAGCCATTTCCCTAGCAATTGATTAAAATTTTGAACTGTTACTTTCACACGCATCTGCTAGACTTAAAGTCTTCCATTACAATGTCAAGTTTTGATTCAGAGTGGCTTTTGATCTTCATCGCTGCACTTCCTCAGATACAACAGCAGAAGGTAAGACCTCATACTAAAACCTGTTCTAGTAGAAGCTGAAATGAATTGTACACTGCCTTTCTAGGCTGACTATAATTCCTCTCTAGGGCATACCTCAACTCTAAAGAGAAAGCATCTCTTGTTCAGCCTGTAACTCTGTTTCTAAACTGCAATTAGAATTATGGAAGAATTTCTTAAAAAAGACAAACACAACCAAAAAACAACACGCCACATAGTTTAGTGACAGTTGTGCTGGGTAGAGCATAAGTTTTACAGGCTTATACACATAAACACACTGGGATACACAGGAAGAAGTAAAGATGCCCTGAACTGAAGGGGAAGAAAAAAACCATCTCCTCAAAGTATGTAGATTAGAAATATATCAGGAAGAAGAATAAGAGTACATAACTAGGGCTGCTGTCTAAACCATTAAGTTGTTATAGAAAAAAGTTAAAGACATTAACAAGAAGCCACAAGCACTCCAGCACACAAAGTAAATTTCTGGTAAGGCATAGTGCCCTACTGACAGTTACAAGCAAAAGTTTCTGTAGGACTTTTCCAAATCCTACATCCAGTTCTATGAAGTTACTTATCAAGCTAGTGGCAAGATATTTCAGGAAAGTATCAGCTCTTCAGACATAGACACTCGCTCTTCCGTGAAGCAAGTAACATCAGGAATTGTTAACTACTGGAAAATTCATGTCATGACTAGTCAGTCAATGAATCCCTGAGACAGGAGAGGAAAGAGCGGAGGAGAAGAGAAGTATCCAAAGATTTACTTCAGGCTTCCTAGCAATAATTGAGATGTGTCCCAGTCCCTTTTTCTCAAAATAAAGGTGGGGGGGGGGGTGACAAGGCTACAGATACTGGACAAAACAGTGATGCTTTTTAAACAGAAAAAAAAAAAAGGAATCTTTTCTACAGATCTCTACACCTCTCTGGAAAACCCACATCCTTCCTTTCATTCCCAGCTGAAGGGGAGCAAATAGACAAAGATCTGGTACTCCCCATCCAGCCTCTTTTTTAAAAAAAGATACCAAAAAATAAATTAAATCCTTGCCCCTGCTTAAAAAAAAAGTCTTCAGAATCCTTGAGAAGCCACTAAGAATCACACAGCAGGAGGAGGATTTGGTCAGTCTCTTCAACCTTGTCCTAAAACTTGAGAAACAGCACAGTCACCACCCCCAGATTCACTTTTAGCCATTCACACTTTTAATACCTTTACAGCCACAAGAGATCGAAAGAAAGCAAACTTGACTTTTACAAAAGGCAACAACACCCGTCTCTCACCACAGAGGAGTAGCCAAATCAGTTTAAGCCACAGCTGAATGAACACTTAACAATATGGAGACAGACTATTAGTTGAATAACTACCTGTGGCCACCAGCATAAGAAAGACATGGAACTGCTGAAGCAGGTCCAGAGGAGGGCCACAAAGCTGATCCGAGGGCTGGAGCACCTCTCCTATGAAGACAGGCTGAGAGAGTTGGGGTTGTTCAGCCTGGAGAAGAGAAGGCTCCAGGGAGACCTTATAGCAGCCTTCCAGTTCTTAAAGGAGGCCTACAGGAAGGATGGGGAGGGACTCTTTATCAGGGAGAGTAGTGATAAGAGGAGGGGTAACAGTTTTAAACTGAAAGAGGGTAAATTAGATATTAGGAAAAAATTCTTTACTCTGAGGGTGGTGAGACAGTGGAACAGGTTGCCCAGAGAAACTGTGGATGCCCCATACGTGGAAGCATTCAAGGCCAGGCTGGATGCGGCTTTGAGCAACCAGGTCTACTGGAAGGTGGCCCTGCCCATGGCAGGGGGGTTGGGATTGGATGATCTTTAAGGTCCCTTCCAATCAAAACCATTCTATGATTCTATGAACTTGCCAATGCTTTCCACTTTAAGCCTAAGGCAACACCGCAATACATCAGAACTTAATTGCATTCAAGCAGTGCTTAAGGCAGAAAACCAAAATACTAGAGATTAAGTAGTAACATTTTTAAGTAGAAACACTTAAGTAGTAAACTTCACCAAATGGAATAGATCTGTCGACTATAATGAAATTAGAGTGTGCTTGAACCACAGAACCAGGCCTCCATTTGCAATATTAGGTGCAAAAGTTTAATTTTATTTAAAACAATTCCCTAGCATAATGACTGCCGTTGCACAATATAACAATTTTATTGTGTAAATCAATACAGTACAGTGGAACTGTAAAGTTACACTGGAAGGTTAATATATATGAGCCCGTTTCTACTTTAAAGGGACATTAACATCTACACTGAGGTACTCACACTTAAAATTTTTCAAGGGTGCACAAGCAAATAAGCATTAGCCCCTGTGGCTAGTAACTGCAAAGCCTGATGGAAAAAATACACAAAGCACTTCAGCTTTCCTGATGTATATCTGGAAAGTAAACTTGACTGCAAATATAGCACACATCCTGCGTCCAAATTTGCAGCACTATAAGGAAGTAGGTGGAAATTAGGCCTCTGGCTTATTTTGTGGTTTATGCTGAAAATGGCAAAGGGTGAAGCTTCGCTAAAATCTGGAGTTCTGTAACGCATAATTCAAAAAATAAAGTATCTCTTTTAACAATTTAGAAAAAAGTTGGATAAAACACAAAGTACTATCTAATTAAAATGCAATATCAAATAAACCCAGTGACCTGTTGGTTCTATTGCCTGAAGAAAAACATTGACTCAGAGTTCAGTTTAAGTATGGAAAATAAGAATACTGTGCTTAGGACACTGTCTGCTTGGGACAGACAAGAGCAGGATGCTACTTCAAAAAGATTCACCGACACCTGAGTCAACAGAAAATAGTACAAACGTCTACCACGTCACAGTGCCACTCACTCACACTTTGGGACTACTGCTGGCTTCTAAAGAGAATACTTAGAATTTTACTTCGTGGGGAAAAAGAACAAAAAAACCCTACCCCACAAACATAGAACTGGAAAACAGAACAACAAAAAACCTAAATCTCTCACTCATGCTCACTTTTTTCTGGGTTGTACTTCAGAATCTTACACACCCTAAGACACTGCTGGGACAAGAAGACAAAGTATCAGGAATTGCAGGGTTAAATTCACTTCAGAAGTAACCACTCCATTCAGTTTCTACTACTTCAGCATACACTGTAGTTTCCCATAAAATATACCTTTCAGAAGGTGGAAGACTACACTTAATTTGGTATTCGTTAGCCAACAAGATTTCCACCGTAATAAAAATCAGTACAAAGCAGAGCTCAGATCTACAAGCCTACGCATTTTAGGCAACAAGTCTCAGAAGTTATTGATTATGGTTCATTTTTATCAGACAGAAATAAGGATAAGAAATTCTAAAATATACACAAATGAAGATACAGGTGGAAACTACAATCACAAGACTGTCCCAAGGGTAAAAGCTACATTACAAGGAAGTAAACTCCATTCCTTCGGGGCAGAAATTAGAGATGACCTTAAATTGTTCAGAAGTTCATTTATTATACCTAAATACAGGAGTTTAAAGACTCCAGATAAGAATCTTGCATCACAGTCTTCGAGTGAAGGTTGCATCCCCCAAGAGGACAGAAAGTTTTAAGGATTCACAAATTGAGAACGAGGTATAACCACTTCCACATACTCAAGTCTAAAACTTGTCAAAATAAGTGTCAGCATTACTGTAGACATGCGTTTTGTATTTGCAAAAAAAAAAAAAAAAAGAAAAAAAAAAGAGTTATTTCAAAAAGCAAACCAGAGCTCAAATGTTTAACATAGAAACACAGGAAAACTTCAGAGGACGGATGAATCCCTGCATCACTCACTCCGCATACCTGCTAGAAATCCAGCGAGGTAGTTGTTGTGCAATATTCACTCACATCATAAGTCCTAACTCCCACATATCTGCTACACAAGCTGCAATCTTCTGCTTTTACTTTTCAGGGAAACACATATTTGTTACTAAACAACAAAACTGAGAAAGATCAGGACCTGCATTCAGGGAAGAACCTTTATCTCAATGGGGAACAGAACATACAACTGCTTGAAGATAACCTAGGTGCTGTAGTAAACAAATTCTAGAGACAGTTACATACAAAGCAATTGTCTTAAAAGAAAAAAAAAAAAGGAAGGGAGCACATTAAGAAGTATACTGGGCAGAAACAGAAAACTAATTTAGTATTCGCAAAAGAAACAATCCAGTAAAATACTCAAAAGCAGAGCATCAGCTTCCACAAACTTAAGTAGGATGTGTAATATTGGGTTTAGATAAATGCCTTCTACAGCTACCTCAGATATATGGAGCTGTATTAACTCAGGCAGGTGAAGTTAGAGAGTCATTTGATACGTACAAAGCACTGAATTAAATCCCAAATAAATAATCTGTCAGACTATGACAAACATATGCTATAAAAAGCACAGAAGTTCAAATCATCAGCAAATGCACCTGCCCAACATATCCTTTAAATGCTATGACTTTTTAACACTAACAGAGACAGTTTTGAGTTTTTACTTATCAAGAGCAGCCGAATGCAGTTCTTTTGGAGTAGCCTAAGCCCATGTGTAACACAAAATAACTAGAAATGGTATGAAATCTAAGTAACTGCCTTAAGAGAATGAAGAACCGGCTACGAGATTTACGTTTCTTTAAAAAAATAGAAGGAAAAAATACAAAATGAAGACAATATTAAGAGGCCTCAGAAACATTTATGCTGATGTCAGCTGTTTGAGAGGATGCTCTCCAGTATCTGGCTTTATATTTAATAAAAAAAAAATTAAAAAAACCAACAAAACCCCAAAACAACAAAAACAACAAAAACCACCCAGAGAGCGACATCGACTCCATCTCCTTTTTTGTAGTTCCATACACTAAGGTCTCTCCCGAGTCCGTTATAAGTCTCAGAAAAATATGGTACTGTCAAAAGATGCTGCACTGCACCTCTACGAAAGTTACCTTCACCACACTTTCAGAGTTGGCACACACTGAATACAGCAGAAACAGCAGCTGGTTGTTCCTCTCAACCAGTAAGTGGCTCATTTATTAAGCATGGATGACTACAGCCCTGCAAGTGCCAAAAGGAACCTGCCTCTCTCACCTTGTCCTACCAAATTACATTTGTTTGAAAACAAATTTTGCTTCACCTCTCCTCAATAGTTTTATATATATATATATATATGTATGTGCGCGCAAAGAATTTAAAAAGACTCATGGTAACTGGTATTAATTATCAGCAGAGACAGAATAAGCATTTTACTTCTAAGCGCCTGTTTCCTGATTCTTCACTTTAATTATACACTATATAACTAAACTCAAAAAATAAAAGCCATGCCACTGCAGGCTTTCTTATAAAGATGGCTGTACGGTGTTCCCTTTTTGGTCACCAAACTTGAAAGCAGTTAACTGGCTTCCCAGAAAAAGGTACTGTTGTCTACAGAACCAATTCTAAGCAGTTTCTGCCTGAGGTACGGTGTTTTCTTAACACTGTCAGAGTCATATGGTCACACAACACAGCTGGTTCTTACCAAGTTTCACTGTGCTATGTATTTATATAGTAACAACCAGAGCAATAGTTCTCATACAAGGTATGACGCTGCCCCACCCCCAAGGAATCATGAGCCTCAAGGCTAAATCAGAATGAGACCATGAGCAAAAGAATTAAGAAATTAACGGCTCTAAAAGGCTCAATTAGAATGGGAAGTCACTACACTGGTGAAAACATAAGAAAGGACCTACCTTGAAGCATGCTTACAATTACAACTAGTATTCAAGACAAAACCGAAACTGTAATCCAGCCAGAAGATGACACTACCCATGTGCAGAAGACAGCTTGATGAGTATAAGAGCTGATATTTCCTTAAACTCCCCAGCTGTTCTCCCATATTTTCAATGTACACCAACAGTTACGTAAAAGAAAACCAGTGATCATCCTCTAGTTTCAGACGTACCATCTGATGTTCAAGAACCAGTTTGCCACTAACTGTGAAACCACAATATTAATATGCTAAATATATGCTTTACTAAATTAAAGGATTAGCAAAGAAGCTTTCAAAGACGGGAAGAAGCTATAATTTCTCAAACATGGTTCCTCAGTTATAACTTCCTTGACCCTTAACCTGGGATGAAGTTTCACAAAAGGAAAGCTTACTTTTTTAGGAAATGGATTCAACTTGCTGAAAAACCAACTGAAGCACATACAAGCAGACTCCTTCAGAGGAGCAGCAGTTATATGATAAACGGCAGTAAGATTAAGTCACTAGACAAATTGGATTAATGCTACTGGGCCCCTCTCATTCAGACCAGAGCTTTTAACAAAACTCCAGCAGTTTAGGGGTCCCTACAGTTCACTCTGACTGGGGAAAATGCATTCAAATTAACTATCAGGCAAGTTGACCTATAAATACAAATTTTGACCTAGCAAGTTTTTGGCCTTTCATTTTATGATAGTTCATGAGCTCTCAGAGGACACTTTTTATGAATGAGATACTGAATACTAATTCTAGATTTCATTCAATAATAAAAAAGGAAGAAGTCACACGTAACAAAGCAGTAGCTATTCAAAGAGAGGGAATAGTTTCTATTTTTGCAATGTCCAACAGCCCAAGGTAACTTCTACAGATCATAGAGAAGCTTTAGGTCTTTAACTGACAGGCACAGCTATAGCTGAATATACCTATCTTCATTCATTATATTTGGAGAGAAGGTAGAGAAAAAAAAGTGGCAGCTGAACACTTTCCCCACACATCTAGTGATTACTGCTGTGTACTTCTTTCCCCATCCCATTTTTCTAAATTTCTAGGCCATATTGCAAAACAGAAACTATGAACAGCCACGACATGCCTATTTATCTGTGACATTACCTTCATCAAAACTTCTAGCACTTAAAACTCCCTCAGGTAGGCAGTTCCAAAGCACATGTAAATATAATTTAATTACTTCCTCCCATTCCTGCACACAAATTCTATTAATTTTTTTTTAAGATGGTAAATTATTGTAACATGTAATAGCAGATGAGTTTAGAAGTAATAAAACTACTCCACCTGCAAGTGCAGTATTTCACACTCCAGGTGTCTTAGCCGATGGATCTTGCAATTTAAAATTAATATACACCATTCAAGCAGGATTCACATTAAATCTACACTGGTGATAGAAACTGAAAACCAAAACACAACATGTAGCCTGCTTTCAAATAAATCTCATCTGTTGAATTCAGCGTTCCTGAAACAAATTGCCCAGCTTCTCACTTTTCCACTGCATTAAGCTAGGAAACTGGTAGAAAGTCTTCCTATGCAGTGTATTTTTTCGTACAACGAGCAAGATTGCTACCCTTTTAGTTACTACTTTTCCATATCAAATCTTACATGGATTAAATAATTTAAGAACACCCACACTGGGAAAAGTAAATGCCCCTTCTGTTAAGCAAGGAAGAGATTAGAGCTCAGTAGTCTGAAACATCAGATTAGGTTGCAGTCCACCACAAACAAGGCCTAAAAATGTGCCAAAGTAAAACCAGGATGAAGCACTATCTGAAAACCACAGTACATGCTCACTTACTCCAGTCGTATTTTTGGTCATTCCTACAAAGCTCCTGTGATTCTGTTCAAAATTTGAAGAATTCATTAGAAGTTCAAAGTCACAAAAGGGAAGCGCGCTGTCATGTTTACAGTTTCTTTCTCCATCCACTTCATCTCTTTTGAAAACGTCACCCCAAATCCCTAGTGCTATTTATTAATACTTGCCATCAAATCAAATAGAAGATATTCCAGCAATCAAGGACTGCTAATCTGTGACAAGACAGACACGTAAAGCCCAGAAGGGGACAACTCCAGGATCTGTGCGACAACAGAGGACCCCCCCCCATCTCACAACGACATGTAGAAGCACAGTTACTTTATATCAGATATTGCAGTAAAGGGAACCCACTTCATATTAGGCATCTGTTCTTCAGGTAACAGCAAGATAGAAGAAACTGATGCTGCAATCGCAGTGTCTTAGAAAGCCTCACAGACATGAGGTTTTCCCTTCCTCCCTTGCATGGAAACGGAACCTGATCAAAAGCAGACAGCACTGCCCAGAGCACAAGCCTCAGCCAAGAGCTAAGCTCCCTTTCCACCAAGTTCAGTAGCATGTTTGCTTGATGGCTACCTCCACCTTTATTTTTAACTTGGTGACTAAAGGAAAAAAAAAATCCCCCTTATGCTGACCCCAACCCCACCTTTCCCCAGTTTGAAAACCAGCAACAGATGAAGTACCTAACAAAAATACACAAATGATTGATTAATCTTTATGAAATTAACACTAACATATTCTGCTCCAGAATAAAAACACGGTATATAGCTTTCAGGGTACACAGAAAGGGAAAAGAAGGAGTGTCTTTTTCTCAGGCTGTATTCTCCTAATGGTTTTGGATGCAGGCTTCCTCAAATTGTTAAAGCATATGAATAAGATCGTTTATGAATGCATTATTTTATACATATGTGTTCAGAAAACACTTGTAAGGGCCATTTAAATGACAGACTCCTACAAGAAATACCTTACTTTTCACATTCCCAGAATGGACAAGGAAAGAAAAAAAAAAGCCACCATAAAACCTACTTGATGTTAGTATTATGTGGAAATCACTAGTTTAAACACTAGTTCTTTCCTTTAAGCTGGTGAGGCCAGTCTAAGAACAGCTAGTCAGAAATCAAGAACATGTATTCTGAATGTTCACTAAATTAGTAGAATCTTCGATACAATTTTGAAGTCAGAAAGTTATGAGAACTCCCTTTTCAAACTCGCACAAGAGAAGTGTCATCTGACAAAACCAAGCATATGATCAAAGTTTCTGGTACAACATAACAAAACCCAGTTTGATAAAAACACGTACCTAATCGATCCAAATAGTTTAATGCAAAAATGCATAAATGCTTTTACTTGCAGAGGTTATATTCATACTTCCTGATAGATACTTCTACTGCCCTTCAAATTTGCTTACAGGAAGAACAAGAAGGTCTGAGCAGCATCTCAAGCCATGCCAAACCATTTGCTGCTATACTTCATTTTCCAAGTATGATAAGTGTTTACAGTTGTTAAAATGTTAACAAATGTTAACCAATCTCCTGAAACGAATAAATTCCTGGACTATTCTCCAAGAACCAGAAGAGGGGGACCTAGAGAGATGGGGGCTCTATTTATTCATAGAGCTCTGACTCCTCGCCTCCTTGTTTCCATCCAATAAAAACAGGACAAAGCAGGCAGAAAGATACACACTGGAAAGCAAAGAAAGCATCAACATCTTTTAAGAGCTGTAACATTCAGGACATTAAAGCAAGGTAAGTTATGCAGTCCTCCCTATATGCACTTACTCAAGTCATCTCAGCAATACTACACAACTGCAAGTGGGACAAAAGGTGGTTTGTACAACTAAGATACCATTCACCATGTGAAAGTTTAAGAACCCTTGATCCTAGCAGTCTTGCTGAGCAAGTAATTTCTTTCCAACATGTGGTAAGGCCCACAGATCAGCCTCATCTTACCAGAACAACAAATTTAGTTGTCCAAGGCCTAAGATAGAACCTATGATCAGCAACTTAGCAGTTACCTGTGCTTACAAAACACTGCCTATTTGAAATAATCTCACTTATTTCAGAGAGGTAGGCAAAATTTTGAGAAACAGTTGCCAGAGTTAAGATTTCAGGGTCCATATTTAAGATCTTGGTCAGAGTAATTTTAAAACTTTTCACTCACAAAAAATATACTAACTTTCCTGAACAACAGCCATGAAGGGAAACATGTACCTGTCTATAATGAATATTTTTAATTAAAGAAAAAAGGCACATACTTGTGTGCATTTTCTCACCAACTTCTTTACCTCAAGCCTTTTATTAGTGGGGTCTGTATAGTTGTTCTTAAAACTTTCTGAAGAAAAGGTACGAAGAAATTAATAGAGCGCTATTCCTGACAGGCACTCACCACCTTTTCTCTGTAAAGAGAAAAAGCTGTTAGGATCCTCCAAGACTCATCATTATAAAAGCTAATAAAGATGCACCTGAAGAAACACGCGGAGATCATTTTATCATTGTATTCCCCCATTCCAAAACAATCCCTTCCCCTAGAATGAACTTTATTTGCAATTCAGCCAAGTTCAACTGCCAAGCATTTCTAAATGCCTGCATGTGTTCGTCCTGTTTATGAAATGGAAACTCTATCACAGAATCCCAAAAGCCTAAGGTAAAACATATCTGAATCCTAGACCACGCGACAGTTCATTACATTAGAGAGATGCTAAGAAACCAGAAGTATATTTGAGCATTTGCAGGCCATCTGAAGCTAATTCACCCTCACTAGCCAAATAGTTGTTATACTCTCTGCCCTTCATAAGCTTGTATTTTATTTCTTTCTTTTTCCCTTTCCTTTTTTTTTTTTTTTAAGGCAGAGAGAGAAAGCAGCTAGAAGGAATTTCATTCTTCTACATATTCATCTTTTGGTACGAGTTTCTCTTCTGTTAGTGCCAGTCAACACGTTTACAAGAATATGAAGTCAAAGTACAGGGATGCTCAAATCGAGATATTTTAAAACTAAAACAAAATACAGACAGTTAAAACACAGCAAGTTAGAAATCTGTACAGGCTAAGTAAACACATGATTGGCCAACATTGACTTCTAAAACTTTTGGGCAGGAATTCGCAAACATCTGCAGGCCCACAATTTCTACCACTTTAACTACCTGATGGGTTTTGCTTACATTAACATATGCTCTAGAGAGACTTGCTTCTCCTACGAACTACGTAATTGATATTACCATACTGACACAAATATATAAGCCATGGACAATTAAATCCCTTCAGGTACGGTAATGAAGCATTTTGAGATAATTATCTAGCGTATTTTTCCCCTCCCCTTTTACTGTACGAAGGCACCGGCAAGCTCAGTTTCGGAGTGGCAGGTAGAGCTGTGCGACCGTGGCTGGAAGTAGGATGAGAGCCCGTACGCAGCCTTGTCATTTGCTTCTGCTAACGCACAAAATGGAAAGAGCTCCTAGGATTTTACAAGTGGGAGACGGAAAGTTACACACCGGTTATTTTACTGACAGACAAATCTCGGGAGGTTACACGGACGGTCCAAAATAACACCAAAAATAAGGGGCTGCCATTTACCATCTGTTTGCCTCTCTCTCAGGAAAAAAAAAAAAAAAGTGCCGATCACAAGAACAAATGGAGCCTAGCTCCGGGGAGGAGGAAGACGGGGAAGAGAGGAAATTTCCACGCAAATCCTAAGTGAATCACGCCGCGATCCCCGCGCCCGGCCGCGCCGGCCTTCCCCCGGCAGAGGCGAGCGGCTCCGGGGGCACCGTCCCCCCCGCGCCGGCGGCCCGGCCCGGCGGCTCCCCCATGCCGCACCAGGGCGGCAAGGAGGAAATAAATAAAGCCTCCCCCAAGCAGCGGCACGGAGGGAGCCCCCTTCCCCGGCGTCCCCCGGGGAGGAGCCGCCCGCCGGCCCCCTCGCCCTCCCCACGCAAGTCGGTGCCCTCCGCGCACGGCAGCGGCCCGGCGCGTCCCCCCCGCCGCCGGGGCTGGCACCGGGGGGTGGGCTGAGGCCTGCGCCGTCCCAGCGAAGCCTCGGCGCTCTCGTAGTCAGAGCGGCCCGGCTCCCCCCCCCTCCTCCTCCTCCTCCTCCTCCTCTTCGCCTCTCCTTCCCTCCCTCCTTCCTTCCCCGGCCCGGCCTTCAGCTCGCACTCACCCGCCTTCCTCCTCCCTGCCCGGCCCGCGGTGCGTGTGCGCGACTCTCCCTCACGCTGCCCGGCGCGGCGACGGCGGCCGGGCCGGCGGGGGCGGGCGGGTGGGTGGGTGAGCGAGCGAGCGTGCGGGGAAGGAGGCGAGGGGAGAAGGAGGAGAAGGGTGGGGAGGGAAGGAGAGAGGCGGCGAGGAAAAGAGAGGAGAAGCGGGGGGAGAGGAAAACCGCGGCGGCGCTCCTGGGGCGGGACCTGCGGCGGCGGCCGGACGGGTGCTTAGGCGGCTGCTCCGACGACCTTTACGCGAGAGACGGGTAATCTCCGAGCTCGGGGCGCTCCGCTGCCAGCCCGGCCACCATCTTACATTAGGGAGACTTGCCCTGGACGCCGCCTCCTCTGCGCTTGCGCCGCCGACAGTGGGCGGGGAGCAACGGCGGGACCGGGGGGGGAACGGGGCGCGACGGCAACGGCCGCGACGGCGCGGGGCACGATGGGAGTTGTAGGCGGCGGCGCCGGGCCGGGCCGGGCAGCGCGGGAGGCGGCGGCCGCTGTGCGCTTCCGAGCTGAGGCGGGAACGGTCTCTTTCTGCCACCACTGCCGTCTGCTTAATGCCGGGATCCCCCAGCCTTCTCCCCAGGCAGGGCCGCCCCACTGCCCGCCGCCCCGCTCCGGGGAGTCCCCGGCCGTAAAATCCGCTGCAATTTCAGCCACCTGTTGCTGGCCATTAAACCTGCGCAAGTTGAAAATACCGGGTTCTTTCCACACACCTCCCCCCCCCCGCCCCTCCTTTCCCCCTCTCATTGAGCTTGCTTTGGATTTTTTTTTTTTCCCCCGCGAGGTCGAAGCGACTCCTATTTTCCGCCCCCCACCCTCAGACTTCCCGGCCTGTGGGCTGGGTGAGGGGCCGTCTTGTCAGCCAGGGCAGCTGTCACGGCGGCTGGACCGGGCATGGACGCGGCTCCCCCGACACTGAACACGGGCAGCGGCTTCTCGAAACCCGTCCTTCCCTCTCCTCGCACGCCGGGAGAGCGGAACTGTGCTCCTGCACTGCCCCGGGACCCCGCTCCCCACACTGTCCCCGCCTGACAGCCCCCGCCTCCGGGACGGGACCCCCGCGCCAACCCCTTCCCTTTCCCTCTCCCCTTCCCTTTCCCTCTTCCTTTCCCTTTCTTTCCCTTCCCTTCCCTCTCCCTTCCTTCACCCTCCTCTTCCTTCTCCCTCTCTTTTTCTCTCCTTTTTTTTTTTTTTTTTTTCATCACAGATGACCTGGTCTGACAGGATTGCTTCACCAAGAAGTTTCCGAAAGTTGCAAAATTTGGAGACCCCTTCCCTGCCCCCCAGTTTCCGGACTTTGGTACTGCTGTCCCACCAGGCCAAATTTTGGGTGGCCGAAGCCTCCTTCGCCTGCCTGGCGCCTCTCCGTGCCCGGGCACGGCTGTCCCACAGCAGCAGGCACACACATGATGCTGCCTCTTTGCTGTACGGATTGTTGTTGTTGTTATTATTATTTTTTTTCCAGGTCCATTCCCCGTGTGGAACAGAAGCCAAATACACAGAAAAAGGTATTTTATTGGTTTTCTCTGTTCACTTACAAAATCCAGGCAAATTCTGTTTTCATGCAGAAGTAATTTTCATGCAGAAGGCTGTAATTTTGACAGAAGCAACTTCCTGCAAATCCTCAAGGAGAGGATCTTTCCCCTGCCAAAAAGACTCGGATTTTTGGTCTCTGTGTTGTCAGAAACTCACACAAACCACATCACTTCTGTCTTCTTCTTCCTGCAGGGACCTGTTAAAACCGAACCTGTAACTCTCCCCTCCTTTTTCCTGTAATCCCGGTGCCACACAAAGGGCCTCATCACCTCAGCTACCAGACAAAAAGAGCACTTTTACTCACCACCTTTGTAGCTCTCCAGCGGCTCTCCTGCGCCGGCGTCCTTAGCTCTCCAAACAGGCAGCCCCATCCTGAGTGTTTGATTATCAGTTATCTCCAGCGTGCAAGCCATTACTACTTTTGCCATGACAACACCCACCTGAGTATTTTACTTATTTCAGCAATTGATAGGAAAGAGAGGTGTTCATCACAGAATGCGCTGGCGTAACTATTTCGTTTAGTGGCATGATGTTTTTCTTCTGTATTTTTGTGTCTTAGATTGAAGTGTTGTACTAGCTCAGCCTCATACAATATGCCCATTCCACTAACAGTAAAGTGCCTTTTGTTGGCATAACTTATTCTCCTTCCTGAAACAAGTTAACATTACCTTGTGCATATTAAGTTTTATAGTGATATAAGTATATCCACAACAGGAAAGCTCTATGAATTAACTTTACCACTTCTGGCTGTAGGCAAGATCCAGGTCTGCATAAAAAGAAATGCTGTTTTCAGCTGTGGTCCTGACGTATGAACACAAACACAATGTTCTTTTGAAAACAAAACATACAATGGAATATAAACACCTACATATGTCAGAAATTCCACGTTTCTCTGCATGC
The DNA here is from genome assembly GCF_964199755.1 of Larus michahellis. Taxonomy (NCBI): domain Eukaryota; kingdom Metazoa; phylum Chordata; class Aves; order Charadriiformes; family Laridae; genus Larus; species Larus michahellis. The sequence continues at coordinate 53,142,304 of NC_133896.1, read as the reverse complement.
ATATTCAACTGTAACATATACTTCATATATATAGCTACATATTATTCAAATTCAGGTGAATATATATACAAAAATAATATATTTCTCAAAAAGTTTATAATTTTCACATTTTCCTATCAACCTATATATAAAACATTAGGTTCCAGAAGCGCCCATTATGTAAGCAACTTATATAAGTAATGTAATTGTTGACACACCTAATACCTGACAACATTTCCTGTTGAATAAAAGAAAGTACTCTGACTCAGAAAGGAAGATTAAAAATAATATATCTAAAAGCTGCAATTCCTGGTCAGTCAAGGCTGTTTATTAAGTGATTTCTCTGATTTTTTTTTTTAATCCAGTATTGAGGAGTCTTTCCCTTAGTAAGAGTCTGTTCATATTTCTTTGCTGAGCTCCACAAGAACACAAATTTCAGCAGCATTCAGTAACAACGTGGAAGAAAATCTACACGGCTGAAGATTCCTTTGGCTGATGTTACTGAAGGTTACCCAAAGCCCTGCTTCCACCTGGTAAGAATAATTCACTAGGCCATCATGTGGCCATTGTAAGATTTAAGATGTCCTTAAATTAATTATTTTCTTGCCTTTAAGTAATTATAATTGGTTTGATAGATTAGTCTTACATAGCCACATTTTGACACCTCATTTGCTTTTGGAAATGTTTGGTTTTCTTTTTTTTTTAATAGGTTTGATAGGTTTGAGCAGAACTCTTTCTAAGAAATCACTTCCATATCTACAAGGAAAAGCTTTCAGAATATGTTTTCTTGGAAATAAACAATGTCTACTAGCTAGTGTAAAAATGTGTATCCATGTGATTTATTTATTGTGGTTCGGTACCCGTTTTCCTGTGATTTGTTGCATACACACTGTTGTGCATTGATTCACACCGCATGATGGGGAGGTGTTCTCCCGGGGAATGCTCCACAGTTGCTGTCTCATGGAACGAATATAGGAACCCACTGGGATTCTGCAGTTTGGGGTGAAACCAAGCTATTTTCAGGACTCCTCTGGTGTTAAGTCACCGCCATTTCAAATGGCTGCCAAGCCCCCAGCACTGGGGGGAAGGAACATGGTGGAGCTCCACAAGGGAGTGTCTTGAGAAGGGCTGAGAAAGACACATGGTGGTGGTGTACCAATACTGGCAGAAAAGGAGAAGGTGGAGATTGAAAAATTCCCACGCCTGGTTGGGATGAAGAGTAATTACGTTGGGAATTCAGGATGGTAAAGCTTGCAAAGCATCTGTACGGACTGCAGTCTGAATATTCATCAACAAAAACCCAATACAGAAGCACATCTGCATGTGGACATGTGTAACCACTAGTGCCAGCAATCCAGCTGGCTCGCTGCTCACTGGATTGATGCTGGTCTACCGGTGTGTGCTGGAAATACATGTTACGTGTGTGTTTCAGTGTGCTAGTACTGAGAAAATACTTCAAGATTTGGAATGTTCATGATCCTGATCTGTGCTGGAAGCAGTGGTTGGACATGCGTGCCTGCATTTCAGACTGAAAGTCAGGTTTCAGAAATAGAAAAAAAAAAGATATTTTTTCAAGCTTCTGCAAAGCCTCTTCGATTACTATGGAAAGTTCACAGATATTAATGCAGAATGATATACAATAGTTGACGACAGGTTTTTTAGAAATTCAGCCTTATTTACTGCAACAAAAATAAGAATTGCTCCCCAGACTGCAATGGATGTTAATGATGTGTCCATTCTTTTTGTCACTCTGGGAGATTCAGACATCTTTCTGCTTCTCTGGCTAATGATGCCTTTTACTGGGCAAATGTGTTGGAGAAAGGAACTGTATGACTGTTCTGAGTAACTGTAGAATAATAATGAAGGGCTTTGTTGGGAAATTCAAGGGCAGGTGGAGGAGCCTTACAAACACTCTGATCAATATTGGCTGCAAGTGGCAGATGTTCACCATGTCTTGTTCAAAATCCATGAGAGAAGGAGGAGGTGTCCACGCTGCTCAGAGAAACAGGATGAGGGATTTGTCCTGCTCTTAAATGAGAGAATATAGTGGTGAAAAATGAATGTATTATAGCCAAAGATATGAGAGAGATGTATCTTTGTTAATGTTTTTGTGTTATTAGGGAAAAATGAGAACTTTAGTGGGATGCCTCAGCCAATTTTTTTATGATAATCTTTACTTACTAAGCATAACTCTGGCACAGCACACCTTGTGCTCCAGGGGAGCTCCAGGTAGCTACCACTAGTCTGTTAACCTCAGGGGGCATTTGAGGTACTGGTATGAGCATAATATCGTAATATTCTTCAGAGGTCTGTTTCCTTCCGCAGTTTCCAGCAAATTTTCCTGTGTGTTGTTTTCCCTGTCCCAAGCTCCTCTGAATCTAGACACTCGTGTGAAAGTTAACACAAGTTGTTCCAAGCATCCTTCCAGGTCTTTTTCTGCCTTCTGGCTCCTGTGCTGAAATCCATTCACAGAAGCCTTGGACTTCTCCTACGTATACTCCCTTTCTTTTTTGAAACATTTTTTGTGCATCAAGCAGCTTGCAAGGCTCATGTTCCTCATCATATTGGTGCCTCGGTTGCCAGAGACAAATTGCAAATATTTGTCATTTCTACACTGAACTCGGTGCCAATGATAATTGGTTTTTTTTCTTTTTTTTTTTTTTTTTCCTCCTCAATTTTGGAATGTCATTCCCATCTGCTTTTCCAGTCTGGGCTTTGCTAGGAAATGGTTGTTCCCAGGGAACCCAGTGGTGTGTAACAAAATAAGATGCCTCCTACTCTACATCTCCTTTCTGTAGAAATCCTGTGCTGGTGTTGGAATGGGAAGGAGGAAGAAGGTACTGGGATAGTGAGAGGTGAGTAGTAACAGGATTCAAGTTTGCGGTTCTGCATGCACCTCTGTAGCAATGTTACCCTGAAGTGTGTGTCTGAGAGACGAGAAAAAGTCTTACCAAAAAAGGCAATGGATAAATCAGAATGATATGCGGCATTGCATAGAAGGGTACTGAAATATATTCAATTGCAGGAGAGAGAGAGAGAGAGAGAGACCGTGCAGACAAGCAACCAAGAAGGGTACATTGCTTTGCTCTGTGCATAGTAAAATGCAATGCAGTCTTTGCCTTAAGATCTCCTCTAACACGCACAGTCTAGTGCATCATGTGCACTAGAAGGGAACAGACTTTAGAGCAATTGGCCTGAATCCAAGATTTTTTATATTGCTAAAGATTTGATCTGAAGTGTCTTATAATCTCAGCATTTTGAAATGTTTAATTTTGGTAATTCGTCTCATAAAATGTGAAAGGAGCTAGAGAGTGCTGAACAAACTCGGAGCCAAAGTATATTTGCTATTGCTTTTTTCCTGCATCCGCTGTTGCAATAAATATGCCTGCCCTGCAATCTGTATTCCCTTTAACTCACGCGGTGCCGCCACATTATTTGAGTGGCAGGAAGAGTAGCGGCGAGCCCAGACGTTTAGTCAAGCAGTGGAAGGTGGGGACAGAAGACTGGGACTGGGTTCTTGTTTGTGGAGCACCACAATGACCACGCTAGGGAAGGTGGTGCCAAACAGATGGAAAGAGGCTGATGGTTCATACAGTTCATTTCCACCACTGGTGACAGCATCCAGATACTACCTGGTTTAGAGATGCAGAGCTACAATATAATAGAGGACATGACAGCAGTATTTCCCTCTGCAGCCTTTTCAAGCTGACTGTCTCTCTGAATTTCAAGCAGCATTTTTGTAACCTCAGTCTTTGCATTTCAGTTTAGTGGTTTGAAAAAAAAATAATACTAGCTGTACAGCTCCCTGTTTGAAGACACATAATTTGACAACTGTGGTAAATCACCTGGGCACATTACAATACTGGGGCTCAGTGGTGACTTCCCACGGATAAATCTTTCACAGCTCATCCTATTTTGCTCAGTTAGAAGTCCTGGATGTCCTGTTCACATCCCTTGTGCTTTTGTAGACCAGCCAGTGTTATTTTGCTTTATGGTGGCACTGGTCCATTTCTCAGGAATGTCTCTCTTGCAGTCAGTTTGGCCAACACTTGCAAATGCTAATATTTGAGGCAGTGTCTTAGAGTTGGGGCTGGACGTACTACACACACCAATGAGACAACATCAGGGGAGGAAAAGAGGCGCTGCTTTAAAAAAACTGCGTGAATCTGGGGACAAACACACACTGGAATTACAAAGGAAGCCATCAGCATGCAGCTGGAGTGATAACATACCCAATCCAGATGATTTTGTAACAGAAGAGGGCACTCGGGGGCCAGACAGCAAATAAACCTTATCACATTATACAATGAGGGAAAATCATTCAAAAAAGGACAGAATCTTCTCATGAGCTTGATACGGCTCATAGCTGAAGGCCGTGGGCTGGTGAGCCTGGGTTTCATTCATGCAAAAATAAAGCCCAGTCACTTTAACACAATCTGTGTGAACGCACTCAAGCCAACTCATCTGAAATATTTGAAGTAACATCCCTGTGTAGACAGGACTTCATTATATTACTTGTTATTGTTTTCAGGGAGTCCTCACCTGCTCTTTAAAGTGCGACATACATTATAAGAGAAAATGATTGCTCATTATTGTTGTATTCCTTAATTGCCTTCTATATTAATGTGTTCAAAGGAATGCATTTTTTTCTCTTCTGCCCTTCTCTGCCTGCATCCAACAACACTCAGCATTTTCCACAGAGCTCAAAACTGCTCGCATTCTTATGAAAACGCCTCAGCTGTATGGGATTTGCTGAGAGGAAATAAAAAGTGCACTACTTGAGAAAATGCAATACTTGATCCTGTGTATTGGTTCCATGGTGGCCATATAAACAGAAACTGTTAGTTACAAGAATTTCCAGCAACTCTATCGGCGCTAGAGCTCGTGTTCTGCATAGGCCAGGTGTGACGGGAGCTCACCTGTCAAGAAAGTATGACGTTGCCTTAAAGGGCTGGGGTGAACTTTGATGCTTGTAAATATATTGCACCAGCCAAACTCCAGCTGCAAACTTGCAGTTTCCCAGGCAGATCTACTTCCTTTCACCAGAGGAATGTGAGCTACCGCAGATAGTTTTATGCTATATAAATAATGCTGACAGAGAGACAAGCCTGAAATTAGATATGTTAGATAGGCAAAATAATAGATTAAATAGGAAAGTTGAAGCATTTGTTAATCAGAAATATGAGTATGTTCCTTAAGGAGCTGCAGGAACCCGACTGTAATGATGACAAATGAGAGATCCCAGGAATAATAAGATCAGTCTTGCATATAGGCAGCAGCGCAACTGAGACTCTGTATGACATAGATGCGCTTGTTGTACAGAGAAATTGGGCCCTTATATTCTGATAGAGAACATTCCCTCTTCTTAACAGCTTGTACTTGACAGGCTGACAGAGCGAAGGTTGTGCCTTGTGCTGCTCCGCTCTCTTTCCCCTTCTGCTCCATCCTCCCTCCAGTGTCCTGCTGCATGGTGGGGCCAGGCTGAGAGCCGCTGAGGGCAGGGATCATATCCAAGGGGAGCAGAGACCAGGCTGGTATCCTGACCCTATTGTATAGGTTAAACAAGACATCTAAAGGATGGTAGATATTTTTCTATCTTAATAAATATTTTTTATTCTTTCATATGCATTTTAAAATGTTACTGTGTTTTCCCCTGCAATGTTTTAAAATAATTGGCACATTACTTCATGAATAGGAGAATTTCCTGCTAACAGACCAGATGTAGAATCAAAGCCCTGGGTAGACCTAGTCTGTTTTACTCCCAATAATCTATTACTTGGGTGTTTTTAAGGAATGATAAATTGCCTCTGATTCTTAAATAGGTTATTTTAAACTGTAGCCAGTCAGCCTCTGATAGGAGCCATATTTTGCTAAACCATATAAATCATGTGCTGATTTTTACTTTAACTTACTTTCATTTTGTTATCTTCTCCTTAATCTCTTTGTATTGGTAGCGCATCTGGGCAACCAAACTGAATTTTTGCATGGAGAGCTTCAGAACAGATGTGCCACCAGCATGTCCACTGATAGTGTATTATGTCACACTTGCCTGAAGTGCTTATAATTTTTTTTGTGCAAAATCACTGTATGCTGGGCCTTAAAATGTACTGCACAGCTGCTGGATTGACATGGGGAGAAGGAAGGATATGCTAAGGCTTTTGTGTGGTTTTAGTCTATGCCTAGAAGTATGTCTTCTACCAGTAAATAAAACAGTGTAATCTCCAAAAGCCACAACTTTCAAAACTTTTAGGTGTTTATATTTGCACTGGATCCCATGCAGGTAGACTGATTTCCAAAACAGGCGAGCATTTGCAGCTTTTCTTGAGGTTAATAAAAATTCATTTTCTCTGAAATACAGTTCCATTCTGCAAGTTTCTCACACAAGATTTCCATGGTGAATATTAGACCTACACTGTGGAAAACACTGGGTACAGCATTATGATTAAAAAAAAAAAAAGTTGGGCACCCACCAGATTCTACCAAATGTATCCAGAATCTTCAATGTTTAATCTCTTGGATGTATTATGTTGGAATAAATTTTTAAAAGACTTCAGCTATGACTAAGGAGAATAGTAGGTAATGAAGAACCTCCTCAGAGAAGGGAGTAGAGAACGTACTGTGGAGTAAGATGCGCAGGGTGATGCCTAAGAGTGAGTTCTGCCATAAGCATGTGGACGGCTTCATTGTCCTTCAGAGGCAACCCATTCATTCAAACGACATGGTGGGTCATCACGTCCTTCACTCTCCAGCACATAAGCAGCAGAGTAAGAGTGCTACGATTAGGTGGGCAGCCAGCTACTTCCCACTTGGGTGAAAAGACTTTGCCAAAATCAGGGACAAGAGGGAAGCGAGTTGTTTGTTGCTTCTTCACTCCTCTTTGCAGATAGGAATCTAGACACTGGACTTTCTTCCTTCTGAGTAATATATACCTTTCCTCATTCTTCTGAGCACTATATACCTTGACTCATTGCAGGCCTACTTCAAAGGCACAGAAATCAGAGGGAGCACTCTCAGACCTTTTCTCACTAGGGTGAAGTCATACGTTCTCACCTCAGGACAGGTAAACAGTAAGTTGTCTCAGCTGAGATCTCAGCAAAGACATGGGAGTTATTTTCTCATCTTCAAGATCTAGTTAAAATCCAAGCTTATCTCAGTTTATTAATGTGCATGAAAACACCCTGTGGATTTTATTTAAAAGTAGTTGAATAGGTACAGTATCTATTTATTGAGGTACAACTATTTTAATGAAAAGTAAAACAGCAAAAACAAAGAGTGCAGGTCTTAAAACGTAAAGTAAAATTGCTGGAAGAGTAACAATGGTTCTGTTGTACTCCTATAAAAAGCAGAATGTGATGGCCTAATTGAGTTTTATTAGGCATGGCTTTCTAATTGTTGATGTGACTGAACAATCAAACCTGTAAAAGGTGTTTGGCTAATATTCTGAGCAGTGTAATTCCTTAAGAAAACTTAGCTATCATACAGTATTCACTTTTAATTAGTACCTTTCATGTCAGATAACTGAGGAATTAAGAGGATAAATAGAGCCACCTTAGCTTTTCATGGCTCATTTGCATCTTGTATAGACCTTTGAAGTTTAGTAGCATGTTATGTCCTCCTTACATTCAAATAAAACAGCTCTGCATGTCACGAAGCAACCAGTTCATGAAAGAAGTCTCAAGAAAACTCAGCATACAGAAGTTCAAAAAGGATGGTGGCTCTAAGCTCTCTTTTTAGGAAGTGCTCCAGTACTTAAGCTTTTGCACCTGTGAAATTCAAGCAGTCGTTTTAAATAAAAGCTCTAAAAGTAAGCCCTGGCAGCTTAGTCTACAGAGGGTTGGCAACTGCTGTGGAGCAGATTGACAGCACAATTATTATCTGCGAGGTGTGCCCCACTGGGAAAAGGCTGAGCTTGGGCAGTTTCTTCATGTCACAGCATGTGACAAAAGGTTACCAGAAGTCCTGTCCTACCACAACAGTCCATGTGTCAATTGGCTCTAGCAATGGCATCCAGGCTTCCATTGAAGAACTTCTTACTATGATGTAAGAAGTGGCTGGCTTCTTGGCTGACTCCAGCCATGATTTGGATTAGAGAAGGATATGGGCAGAGAAGCATCATGTCAGTAAGAACATACACTATCCTGGGTGATAGTAACTATGTGTGTACTTATTGTCCCCTTATTTTTTCCCCTTAATTTTAAATACCAACAATTAATACTATCCCCTTAAATTTCTCTAAGTCTGTGTTCACACAGTATTTAAAGAGGAGGTAAGTTGTTTCTGAACAGGGAGTCCTAGCAATGCGGAAGGCTGTCAGCTCCAGCAGGAGACAAACTCCTCAAAAAGCTCTTTTTCTCGTGTTATGCATGGAAGTCAGCGTGAGGTAGGACTTGGAGTTTGATCATTATTTTGTGGAGCCAAGAACAGAGGGAAAAGACTTAGAACTTTCAGACAAGAAATCAGTTTATTGAGAACACTAGGCCTATATTACTCACTGATTTATCTAAGTAGGCAAACAAAACAAAGTATTAGAAGAGTGGCTCTCATCAATAAAAATATAAGCGTGCTTTTGTTTTTGCTGAGATCAGAAAAATAATCCACCCTTAGAGTACAGATTGCCTTAGTTTGGAATACCCGTGAAGGAAAAAAAGGTTATAGCTGGTCAGGTTGACAGAGCTGGTGGAAGTGGTGTCCCCTTTCACATATGGCTCAGGCTTTCAAGAACTCTCCAAAGTAGTAGACACTTAAGTTACATTTCTTTGTGATTTAGGCAGAAAGTGAATTAGTATTTGAGTCTCACATTACTTGAGCAAGAGCTCTACGCAGTTGAGGACTTTGGGTTGTGCTTCCCTCAATTCTTCTGGTTGATGCTGCTTTTGTCCAAAAGACTTAATCACTGAGACAGATCACAGGAAAAATATTCTTTACCTGGTGGTCACATTAGTCTTTTGAATGGTGGGATTATCTCTGCCCCATTCTCTGTCAGGTTCCAGTTCCATATCCGGTGAAAGTTTAATTATTTTTGCAAAATGAAGCGGCACTAATGAGAGACTGAGAGCATACAATGCCAAAGTCCCCTCCAACCTTTATGGGAGGTAGGAGATGGATGTTAAGCCTCGGGGGGAAGAACTTAGCAAGCCTCTCACAACCTGAACAAGTGATCCGAACTCCTCCAGTGAAAGGGAGGCATTAATCTTTCCTATAATGCTGTATGGATCTCGCCTCAAAATTCACACTAGAATTTCTGAGAAGTTCTGGGAAATCACACTTTGAAACATGTTTACCATCTGCAAGTATAAAACAATGTCAAACTAAGCCACCAAAAAAGCACAATCAAAACTTCATTAAAAATAAGGCCATCTCATTTTTAGGGTGTTCTCATAGCTTAGTGTCCTTTTATAGTTATAGTCTAAATAGACCTGCAAGCAAACCTTTCCCTCAGTGTCTCGGAATGAGTCAGTGCCTCAAGCTTCTCCTGGGATGGACCTCACCGCAATTTCTTGTTTCTGCAGACAGGCTGTGCAATAAATAAGCCTGAGAGTGATGCATAAGAAAAACAAAATTATGTTGTTAATAGGCAGATGCCTAGGAATGCAGCCGAGTGACACATTCTGAGTGTTATTTCCAAGCAAATATTGTTGTTTGTAAAGAGATAGCGCAAGATGTAAAGCTATCCTGAAATTATAATCATAATTCACTGCTGTCTACTTAAAGAGAACTGGTATGACCCTTTATGCAGATACCAACCATAACAATGAAGGTAGGTCTTGACCTTTGACTTTCTGTTCTTCAAATCAGTATTTCTTGTACGCGTGCTTTCAATGGGTTATTAACTTTGGAGTGAACTATTCTCCTAAGCATGCTTCATTATAATTCCACTAAAGTTAATTTACAATAGTAGTAGTTTTGGCTTGCAGAAGGACCGAAAGGATTACCATTCTACCATGTTGGACATTACAGACACACACAATTAACTCTGAGAATTTTGTCTTCTCCGTTGGTTAGGTGTCATTTTATCTGAGAGTTCAGATTAGCTGACCAGGTGTTTTTCAGCACTACATTTCAAAGACAGAGATTTAGCTTTGTCTGATTTAGAACAGGAATATTCTTGAATGATGAGGGAAATTAATTTTGACCATCTGACACCATCTAGAAGAAAGGTATGAGAGTCACAGGTGCCAAGCAGCTCAGAAACCTGAACATAAGATAAAGGCTTTCCACTATTCTACTTTTAAGCACTCAAGCAACTGAATGAGCACAAGCCATAAACTCCAGCCTTGATCACTCAAGCACATAATATAGTTTAGTGCTCCAATGTCTAAGGTGTCACCTTGGTAGGAGTTATTGAACATGTGGTCTCAACAATTGCGCCATTAATTGTGAACAGATAATATTCCTTCTCATTATCCTTCTGCAGCACAGTTATAACCAAATAAGGCAGGAGGAGACTTTAATAGACATGTGACTTCCAGTGAAATATTTTGACACCAGAGCCAATTAATACAGTTGCCTATTCCAGAAATTGGATTTGTTCAGTCCACATCCTTCAGATTCTTGATCCTGAAGATAATTCTCCCTGATACTCAGGAAACTTCAACAAAACAAAAATGGACTGAAACAGAAAGCAAATCCTTTCTTATGGTACATATTCATAAGGCCAGGGAAAGTATTTCAGTAACTGACTGTCAGAAGTGCACAAGCTAAATTCTGCACACATCTTTGGTGTGCAGAAGCTTCTTGTCTTGTACCCAGAGAACTCCAAAGAAGTGGACAGTGCTGGGAAGATAATTAACAGTACCGTAGCATAACTTGTGAAACAATTTTACATTGCAGTAGAGATGGCATTGTGAGGTGCCATTTTTCCTGAGTCTCCTATCAAAATCACTCAGTTTGTCAGTATAAGTAATTATTTCTCAATTTAGCTCAGATTGACTGTCAAGACGCTTCCTCTCCCATCTCCTGTATTATATCCACTTACAGAAACCCTGTGCTTCGCATTATTAGCAAAGACATTTTTGTGCAACTTTACACACCTTCAGTGATGCCCAAGTGACCTCATTACACTTCTGTAGCTTTACACCTATTCCAACATATCCACTCTCTGATGGCAACCCAAAAGGATGCAATAAGCGTATTATTCAGCCTGCAGAATATATACAACATGCTTCGGAAAGAGCTCAGCATGAATTTCAGGACGAAGCCTGAATTTGTGGGACTGGCAACTAGCAAAAACATCAACCATCTGTAAATGTGATACAGAAATCACTGAACAGAATGAATATCAATAAGGCAGTTGATGTGCCAACAACACTTCTACTTACTACATCAAATATCTCTACTTTGCTCGTACTTTGTCTTTCCATCATTTCCCCTGTTGTATGTTTCTCCACCTCTTGTTGTCAATTACTAGCAGCTACATCATTACAATAATCAGATTATCTCCTAGGCTAGTAACTGCCTCGTTCCCTTCAGAAGCTGAATGGAGAAATTATTACAAAAAAGAAAAGCTATTCTTCATTCTGGGATAGAGAAGAAAGAATAACAAGACAGATAGCTCTATGGGCCCCAAAGCAGGAATTAGGAAAGAATTAACTCACAATACTTCACATGGCCAAGAACAGTATTTTCATTTTACCTCTGAAGCCCGAACAGGGATCATAAAGACCCAATTGTCAAGCAGGAAAATTACTGATACTGTTTATCAAGGCATTCATTTCTGGTCAGATGCCTACAGCCAGTAATTGTCCTCACCTACACAGGAAGGGCAGCACTCGCTGGTGTTCCCTGCTCCCAGACCCTGAGGAAGGTATTCATAAAACTTTGAGAACATTTAGCTCTTTGTCACTTGGACTAGATAAACCACTTACGCAAGCTAGTAACAACCTCACGCAGTTTCTCTGATGAGCTTAGATACCATGGTGACAGTAGAAATATCTAGGATGGAAGACAGAGAAATTACCAAGTTATTTTGTTGAGAATCACTGCAAGGAAAGGTCTTAGACTTTCCTCTAAGATTTAACACTGAGCTAACTACCTCAATGTATAAAACACACTTTTTGCAACAATGACATGATTATAGCCAGCTAAGAAGTTTTCAGGAAAATTATCCAGCATAGTAAGAGAATTCAGAGTTTTCTACTCAGACGACTTAATGTAACCCAAAAAGACGTTCTTTTTCTCTTTTCAGTTGGGGCCAGACTAAAGATCCAGTCAATCGGCATTCCAGGCCTGCTGTGAAATGTTATAGCCATTTTTACAGACCAGTAAGCTGAGATGCACAGAGTGAGTTAGTGTCAGTCAAAATAAGAGCTCAAGGAAGTTTTATGGTCTCATTAGTAGCCAGAAATGCTTTTGACATTTTGGGTAAAGAGGCATATTTCACAATGTAAAGACTGGTCTATTTATGTAGATGCACAACTACAAGGCATCTTTTTCAGCTGCAGTGCAGAAAAGCCTTTTAATTTTCATTTTACTCCATCATGCAGGCTGTGATCACAATGACACTCAAGATTAAAGATAGGGAATTAAGCATGGCCTCTTGGACATTTGAATAATACTTTTTTATTGCTAATAATCATTCTTCCAGATCATAATAAAGGGTAAAGAAAATAAATTATATCATCGTTATCTTCATATCTTGATGTGTGATTTGGCTATGAACCACAGTGACTAAATTTAGTATTATTAAAATTTAGAATGTTACACTTGTAGTACATCACAAACCACCTAGAAGTTCCAGTCAAAGAGCAGGTTCCCATTGTGCAGCACATTTTAATTATTACTAGTAGTTATTTCCGCCAACAGAAAATAGCATCTCTTACATGAAGGTCTCTCACTGCACAAGCAGAATTCGCTACCCCACAGGTGATCTGGGACCTCCTTTCCCTGGAATCCAGAGGAATTAACATCCATCCCAGGTATTTAGTGTCAGCCTACTTTTGATACTTCACAGATTTCTGTCTAGTAATTAAGGATGAAAGAAGGCAGTGTCCCTCCCTGAACCCAGCTGTATTGGAGAACTTGCTGAGAGCTATTGTTAGGAAGAGGAATGAGGTATTCTTTCCCTATAGTGACTTGGCAAAAATAGTCTACCAAACCAGCCAGTGATCCTGGGTAAACAATAAGATCCTAAATTAAAGGACAGCAAAGAAAGCGAGAATAAGCAAAGAATTACTATTCGTGGACTTGCCTACTCATCAAAGCATGGATGGAAGTAGTTATGCCAATATAAATATGTGCAGAATGTATGGTATGGTGTAGCTCGATACCTCTCTTACTTCATCCATACTAGGAGCTGTACTGTCACAACTATTTTGCATTAAAATATCACATTGCTGACAGAGAAAGAGTATCATAAATGCTGTGCAGCTGGAGGTAGATGTGGTATTTTTCTTCTGAAGTTCAGCTGCCCAGTGACCTACCCCATGCCATCCACTCTTTTCAGGGTGTTTTTTTTCCTTCATGTTGCTGTGTGACCGATGGCCAATTGCCAAGGAGAGGAAAGAATTTTCTGGAAATTTAAAGTATTAAATCTGCAGTGGTTAGAAAGGATTTTTTCCTCCAACAGAGATTAAAAAAAGTGTGTGCAATCTGGCTGCATCTGAATGCCAAAAGAAATATGACAGCTCTTAATGCTTGGGAAAAGCTTTTTTAAAAAAATGAATTAATTTATTTATCTCTCTCTCTTTATTTTTTTTTTTAATAAAATAAATAAAGTCTTGTTTCTTAAGGAAAAAAGGTTTAGGAAATCACACTCTGTCTGCCAAACTTTTTCAGTAACTTTTGAACCTGTTGCAATTCCTGAACAAATTCCAACCTAATCTGATCAAGGGATAAAGGGCTCAAAAATTTATGTCCTCACAAACTTTGTGAAAATCAGGGAATGTATAAAGGAAAAATATCAAAACTAGGATCTCTGTGGTTGGACAGGCTGAAGCAAACCCTCTGGCTATCCATTACATTTGCCATGGCCAGGCGATCAGCACACGCGTCTCTAAATTTACTGTGACACCTGCCTTTCATAGTCATGGGTCTTGGGGTGGCACGTAGGCAGCGTAGGAGCAGAGCTATGGCTTCACAGTGATGGGGTACACGTGAGAAGATACAGGAATGCCGTACTCAGGTACTGATGCTGCTTTAGTTCTGCTGCTTATGGAATAACTTCACTTATTTTCTACTTTCACCTCTTGCCTGGCACTCTTCCTTTCCTAAAATAAAATAAATAATTCACTGTCTATCAATCATTCTCATTGCAATAGGTCTGTTCTGGTTCATGGCTAAGTCTAAGAAAAGGGAAATCTCAAGGAAATCTGAGCCCTTTGACTTAATGAACAAATTAGGCCAAATTATTGAGAACAGATTCACCCATTGAACTCTGTGAGAGGAGCTGTTCTTGACAGGACAGGCTCCCCTCTCCCCCCCGCTTTAAAACTTCCTTTTCTCTCTCCTCTTTCTCTTCTGGCTAATCCTTGTGAAAATGTTTTTCTGGTTTCTGTCTCTTTTTTCTTATAGCTGCCTTGCCAATTCACTCTCACCCCAGGACCACTGCTCTCTCTGTATTGCCCCCTCTGCCATCCCATTATAGGGAAGACCTAGAGAAGCAAAGATAGTTATTTTGCCAATTTCCCATGGGTCTAGTTCATTGGACATGGTTTTGCAACTCTGAAATATTGTTTTAATAAAGTTCAAGAGAGGAAACTATTGGCACTAAAAATGAATACATACTTTTGGTGGAATCTTTTATCTTACAGGTAATAGAAGAGGGAATTTCTGGAGGAGACTTGATTACTACTGGGACAGAGGGGGGTAAATTGACTTCAGATATGGGATACTTCTGACATACCAATACTGTTCCTTAGCTCCAGATACAAACACGTACAAATGCCCTTTTTGCTTTCTTTTCTTTATTCCTGGTACTTTTTTTTTTTTTGCACATACTTTTGAGTTTAAATGGAGCTTTCTTCATAGGATAACCTATCAGGGCAACTTTTTTTTTTTCTCTACACAAGATTGTAAACCCTAGTTAACCAATTGAAGCCCAAGAAACAGGAGTTATAAATGCTAACAAAGTTGAACTAAAAAATCAGTTTACTGGGTTTAAGGGAATGGCACTGTTTTAATTATCTGCATTTTAAATAGGGATCATCCATCACTGAAACATTTACAAATGACTTATTTTTTTGAAGGCTTCAACCTGAAACCACAGAAACTGAGACCGTTCTAGTTTTGAATTAAAAACAAACAAACAACCAAAAAAAACCCAAACCCCAAACCAGCACTTTTGTGGGTTTTTTTTTTGTTTTTTTTTTCATTGAAAAAAATAATATTTGAAAATGTTCTCATAAATTTACTTCCCGGTGCAGCGTCTCACTTCAGGCGTTTTGCCTTGTTGAATGTGTCCGGCCGATGGGGGAGGGCTGGGAAGGGCAGACTCCCTTCAGGAGGGTGTGGAAAAGGAACGGGGCAGGAGGAAGGGCACGGCGCCGAAGCGGTGCGTTATTCATTGAGAGCGGAGGAGCGAACCGGGCAAGGCGGGACCCCGCTGCTCTCCCTTTCCCGCAGCCACCTCGGAAACTTTTGAACGCCAACGCAAAGCCGACCGGCACCATGAATTATTAACCTCCAACTTACACCAGCCAAAAGCCGAACACGCCGCCCCGGCCCCAGCCGGGGCTCCGCGCCTACACCTCCCGTCAGCCCGCGGCGCAGGGCCCCGCTCCGGCCTGCCCAGGCCCCTGCCCCCTGAGGGAGCCGCCGCCGCGGAAAACGCCATTTGGTAACTTTCGCCCGCTGGGCTGTATCAACCCCGGAAAGTGGGAGGGAGCTGTAGGACTCCCTTCTCGTTCTTCGGTGGGACGCTGCCCTCTTCCTCGGGAGGCGTCGCGGCAGGCAGCCCGGGCGGCTGGCGGGGCCTTCCTCGGGCGGTGGCGCCGCCATTGCGCCTCCCTCTCTCCAAGATGGCGGCGCCGTTGGCGGTAAATTCGGGTAAGAGGAATCTGAGCGTGGGGCTGTGGCTGCTCCTCCTCCTCCTTCTCCGCGGTGGTGCCGCTCGACGTCTTGCCCGCAGCCCGCCCGCCAGCCGGTCGGGCCACGCTGGCCCCGCGCCCCTCCTCAAAGTCCGCGGAGCCGGGGTCGGCGGCCTTCGCGGCACTGGGAAGGCCGAGAGTGAGGAGGCGGCGCGGCCCGGGCGGGTGGCGGGTTGTGGGGGCCGCGGTGGTGCTGGCAGGCGGTGGGGAGAGCGGCCTCCGTGCGGGCCTCCTGCCGTGCGGTGGCGTCCGGGGCGCTCAGGCCGCGCAGAGGTGATGGAGGTGCGGGGTCAGAGCTGCCGCCGTGCCCGGCCCATGCGGGCAAGGAGCGCATGAAGCTGGCGACGTGAGACAGCAAAGGCCGCCTTGGTTCGAGAGGACTGTGTTAGCTCAGTGCGTGTGTGACGAAGCATCGCTTGTGTATTGCTCTCATCTCTTAATGCTGTGCGCCAATAAAAGGCGAAAAAGAAACGTGTCCTGAATTTTGCTCTGTTCTGCAGGAGTAGTCTGTAAATGTTGAGCTGGTTTCTCTTGCGCTGAGCGTTGCTAGGGATTAGGAGCATCAGGATCATTCCTGGTCCTTTCAGGGCCTGTCACAAGGAGCTGTTTTGGGTTACTAAGGCAGCACTTACCCAGTATAATTGGGGAATAAATCTAATACAAAACAAAATGACCAGATAATGGGAGAATAATTTAGGAGGTCGTCTGGTTCAAGCCTCCTTCTCTTCCTTCCTCTTAAAGCAACATCAGCTCAATCGAGTGGCTCAGGGCCTTATCTAAACTAGTTTTGAATACTTATAAGGATGAAGATCTTCCCAGAGGCCGCTCTGGGCTTCTGTTACAATGTGTGACCACCCTCACGCGTTGGTGGTTTTGTTTTTGTTTTTTTTTTTTTTTTTTCCCTGCTGGCTAATTGGAAGTTTTGGTATTGCAGCTTGTGTCAGTTGCTGCTGATCTTCTCCCGGGGTACCTCTGTCTCTGTTTTCTGTGAACAGTGTCATACAAGAGTTGAAAACAACAAAGCCCTCATCTCTCTTTACCTTTTTCTCTTAAGACTGAACAAGGTTGGTTCCTTCAGCCTCTCCTCATTCATCCCATTCTTCAGCTCCCTATTTCAGTGTCTTACTCTGGGCACCCCAAAACTGGACACAGTACTGGAGTGAAGGACTCTCAGAGATGTCTAAATAATCACTTCCCTATACCTGCTGGCTGCAACTCTGTTAGTACAGCTTGCCTTTGCTGCGAGGATGTGCTGCTGACTAGTGTACAGCTTCCCATCTACCAGGACACTTGGGTGTTTTTCTGTAACGCTGCTTTTTAGCCGCTTGGTCCCCAGCCTGCACTGTTGCTTGGAGTTATTCTGTCTCGGGTGCAAGACATTGCATTTGCGGTTGTTGACACAGGGAGAACGGAGACCCTGTGAAAAGCAGTTGTGACTGAAATATGGGCATGGCCAAAAAGTCTGTAACTAAGATGGTGTGTGTCATAGTGACTAGTTAATAAAGTTAAGAGCTCCATTCCTGTGTCAAGCAAGGAGCAAATTTTACGGAGAAGATACTTTGATCTAATGGAATCAGTTCCATCCCTGTTCCCTCACAGAAAAGCAGTAGTAAAGCAAAGGCCCTTCATTTGAAACATGACTTTGTTAGAGTGGAAACTGGAGTAGTTCAAATGAGGCTACACTTTACTGTATGAATTGCATGGCAAGAAATTTTGTAGCTTTATAATTAAAAAGAAAAAAAGAGTTTTGCACCTAAAAGATGGGCTAAAAATTAAAGCAGATGTGGCACTAGAACTAATGAAGATTTTGCCTTAAGTTACAGTGTATACCCACCACTATAAGGGTGGTGTAAGGTGGTGTACCGCCACTGTGAGGGTGATGAGGCACTGGCACAGGTTGCCCAGGGAAGTTGTGGATGCCCCGTCCCTGGAAGTGTTCAAGGCCAGGCTGGATGGGGCTTTGAGCAGCCTGGTCTAGTGGGAGGTGTCCCTGCCCATGGCAGGGAACTAGATGATCTTTAAGGTCCCTTCCAACCTGAACCATTCTGTGATTCTGTATATTGTTTGTGGAACAGACATAGCGTGGTTAAGTCTATAGCTTGTCAAAAAGTTCAAGTTTAAGTATCAACTGTTGTTGTTGACAAAAGAAGCAACTCAGCCTTTCCTTCCTTGCTGTTCCTGATGGGATGGTCAGCCTTTCTAAAACTGTAACAACAATAGGAATAGCGTAAGTGGTGAAAAAGCACGATTGCTACAGTCCAACCTTTTTTCCATCCCAGTTGTGTATTCCTTTCTCTGCAATATTCCATCTTTGTGCTAGCATAGCGTGTGCCATCACAGAGCAAACTGGGTTGTAGATGTGATCCTGCTGAAAACAAACTTTTTTTGGATTAATTTACAGTTTGAGAAGTTAGATCCTTTTATTTGTTTTAGTGCCTTACAGTACGTGTATTTGGGCTGGTGCAAAGCTATTGTGTTGTAGGGACAAGAGCAAAGAAATGGGCCAGGGAAATAGTTGAACAGGTTTTGGCAGGCATCGTGGGTTGCTGCTTTTCATAAGAGTGAAAAGACTGTTTAGAGTGGAAGTAATTCTCTGAACTCTGAAGTTATGTGAGAGAGACAGTTAACAGCCTGGAGTGTGAGATTACTTGTCCAATAGTATCTATTTTTAATGCGTCTGTTTAGGCAGGGGTAACATGAGGTGATTAAAACACTGATGTTTAAAAAGGACGGAAGATTTGTCCTTTTTACAGTCTGTCCTCTCAGATACAGCTCTTCTGGCACTGCTAATTGCATTGTAAAGGACAGCGTGCGACAGAGTAGTTTTTGTTAGTGCTGAGTTTGGGGTGAGAGGGCTTGTTTTGGTTTTATTCTTGTTTTATGTGGTTTCTTCCTTTGCAACAGAATAAAAGTGACAAAATTTTGGGTAGTTTATTGCTGCTTCCAAGACAGCTTAGATACTGGTAAAACTGACTGATACCAAGGGTCTCGGTCTCTGAGACCTGCTCTTGTCTCTGTGCTGACTCGCTGCACTTCGACTTGGCTTATTCTGCCTTATTATTCAGGGCGTCCATGTAGTATTTTGCATTACTTTGAGGTGGTGTCTTGATTGTATGAAAGAGAGGGGCATCTTCACATCAGAGTAGCTACCTTTTGCTTGCTGCCTTAATGTAAGCAGCCTGGTCAAGACGAGCTGCAGATATATTTGACTTTGCACCTATTCACTGTTACCTTGAGGGATAGAGCTGGCTAGAACAACATACACAAAGATAAAATGTTGCCTCTGCACTTGATTTTATACCGTAATATTAACTTGTACATTAAAAAGAAGAGGGAGAGGGAGAAGTTTAAGCCAGTTTTGAGTGAAATGTTAGTATTTTTGTAGATAGGCTAACCTGCAAGGCATAGTTCCATTTTATTGTTTCTTCAGAAACAAAGTGACTTTCAGAGGTTTCTGCCTTTCACTACCCTCTTGTTCTTTCCCTCTGCACTTCGGGTATTGCTCTTTCAGTTGTTTCAATGCTTAGCAGGGCCACTTTGTAACCTGTGTTAATGAAATAATCTGATTTTTAAAAACAGGATTGGAAGAACTCTGGAAAATGTCGCTGCTTTTTTAAATTTGGATCACTTGACTAACATGACTTCCAGTGCGGGGTCTTAATTAATTAAGCAGGTGTGTGTACGGTTGGGAACAAGTGGCTCTGAATGAAGGAGGGCAGCAACCTCTTAAAGTAGCTTTTTCACTACCAAAATTGTAGCATGCAAAAACCACCGCTAGCTTATCTTTGGGTCAGGGACCATCTCAGTAGATGCTCAGAAACACATAACACTACCTACAATCAGGCAGTGGGTGTTATGTGGTAGCTTGCAGGCAAACTGAATACAATTGGTAATAAATTTATCTGGTATGTTTAGCAGTGACTTGTGGTGTGTAGAATCTGAAACTTTCACAAATACAAATGATATCTAACAAGGAAAATGTTTTGATATGTCTGTTTAATGTGGGTCTTAACGTTTTGAGTTGTGTGGCGGTTGTTTTTTTTTTGGTTTTTTTTTTTTTTAACAGGATGTTAATACTAAGTGGTAAGAATAATTTTCCATCTGTGAGGTTTTCAATTTAGACAACGGTTCTGTCAGAAGTTTGAAGACTAGTTTGGCATACTGTTTTCATGAGACCCGAAGCAAATAAGGAAACTTCTAGTGCAATCTTCAGGCTACAGACTTTGGGTCCGTAGTGGTACAACTTCTACTGAGGAAGAGATCATTTCAGCTGTAGTACTGAATTCAGATTTGAAGTATGCAGAGGAAACCTTTTTCCCCAGTGTTGAGGAGGAGGAGAGATTGCATTTCTAGAGTAGGGTCAGGTTTATCTTGAATAATAATGTATTTGTTTGCTAGCTTCCAGAACTAATCTGGTCTCTTCTAATTATATTGATCTGTCTATTTCTAGGAAAGGAAATTCATCCCTTTATGAAGCTGTTGTGGACAATGTTAGCAGCAAATGTGTCTCAGGGATCAGTAGTACTTGTTTGATTGTTTTTTTAAAAATAAACATGAGAAAATGAAAAAGTCTTTAGGCTTATGATTTTTGTTTCTTACGTAATACTGCCCTTAATCATATGGTTTTGGTTTCTCGTATATTTTATTCTGCAGAGTCTGATGCAATGATGCACCAGATCATGATAGCACTGCTGTTCATTTTCAGTCCCTCATATATTAGGTATTTCTTTGTTTTGGATTTTTCTGTCAAAAATGGAAAGCGGGAAGCCTGCCTTGCTGAGTGTTCTGGTTTTGGCTGGGATAGAGTTCGTTTTCTTACTAGCAGCTGGCATAGTGATATGTTTTGGATTTAGGATGAGAATAATGTTGAACATACTAATATTTTAGTTGTTGCTAAGTAGTCAAGGACTTTTCAGCTTCTCATGGCGGGGGGCACGCAAGATGCTGGGAGGGGACACAGCCAGGACAGCTGATCCAAACTGACCAAAGGGATATTCCATACCATATGACGTCATGCTCAGTATATAAGCCTGGAGGAAGAAGAAAGAAGCGGGGGATGTTTGGAGTGCTAGTGTTTGTCTTCCCAAGTAACTGTTACGTGTGATGGAGCCCTGCTTTCCTGGAAATGTCTGAACACCTGCCTGCCCATGGGAAGCAGTGAATGAATTCCTTCTTTTGCTTTGCTTGCATGCATAGCTTTTGCATTGCCAATTAAATTGTCTTTATCTCAACCCATGAGTTTTCTTACTTTTACTTTTCTGATTCTCTCCCCCATCGCACTGAGCAGGAGTGAGTGAGTGGCTGTGTGGTGCTTAGTTACTGGCTGGGGTTAAACCATGACACTGAGTTTACCGCCAGATTCAAGGTCTGCTCTCTAGTTCTTAGTTATCCTTTAATCTTACCAAATTGGGTAGAATTTCTTAGGCGTATAAGGATGCAAGATTACACCCAGAGATTGTATCAAATATCTTCATAACATGACTTTCAGCCCCAGAATTTATCTGCATACATGATCTTTTCTGCTTCTCTAGATCCTTAAATGCAATTAGGCTTTATATCACACCATTGCTGGGTTGGGTTTTTTTTGGTGCCTTAAGAGGGGAAAATATGCTTTGCTTGATGGGCATAACAGTCTCTACTGTCAAGTCGAGATTAACAGTAAGTTAAAAAAGTATCCTTATTGAAAATAGCATATTAATACTTTGCTTCCTTTGTTTCTTTCTGTATTTCAAATACATTGGTTTTTTTGTTTTATTTCTTCATTTAGCTGCCAGCTTGTGGGGTCCATATAAGGACATATGGCAGACTGTAATGAATGCCATTTGGAAAAGGCAACCTGAAGCTATTCATCGCCTTGACCAGGTTTTAAAGAAGCACAAATCTGACTTCATTTCTCTCTTCAGAAATCCGGTACTGGACTGATGCTCTCTTGTGGAATGAATTGGAGGGTTGATGATTTACTCTGTCTTGTATTGTTGGATTACGTACCATTTAGGCCCTGAGGATTCTTTTCAGTATACGTTTTTACAGTACATAACACAAATGTGTTATAGCAATCTTGTTCTTCTGTAAGAATACAAATAGCTTGAATAATATCTATTCTTTTGAGTCTTGTACAGGAAGACTTTATCTACAACATATTTTTTTCCCCGCATTACTTGAATGCTATTTTGAAAAGAATATTAAAAGTACTGATGTTCCATCAGTCGAGTCTTAGCTTTTTTCACTACTCTTGTGTGTCTGAAATAAAGCACAAAACTATTTTGTCTGGTTTTGGTCCATGTTCATGCTTCAGTCAGGCTAACGAACACACAGAACAAGTGAACACATGAATTTACAAAATATATAATGTCTTGTTAGGAATATGAGATGATGTGGAGAAACTCACTGCTTCTTGGCTGGTGGATCACAAGGTAGCAACTAGAAATATGTCTTCTTTCAGTGGTGTTGCTTCTGAAACAGTATATGGCTTTTTAAACTGATAGATCAGAAAATTTAACAGTCAGCTATAGAGTTTTGTCAGTATATTTTAGCGTCTGAGTTTAATAGAAAAAGAATAATGCAGAAGATAGTGCTTTGGAGTAACTCAACAGTTCTGATCAATAGTCCAGATTTCCTTCATTGAGGTGATACCAATTCCTGTGGAGAATTGTATCAAAACTTACTTTCAGTCTCCATTATTCCGGGTAAACTAAATGTCATCACCAATTTTCTAAGATTATTTTTGGTACATTCCCACAAAGAGACCATTGCCGTGCAAGTGTGAAGCATTTTTAGGATGCCTTTCATATCTCTGTATTTTAAAAACACTGCCTTTGTCTTTATGATGACAACTTAACCTGTCAGAACTGTATTTGTGAGGAAAGATTAATGTGTAAAGCTTTATTCAGTATTTGATCTTGCCATTTTGGATAACTCCCGATGCTTGTTTCTCTTGCAGCCAAAGAATGTACAGCAGCATGAGAAAATCCAGAAAGCAAGTACAGAAGGGGTTGCTATCCAGGGTCAGCAGGGAACTAGGCTTTTGCCAGAGCAACTCATCAGAGAAGCCTTTATCCTCAGTGACCTCTTTGATATTGGAGAGTTGGCAGCTGTTGAGCTCCTTCTAGCTGGTGAGAAGGGAAAATATTTAAGAGCTGGAGAAATAAACTTAAATAGGGCCTTCTTATTTAAGTATATGCTTAACATGAATGCATGATTCAGTCGAGGCCTTAGCTTTCTAACATAGAATGTTCTTAAAAAGAAATCTACTGTCACTGTAATGTAATACGGTAACAGTGTTCTGAACCTTAATGTTCATATTTTATGCAGCTATTGCAAAAGGGGGAATAATTTGAGGTTTTTTAATGATTTACTTTCTCTATCACTGAATTTAAGAATAGTTTAAAAATAATTGTTTGAGAGTCTTGCATAAAGCATCGTAATAGACATTGGTTCTTCAAATTACGTAGTAGTTATACATTGATACATTACTATTTAGATTGTAATCTAATAACTGATTAGTAAGAGAAGTATTCTGGAAAGTGACATGTGCTTTGCATGTAGAAAATATATTTCAGTGTTACTAAAGTATAATTGCTAGTTATTAGTCACTACTGTTCATTATTAACTTTTAAATTCATTGAAGTGGTAGCTTGCTAACTAGTCACCTTTGGAAAGCCATCTTGAAGTCAGCCTCAATTCCTATTTTGAACTTGAATTTTCCATGTAAATTCAGACACGCAATTTCATTTTGAAGAAAGGAAAGATATTTTGCTGGTAATTAGCTTGTATTGATTATTAAGGTGGGTAGATATCAGTTGCAAATATAATTTCTATTAGGATACTTGTGGACTTGAACTTCTATTTCTTTTAAATTTGTGGATATTTTAATATTTTAATATAAATTTTAATACTAGCACCCAAAATTTCTGTGCCTGAAACAAATCAAAGTGATAGTGAATAACAGTGGTTCTTTTGAATGCTACATTTATATTTCAGTTAGAAATATAAAGCTGTTATCAAAATGTATATGCTCAACTTTCTGTGACTATTCTGTGCATTTTCATTTGATAGGAGAACATCAGCAACCTCATTTTCCTGGTCTTACGAGAGGTCTAGTGGCTGTTCTGTTGTACTGGGATGGAAAAAGATGCATTGCCAATTCACTACGAACCCTCATCCAGTCACGCCAAGGCAAGACGTGGACATTGGAACTCAGGTCTGTATTAGGGTGATGACCTGATCAAAGTTCTTTACTTTGGGCGCTTTTAGAACTGATAGGACTCCAGGGAATATGAATATTCTCAAATAAGTTTATTTCTCATAACCTGATGCAGCTGCCTTCACGTTTGTTTTTTAAGCATAGTATTCTTTTTTCTTACGCATGTTTTTATTGGATTATAGGGATATCCATTTTACTTTCAGTTCTTTCACCTTTTGGCTGTGTTTTGCTTCAGACACCCTCCCTGTTAGTGTTGCTCTAACAAGTGATGATTACTCAGTATTTCAGAAACCAAGTTTCTTCCTTTGCTGTGTTCTGAGTTCCTGTGTCCTGCAAAACAGAGAATTGAGCTCCTGCCTTTGCTTAAAATAGATGTGCTGTCTTCTGGCGAACGTAATATGCTAACAATTTTTTATTTTAAAAAGAAAATATTATGCACTATTTATTTCTAATGCACAGTGATTGCTTGACTAGAGAAATACTAAAAGGTCTGTTCTAGTGTAAATATAAATTCTGAAACATAAAATAAATTATTATTTTAGAACTAGCTCTGCCACTCCAGTAAGGTGTATGTAATTGAACAATTGCATTTACTGGTAAGAAAGAGGCTGTGAGCTTGTGAGTTATGTGCATCTTCTGTATATTACTTTTTCCTTTTGATAGAAATCTTAACTAGCTGATCCATGTTGTATTCTCATATTCCATGTTCTTGAAACTAGTTACCTAAAGACTTTGTATCCATTCAGTACAATGTTTTAAGAGGGCACTGTTTACTGATTAGTGATACACGTTTAGTTGCTTTATGTATATAATGTAGTTGTACATTTTCTGGCGGCAAACACATGTGACGGGATTCATTATTTTAGGCTTCCTCTGTGACTGGAAATAGTATGATTAATTGTTAAATTTATATTCTTTTCATTATAGTCAAGAGTTAATATCCATGACAACGCGCTTTACAGATGACCTAATGGAGCAGGGTTTGACTCAGAAGATCCTCACTCTTGTGTCTCACATTGATTTGAACAATGAGTTTGATAAACTCCAGAGAGAGCGAGGATTGGGCAGTGAGAAACATCGCAAAGAGGTAAATACTCACTGAATGGGAATAGTCTTCTGAATTGCTGCACAGATTAGAATACAGTTAGACTGCCCAGAGATATGGAGTGAGTTTTTATTTTTTTTTTTTTACTTTCTCTTCTCTGCCTTTGCAAGCTCTGTTATTGTCTGAGGGATCACAGTAACTACTCCACAGGTTGTGCTGTACCAGTGTGGGATTCGGATTACTTCCTGATGTTAGGGCATACCTTAATTTTAGTGAAGAAGTGTAATCAAGGACAGTAAGAAAGTAAGCCTGATATTTGTGCTATGTGCAAATTACTTTTTTTTTTCAATTTTTTTCTAAAGACTGTATATTAAACAATCTACTCTCACCATTACCATTATCAGCACCATTGGAATAAAAATAGCGAAATAAAATTCACAAATTATTAAAACAGCTTGAAACCAAGTCTACTCAGGCAAATAATGCTCCTGTTAATAATCCAATTGTGTTAATATGAACAGAGGCATTTCTAATAGTGAAGTGAAAATTGCTTGAAAATGAGTTTTAATTTTTGTAATCCTTGAATTTAATTGAGACTGTGACTAACTAGAGAGTATGTTTTTAGTAGAAAGATTTTAAACGTTATTGTTTTAATTTCTGAACTTCTTTGTAATGGGTCATCTGTCTAAAAATTATTCTGTGTTATAATCTGTCAATTTGTTTTCCACTAAATAAAGAACTAGTTTTACACTTTGGCTATTAATCTAGAAATCATGCAAAGAATATCCTTCTGATTTACCTAAAATTACCTTAATTTACCTTAACTTTACCTTAAAATTAATTTAATGCTTAATTTTCAAAGTTGTGGGGTGTTTTTTTTCTTTTTAGGTTAACTACCATATTTCCCTCTATATTCATTAGAACTATTATTCTGCTGGAGTCTGTGTGCAAATCTCTTGCTGTGTTAAGTGTTGAAAAATTTTTTTCTCTTTATCACCATGCACGTGACTTTACTGGAGATAGAATGCTTATAGCTGTTTATTTTTTATTGAACTAGGTTCAATGGATATAGGGCAAGAACGCTACTAGAAGCTTGTAATTCAGCTAAAAAAAACCCAGTTTTACAAAGACCATTATGAAAGGCCATTAGTGGCTTTTTATTTTTTCAGGTTTTTGGGTTTTTTAACTTCACTGTTTTCATAAAACTTTAAGCGGTTAAAACTCAGCTTGGGGGGAGGAATGAAGTTAACAAATAAAACAATGCTTGTCC
The DNA here is from genome assembly GCF_964199755.1 of Larus michahellis. Lineage (NCBI taxonomy): Eukaryota > Metazoa > Chordata > Aves > Charadriiformes > Laridae > Larus > Larus michahellis. The sequence goes on along the minus strand of NC_133896.1, from coordinate 53,115,785 downwards.
TTGTTTGAAAACAGGTAATTTTTGGTGTAACTGTTAGAAAAAAGACAAACTTTGTTTTCAAGAGCCACTGTACTTAATTGTATCATAGCATGCAATATTTTGCCAAACAAAAAGAAAAAAAATATTTTTAGTATGTAAATGCTTGGTAGCCTTTATAAGCCAGCATGATGTTGGGCATGATATTTGTTCCATACGTAATAGGGGGTGATAGATTTCATTTATGTTTATATTCTAAATTTGATATAAGTATTTTCTCTAAGGGATTAAAGTTCCGATTTTAAATGTCCTTCATATTGCTCAATGTCTTAAAAGTTAGATACTTGTATGGTTAGTTGAGGGCATCTCTTTTGGGGCAAGGGGAAGACCTATGACCTTATCTGGATATAACTGCCAGTACAGTTGCGTATTAGAGACAGGAAATTTGACTTCTGTGTGATATGTTTACAGCTACAAAAGTTCTGTGTAGGTTCATGTCTCCTTGACCTTGACAGAGATGCTGATTTGCATGTAGTCATATTCCAGGATACCTACTCACACGACACGTGAAATACATGGGAATACAAATGCATTTAACACGCAGAAATGTACCTCTTGTTGTTTAGCAATTAAAAAACCCCAACATTTTCTACAGCTGCTCTCTTTAGAGTAATTTTTAAACTAACCTAGTCACACTTACTCACTGAAAAGGACAAATTGAACATGTTGCCAGAATATTTATATTCACTGTTTTGGTTTTTTTTTTTTTTTTTTTTTTTTGGCTCTTCTTTTAAAGGTTTCTGATCTCATTAAAGAATGCCGACAGTCCTTGGCTGAAAGTCTGTTTGTCTGGACCTGCCAGTCACCGCTCAGTAAGGATGACACGTTAATCCTCATAAGTTACCTGGAGAAAGTAACAGTGGAAGCTGATGGCTCGTTGGACAGTGTGAACTTGTCTCTTCTCATGGCTCTCCTTTACTGCTTTGATGTCAGTTTTCTGGAACAAGGCACAGAGGATCGTGAAGGTAACGCTGGCAGGTTTCCTGGAGAGGTTCCGTTGTGCAGATGGATAAATTGTTATTTAACCAGTTTGGTTACGGATCAGTAACAAATTGGTAGGATTTTGCATGTTTGTCTTCACATTCATTTACTGGTTGTCGGTGTTGTGTTCGCTTTTGTTGTTCTTCAAGATTTGATGCACCGTCTCCCTCTGCTAGCAGAAAGGCAGTATATAGCAACAATACACACTCGTCTTCAGGAGTCTCAGCCTTGGAAATTACCAGGCCTGCAAGCAACTGTTAGATTAGCCTGGGCCCTGGCACTACGAGGAATATCCCAATTTTCTGATGTGACAGGTAAATTACCTTAAAGTGCAGTTGCTGTACATTAGTATTCAGAGCTTGTAAGTAGTATAAGTCAAAGTATCTGTTACCTTTTTGAAGTGTTAATATTTACCTTTATGATAAGATTACCGTTGACACTCCTTTAAAGCTTTCTCAGTATGTGAGTTTGGTTTTGAGAATTGAATTGCTCTGAAATGTACACAGATATAGAAATAATTAGTTATTAGACTGTAATATTGCATAGTGTCTCATTGAAGTAAGAGATTTTAATGTATTGAAAAATGTGAAAGATTGCATTTTAGCAGTTTTAGTATCATTTGAATGCTGAAATTAAGAATACTTTCATGCTTATGACTCCCTACATCTGTAAATGTTAAACCCCAGTATCTTGAGAGGACAAATCTATTTCTAATAGATTTTTTTTCTCTGTGTTCTTCACAAGCTTTTCAGGCTCCCTGCTAGGTCAGAATTGAGTCTACTGCAGGGTATCTATAAAGAAAGCGTAAACGTTATAATTAATGTTTAATTAAGGTTGGTTTGTGATTCTTGGTTCACAGCCTTAGGTTTGATTGGGTAAATGGATCAATGCTTATCAAAGCTGAGATCATCTCCCGATGTTAGCTTGTATTTTCCTGTACAGGGGGAAGGACATAGTTGATGGAAGCATGTTGATTTACATGTCAGCCAGGTATTCTGAAATATGTTTCATATAGTAACAAATAACTGTAACTTATTTTTTTCCCCTCTTGTGATTTTTTTTTTTTTTTTTTTGTTTTGTTGCCCAGCTCTTGCAGAATTCACTGAGGCAGATGAAGCAATGGCGGAGCTAGCGGTTGCTGATAATGTCTTCCTGTTCCTGACTGAATCTGTTGTGGGGTCTGAAAATTTCTACCAGGAGGAATTTTACATTCGCAAAATTCATAACCTTGTCACAGACTTCCTGGCACTTATGCCAATGAAAGTAAGTTGTTTGTGTGAAACAGTTCTTGAAAAATGTGGGCGTATCTTCTGTATTTCTAACATTAGGACAGGTAGCGTGGAGATTCAGATATGACCCTCAGCTTGGGGTGCTGCGGTTCAGAAAGCTTGTTGGCTTTATGGAACCCATATGTTTTGGGGTTTGTTCTCCGCACTGAAATAGAATGTGATTTTTTTTTTTTTTTTTGAAACACTTCAATGTGGTGAGATTTGCAAAGCAAGCTTTTGTGGTGGTAGTAGTTTGGGCTTTGGTTTTTTTTTTTTTTTTACATGATTAAAATTTAAATGAATGCTGGAATTGATGGCAACATATGTGGGTATTGATTTTGTTGTTGTTTTTTTCTTTTGATACAGACAGCAGTGTAACCTAAACTAACTTACTGGTTTTGTCCCTCATTTTTAATTTATTCTTTTACTAATGATCTTTTCCATGTTTAAGGGGAGGCATTCTGCTTTTTCTTTCAGTAGTATTAATTTTGGGGAAAATGAGCAGCTGTTTTCACTAGAACAGCAGAAATGCTGCAAGAGGGTTTAAAAAAAATAAAGAAAATTTGAAGCAATTACAACAGTTACATTTGTGCAAGACCTTGCATCTAGACACGGAAAATTAAAATCCTATGAAAAAGCTTTTATTTAATTTATGGAGGGTTTGTTTTGTGACCTTCATTGTGTTGAGCTGTAGTTGGAGTTGCCAAATAATTACTTTTTTCAGTGTGCAAAAAGAAGGATTTAAAAATATATTTTGTTCATTGTAACATTGCAGAATGAGAACAATATTGGTAGGAAAAACAATATTTGAGCCTTAAGAAACTTTGAGGGCATATATGAACATGTTGTAGACAGCTTTTAGGTTTAATTCTAATTTATTTATAATCTGTTGGTGTTGCATGTTTTTTTTTCTCAAGCTGTCTTTTTAACCCGCAGAATATTCAAAGAATAAGTATAATGTCAGTTCAAACAAGTTCGTGTTGATAACTTTACAGCTATATTTCTTTTGCAATGGCTGCCTGCGTACAACACTTACCACGTTGTAACAGGCTGTGGACATCCTTTGAAGGCTGCATGCAATGGTGTTTTCTGTGGTGAAGACACAGTAGCCCTTAGGAATCTTTAGAATATATGAGGTATATTTTATGGAAGTTCCTTAAACAATTGAGTGCAAACAGGTTTGGAACTGGGAACTTTTTTATGAAGCAGTTCTTCATTGGATGGTGTTGCTTTACAAAAGATGAAATGTCTCCCTGTAATGATACCAGTTCTTATGAAAGAGTTTGATAGAGGCCAGTACTAGCTTTACAGGAAAGACTTTGTTAGTGTGCAATTGGGATATAGCCCTACAAGGGAATTTTTGTCTTAACTGCTTAGCGGTTGGCTTATGTACTCAGCTATTTCTACTGAATCTCAAATTTTAGGTAGAGAATGTCTGCTTTGCAGGACCTCTTATTTTTTGTATATATGTAACGTTTGTTCAGTTGTATTTAAACTGTAAGTCAGCATTTTATTTCACTCTTCTGTATAGTTTTAACATTTATGCTGCTTGCCAGTGATGATTTGGGTAAATCTTTTGGTGGACTACAATTACAGTCAGAACTCAAAAATTAGCTTTAGTACTTCAGGTAATTCATTATTTCAGTTATCAACACTCGATTTTGTCCATGTATTAATTTTGTTAGTATACTAATTTGTCTAGTTTGCTCTGACCCTTTCCACAGTTATATCTAGTTTTTAACTATTTTTTCTTGATGAGACACAATTATTTGGCTGCTCATTCAATTTTGCAAATTAAGATACATTATAGACCATGATCTGGTCTTTAGTGACTATCACTTTGTTTTAATTTTTGGTGTGTTGAATTGGTTGCTTATTTCTTTCTTGTTCCTCAATGTATGCTTAATATTTAACAAAACTTAACTTTTCATCTCATGGCTATTTGCTTTCTCTAAGCCTCTGGTGGGATGTTTTGTTAAAGGCCTTTTGACATTAAAATTAAATGCCACCTGCTTTTTGTTTAGTAATTAGTTTTTTCAACAGAAAGAATTTTAGGATACTGATTAAAGGGCTTTTTTTTTTTTTTTAATTGCTGCAGTTGTTCTTCCCCTCCCTTCTCTCATTTTTTTTTCCTATTGTATTTATTGACATGTGGTAATGCTTTTAGTTGCAACAGACTGAGTCCAAAGTAATTACATCAGTCCAAAACTTTTCAAAACATAAAGTAGATGTAAGTACAAGTAGCCTTGAATGGCTAAAAAGGTACAATCCACCAATCTATATACAGAAGACATTATTTTACAGTGTTTTCTGTTTCTTTTCAATCCTGGTGGACAATGGTTTAACTTTCTTTGAAGCCAACCTATCTAGCTTTTGAAGTAAAACGAGGAAAAGGATCCATTTCTGGGGCCAAACCAAAGCATCTGGTGAAGTCAGTTGGGAAAAACTCACATGGTATAAGTTCAGGGCTGTAAACTTGAGGGCCTTGGCAGTAAGAAAGTGATTGAACGTATCTTGAAATGTAAGCTTTTGTGGGGACAGGGATTAAAAAAAAAATAAAATAATTGAATATTCTTGTCATGTATGTGCAAGGTCATTGGCTTTCTTAGTTTTTAAGAGACTGTTTAGACAATTCTGTTATTTCTGTTCTGTTACATTCCTAGCTCAATATAGATCAGGTTTTTTTTCTCCACTTCATAAATTGTGTAGGTGAAACAGCTGAGAAACCGTGCTGATGAAGATGCCCGTATGATCCACATGACTCTTCAAACGGGTAGTGATCCACCTGGTTCCCTTCGGAGAGATCTGGAGCATTTAATGCTTTTAGTAAGCCCCACTTTCTTTTAAATTACTGTGGCAAAAAGTGATTGTGACTTTCCTTCTTCATCAGAAAATCCATATCTGAATGATAACATACAGTATGGATCTTTCCCTTTTTGGATTAGAGGAATTTTTTTTTTCTTAAATACAGATACTTTCTATAACTTTTCATGTAAAGGAATTAATTTAATGCCTTGGCTTCTGATGTTAATGTAGTGTCATTTAATTCTTGTTTAGTAGGCAAATACTGCATTGTTTGTTATATTTGAAGAATAGCTGAAGAAGAGCTGAAGTTATTTTACAAAATATTTAAATACATAAATTTAAATTATTGTAAAATTATCTTAACATATCTATTATCTTAAGCCATCTTACTTCAACATAACTTAGACATAAGAATTTTAGGACTATAGGCTATAGGTGGAGTTGAGATCTGGCTAAATACACGGAAGTTCTTTGGAACAGAACACCTTTCTTTTATCTAGACCTTAATGGTTTACACAGTTTTTTATGTTTCTCTAAGTCTTCAAATGTCTCCCTATTTACTGTGGATAAACTAAAATTAAGATATTCCCCCCACTATTGACAATTATGCTGATAAAGGATTGAAATGTTTTAAATAATTTTCATATGTTGATATATTTGTAATGAGAATTTTGGAAGACTGTTTTGTATTTCTGGTAGAGTAGGCTAGGCAAGGTGACCCCATTAAGGCTGTGGAAATACAAATTCTGTAATTTCAGTAGAATTTTGACCACAGGCATGCATTTAAAAGAAAGATCTTTCTGTTTCTGTCATATTTTTTAATAAAAGAAAGAAAATGGAAATAAAATAAAATTGAAAGAAAACTTAAATATCTATGTTTATTTAAATATTAGTTAATAAGGTTACCTACCCACATTTTCAAAAAGACCCCACATCATAAAACAGATTTGCATATTGAACTGGTGCATTTTATATTTTCTGCTCATGAATAAATTAAAAACTTGTATATTTCCCCCTACTTAGCATGAAAACGTACAAATGTGCAATTCTAAACATAGGGATTGCTTGTCTTTTGCAAAGGTAGTTCTTTAGGTTATAGAACTTTAACAGGAAAATTTGTAGCAAAATGCTTTCTTAAGTAGCTTTAAGGTGTATAGTGAACTTAAAAGAAGAACTAGAAATGAAAAATATGTCTATTCAGATAACGGGTAAGATTTCTAATCCTGATACTGGCTAATATATAGAGGTATGCAAATGGTTATTTAAGGAGAAATGCCGCTGTTTTCTTAGCAATGATTTGATGCATAATAATTAGATACAAGGTATCATTTAAAGTTATGAAAGTTTCACTTATATGTTCGTTTTGAATTACTCTGGCTGTCGTTTGTTCTGATATTGCTATTGAGAAGCTGTCATTTTCAGAGAGTTTTAAGGAACAGAATATCAGCTGTGGGATGCTTTGCCTCTCAGATGTGTTTACCTTCTATAAAAGCAGTGCTTATTGTTGAAGTAATCATCTTTTTTTATATAGTTGATACTTTTCTAACATCTTCCTTTCTCTGATAGATTGCTGAATTGTATAGAAAAGACCCCTTTAATCTGGAACTTGCCCTTGAATACTGGTGTCCATCAGAACCTTTGCAGACATCTACCATCATGGGGTCCTACCTCGGAGTAGCTCATCAGCGACCCCCTCAGCGACAGGTTATCTAGATTTTCTTGAGTAATTACTAGTACCTTGAAATTGAAGTAATAAATGAATAGTCAACAAAGTTTTGGGTAGCTTCTAAGCTAGCTTCTAAGAAGGCATTATCTTTTATGAATTCCTTATTTGCACGTGTCCTACTCTGCATGACATGGTTAATTTTTGCTTGCTCTAAAATGAGCTACTGCCAGTCATTCGTGGTTGTCAATAAACTTAGTAAGGAAGAGTCCTAACCAAAGCTATTTGAAAATTTTGTTCAGGTCTGATTTTGTTGCAGTTGCTAAATGAATTCTGGTAACAGTGCACTTGTGTTTTCTGTCTGACCTCTACATACCTTTTTGGTGTAACCGAGAAGTTAAATTCCTTAACTATAAAAAAACTTAATAACTGTAGCTGATAGTATTTTGGGGGATAAAAATCCATGAGAATATTGTAATTATTTAAAGCCTAAAGGTTATAGCCCGTGAGGGACGGAACTTAAAATTAGATTGAAGAAGCAATCTAAACAGATGAAGCAGATGCTCCAAAACGCTTTGGATACCTGGGATGCTCTTAACCTTCAATGCGTCTTGAAGGACTCTGTAGTGTTAGGCAAAACCTAGTATGAGACACATCAGACGCATCCTGGAATACAGGCGATTTAAATTAGGGACTGGTGCAATCTGCAAACACCGTAATATGACCCTGGGAGGAGCCACCATGTGTGCGAGAGTTACTGTGTAGGGATATGACAAGCATAGTGAATTCTTTCCCTGTATCACTTAACTTGCACTGTGAGCTGTGTTAATAATACTGCTGTGCAGCATTTATGAGCTGAAGTAAATTTTATCACTAGAAATACAGAATGGCAGAGTTAATATATTTTGCAATAACATTAGTTATTTTGTTTTCTTTATTTTCTCTTTGAAACGTGATTTTCACCTTCAGGGAAACTGAATAGGCCAGTCTACAAAGGAATTTTTTTTTTTTTTGAGTTGTGTTTCCACCCCCCTAGCACCCCCGCCCCAATTACATTAGAATCTGTTTTCTGACTTTGGCTGCCTATTGTTTTCCTAAAATACTCGGATTTATTGTTTCTTGTTTGTGTGTTTTGTTTTGTTTTTTTTTAAACACTGATCGTTATGTATTCTAGGTTGTCTTGTCAAAGTTTGTTAGGCAAATGGGAGATCTGCTTCCTTCTACAATTTACATCCCATACTTGAAAATGCTGCGGGGACTGGCTAGTGGGCCTCAGTGTGCTCATTACTGCTTTAGTTTGCTAAAACTCAATGGCAGTAGTCACGGTAAGAAAAGTGACACTTCAGCTCTTTCTCAGCTCTTTTCTTTAGAAAAGTACAAAGGCTCATTTGAGATTAATTGTGGCTTCATGCTTTGAACATTTCATTGTTAGAACGAAGATGTAATTCACTTGAAAGTGTAATCTGGAAAAAAAATAAAGACTGATTAGGTAATTAAATGTCTGAGCACCTTAGCAAGTAATTCACATAATGAAATAATGCATTTTTTAAAAAAGCTGTGTCTTAACACCATAAGAGATGCAGAATATCAATATTGCTTATTGTGAAATGAGTGGTCTTAACTTTAAGTTGTATATTTTGTAAATATAGTTATCTTTCCTGAGCTGACTTTTTTCAGAAGCACTTTGTTTTTTGGAATTTTTTGATATGTGTAATAAGAGAACACTTTCTCAAAGTAAGATGTGCTGGTCAGTCCAGTATTTTGCATTGATCAAATTGGGAAAAAACCCACCCTACTTTGAAGATATAAATAATGCTGCAAACATTCTAATTCATAAAAGGGAAAACTTATTTTTACTAGCTCTTCATATTAGCACCTTTCTGTTTCTATTAAAAAACAAAAAAAACCACAAACCAAAACCACTAATTTCAGAAACAATAGCTTTACTTTGAACTTTATTTTTTTCCTCTAGATAAGAAAGATTTCCTTTTAAATTTAACTACCCTGCTTGTCACCCTGTGAAAGAGTAGAAAGACAATCTTGTCACCTGTTTGTCATTTTCCTAGCGGAAAACATCCAAGGAGCAGGTGGCAGCCCTGTCTCCTGGGAGCATTTCTTCCACTCTTTGATGCTTTATCATGAGCACTTAAGAAAGGACTTGCCAAGTGCAGACAGTGTCCAGTATCGTCACTTGCCTCTCCGAGGAATCACACAGAAAGAGCAGGATGGATTAATTGCCTTTTTACAGCTTACCACTGTTATAGTAAATTGGGTAAGTAACCTTTTAATTGATTTTCTTTGTTAATGCCTTTTTTTTTTTCTTGTAAAACATCATCATTCAGCTGTGAAGTTCACTTGACCAAAATGGTACGTAGAGGAAATTTACCTAGCAGTTGTTGTCATTTGGTTAGTGAACTTCAAAAGTGTGGGAAGCATCAGGAAGAACTGTTACAACCAAACATGTGGTCTAGGTGAAGCAGGAAGAGATGACACTTCTTCCTGTGTCACTGGTGTTACTGATTTTCTTGCTTTACCGACACTTTGGTGTCATGGAGATGTCTTTCAGAAGTGAGATATATTCAGAAGAAATGACTACGGAGTAGGAAAGTTCTTTGAAAGGTTCTTTGCATTTAATTATGATTGAAAAGGCAAAAATAATAGATGAATTTAAAAGGAAATGGTAGAAATCTGGCAAGGAAACTCATCAGCTATGAAATTTGCCTCCAGAGTTAGACTTAAGATGTCCCCAAACCAGGAATATAGAATGTGCCATGAATTGACTGGAAGAGGATTCCAAGAGAAAAAAACTGCAATGCAGATTTTATATTGTGAATTGTCTGGGTAATTCTGAGTAGTGTGGAATTCAGCTCTTCAGTACCCACCAGACTCTGCAGCCTAAAAATGTTATATAGTAGTTGTGTTATGTAGTAAGATACCCTTGGTTTTGCTCACACAAACACAAGACAGATCAGTGAAACTAGTTAGGCTTTTTAAAAATCATCCTTGATGGTGGTGATAATGGGGTGTTCCTGTGTGAGCTGTCACATCAGCATTGGATAAGCGTGGGGAAAAAGGAAATCTTAAAACTAGTATTTCCTGGCATCATCAAACCATAACCTGGGAAGACGTAAATTTGTTCTAAGGCTGCAGGGTTATAATTTATAAAGTCCCTCTACCAGTGCTCAAAGAAGCTGTATAGAGTGTAAGTACTAATAAGACTAATTCCATGAATATGTGTCTACCAAAAAAAATAATTGGGTTGTTGTAAGAAGCTTTATATTATGCACATAATTTTTCTGTATGGATAGGCACAGTTTTAGTAAGATGTGAATAATCGTCAAAGTAATAATCTGCAGTTTTGTTTTCTGTTGAACTCTGTAGAGTGAGAATGCTCGCTTGGCTCTTTGTGAGCACCCTCAGTGGACACCAGTAGTGGTCATTCTGGGACTTCTGCAGTGCAGCATTCCTCCTATTTTGAAAGCGGAGCTATTAGAAACCCTTACTGCTTTTGGAAGATCTCCTGAAATAGCTGCTTCACTCTGGCAATCCCTGGAATATACACAGGTATTTTAGGGTTTTCAGTGCTTGGAACCATAGCATCCCCATCTGTTGAAACTGTCAGTGTATTTGAAATAGTATTGCATTTCCTCCTAAATTTTCTTGTTGCCATTGTTGAATATAATTTTTTTTTCACTTATTTAATGCAGTTCTTTGAAACAATTTTGAAAATGACAGTACGGTTTTATGCCTCAGAGATCTCATTGGCTGTGCTTATTTTACATAAATACTGGTTTCCTAACAATCAGTCCTGTGTGTTCAGTATGTTTTTGCCTCAGTGTATGTTATCAGTAATAAATGTTCTGCAGGTTACATATTTTTCTGGTGGGGTTTTTTTGGTGTGTATGTGTGATATTCTTCTGGTGTGAGTGGTGTTTGTAGAAAGGAGGGACTCACTAAAAAGCTTCATTTTCAGGCATTAACTTCAGAGGAAGTTAATTGTAATTTACAGGACATTATTGCCAGCTTTCGCATTTAGATGGCAAATGTCAGATATATATTAAAAGCCCTACCTGTTAAAAAAAGTGTTTTTTCACTTCTGTCTTGGATTTCAGAGAAAAATTTTAAATGTGAATCTAAGGAAGATGAATATGAAATAAAAGTACTCTTGATATTGTTAATTTAAAAATCATAATGGGATGGGCTTATTTTATAGTCTGTATTATGGTTCAGACTAATTGCTGTTTTATTTAGAAGAAATTGAGGCATTCGAACTGCAACTACTAGTTTATTGTTAATTACTAATAAAAAGACCCTGACAATAATGGCATCTTCTAATAGTACTATTTTAAATGCTCACCACCTTCACTTCCTAATTTATGATATTCCTTAAAATATATTATTGTAAGAGATAAGAAGGGAAATGTCTTTCCCCTAGCCAATATAAGACAAAAATCATTAATGTGAAAGTGTTTCTGCTTTTTGTTTTGTTTAACAATAAACATGATGAAGATCTTTGAGCGTGTAAAGCTAGAAGCATGCAAGTATAAAACATATAATCCAGCTTTTCAGAGAGGAAAATCTTAGCTTTTTGCATTTTAAGAGGATTTAGGAAACAACTTCTTACAGCTAAAAAGTGATGAGTACCTTTTAGTCCTGATAGAAATGATAGAGATGCACTTTGGTTGTGTGAAATGTATTGTTTGTTCTCATTTTAATTTCTGTTTTGAAGATACTACAAACTGTGAGAGGTCCAGGCCAGAGACAAGCAATTGGTATTGAGGTAAGGGTTTCTCTGTACCTAGGCAGCCTCTCTGACCCATCTGCAGAGGCTGCATGTGCTGCCGTGTCCATGGGAAACCCTTGGAATAGTGCTGTCATTTCACTGCTTCTGAATTTACTCTGAGGCCTGCTTGTAATTTCTGGAAATTTTATCCATTTATGAATCTAGTGCAGCTTCCTACTAGTAACAGAGCGGCATCTAAACCCTCAAATTCCTTATGAGCACTACTTATTAAGGTTTTCCTATTTTCCTAAATTTGCCCCACTTTTGTAACGTATGAATACAGCTCACTTCACTTCTAATAAAAGTGGTAAATAAAAGCGAAGTATTAAATGTTAAGGCATATCTTCTAGTAGCTCAAGAAATGAAGAGTGTATTGCTGAACTGAAATGACAGTACTGTGGCTTCACTACTCTTTGTTTGTGGTGTACTGCAGACAAAAATGCAACAAAGTCAATTCACTGTAATGCCGTTATATTATTTGTTCTTACCTGTTTCTTCCTCCTTCAAAATATTTTGATTTTTTTCTTCTGTTTTTGCTCTTCTCTTGGGAAGGTTGAATTGAATGAGATTGAGTCCCGATGTGAGGAATACCCTTTAACCCGTGCCTTCTGCCGACTCATCAGCACACTAGTGGAGAGTTCATTCCCCTCTAACTTGGGAGCAGGTCTGCGCCCACCAGGCTTTGATCCCTATCTCCAGTTCCTCAGGGATTCTGTGTTTCTCCGGTTCCGCACGAGAGCTTACCGGAGAGCTGCTGAAAAAGTAATTTTTGTTTGAAAACTTTTTTTTAGGATGTAGATAAAATGATTTGACACTGCTAATGTGGCTTAGTTGTATCTGAGAAGCTGTGCAAGTTTGATGCAGCAGAGGTTACTGGTAGCAGTTTATAGTGTTTTGATTCTTTAGACAGGTGACTTTTTCGACTCATGGGTCATCAGGATCCATGAACTGCTTCTAAGGAGGCTGTATGACGAAGCTTATATTATTGCTAAATTTCAATTTGCTGTACAAGAATCTGCAGCTCTGCTACATAGCTAATGACTTCTGAACATCACATGCCCAGATCTACAAGTCAGATTTGTCCTTTCCTCACTGTTACTGAAGAGAATATTTCTGACTTGGTGAACCAAGGAATTTGGGTTTACTTTATGATACTTCTGTATAAAAGCACATGCTAAACTGTATCCTGGAAGCTATTAGTGGTCTGCTGTTAGCTGTATACCTAATAGAGACTCTTTATTGCTTGTAGTTTCAATATACTAGTATGTATATTGTATAATACAGCGTAAAATAGGCAACGAATCTGTTTTAGTGTTCTATTTTACTTCAGGAAAAAAAGCTCAGCCTTTCAGATTATTTGATGTGATGAATTATAAGTGTTGTAGTGATATTATTTCAAAATTAGATAGTCATGCCATACTTCTCATCCAGTACCTCACTGCGCGGCATGTTGTATTTTTTGTCATCCCGGTCTTGTTGCTGCAGTGTCAGTCTTATTCTCTGTATGACTTTTTCTCCATTTTGTGATTATCTACAGTGGGAAGTAGCTGAAGTAGTTCTGGAAGTGTTTTACAAATTGCTACGGGACTATGAACCTCAACTTGAAGACTTTGTGGACCAATATGTGGAGTTACAAGGTTAACTTGTTCATTTGTTCGCTGGCAGATGGAACTGTAACTTGCTTTGCTTTTTTGCCTCTGTCTTGTGATCTCGGTTAATATTGCAAGTAAGCTGGTGGAAGCTAGACCAAAGCTTTAATACAGGAAGACATTCAAAAAATGTCCGCATACTATCGGGAGCGATGTTGCTGATTCAGTAGGGCTTCATGTACACTATATCCTACTTCCCTAGCTCTGCAAGGGGGATGACATCTGTCTTTCTTGCATTGCTGATTTGATTAAAGCGCAGTGTTTGACATTTAAAAGCACTTTGGTTTTGGGCTTGGGCCTCTGGATTTCTTTGGTCTTTATCTAAATCACCACTATTCATTTAAAGGGTTAATTTAAAGGTGTCAGTGTATTTGAAATACTGTCCAATATTATTGATATATTAATTATTCAGAGCAGACAGTAGCAGTATAATTATGATCTGAAGTAATTTAATTCTGGACAACCATTCTTTAAAAGGCCAAAGTTGATGGCAGTTGCCTCGTTATAGACATTTAAGGTTTATTTGGGCCGCAGATTTTTTTTTAGTACAACGTTTCTTCTTAAGATTGACTGCCAGCCTGATGCCTGTGGATTTGCTTGTAGCAATAGAGAACTATAAGAACGACTTCTTAAATGGACAACAACTTGAAGACATACCTCTCTAGTGAGCTTGCCTCAGTCTGGGAGGCCTCTGTGCCCTGTACTTAGACAAACAGTTTTGGCAGCTTAGCTGGCTTGAGCAATTTCTGTTAGCTCATTCCTGACCTTGGCTAGACCTTCAGCTTCTATGATTATTTTGTGGGTTACATGATACATTGGAGAAATGGGTTAAATACGATCTTTTTGGCTAGATCCATTTCTTGAACTGATTCAGTGTCTGATGGCACATCTGTTGGCGTCTTAGGGGGCAGCACAGACACAGACTAAATGGAAGGAGAAGGGGATTTTTTTTAAGCTGATGCCAAAAGAAACTGCACGCTCATTCTCACATATTAAAAAAAAAAAAAAAATAACCTTACTGCTGTCCTGCTTTTATCCACCATTGTTTACTAGGAGACTAGATAAACCAGAAGCATTAGTCTTGACTTTTCCTCTTATTTTGTTTTATATGGGTCTTTGGTTTTTAGGCTAGTAGTTTCATTTTTGCATGCGGACATGCAAGTATCTGTACACTATGATCATCACAGGTTTGGTGGACCTTCTCAGCTTTGATTTCTGGAAGTGCTTTTTCCCTCATCCAGAGTCTTCATGCAGGTTTTGGGGGATGTAAACTTTTTCCAGTTACTTTTCAGTCTTGCAGAACCATTTAGCATAGCTCCAATGTGGTATAAAGTATTAGCATTAATTTGATGAGTCCGAGGTCGGATCTACTTAGGGAAAGTCTAACTGGTTAAAGTTTAAATTGTGCTATTAGATATTGAAAAGTAATGGTAATTGCTATTACTACTTTTCCCGCGCTTTTAAAATTACCTAAATGTCTTATGTGTAAAGAAAACCTCTGAAGACTTTGTATATAGTGTGTTTCATCAATTTAGATGATGCTTATAACAACAGGGACTGTTATGTTTTTGTAGTTCAGGCTAGCTTCAGTAATGGAAGTCTTTTCTATTAGATGTTAATTATTATTATTTTTTTCCCCATCTGTCTTTTTAGGAGAAGAAATAATAGCATATAAACCACCAGGATTCAATTTGATGTATCATCTGTTGAATGAGTCCCCCATGCTGGAACTGTCCCTCAGTTTGCTAGAAGAAGGGGTTAAGCAGCTTGACACTTATGCTCCGTTTCCTGGTATGTGCCTAGTATTTATTTTTCATGTGAAGTTAAAATGTGTACTGAGTAGGATATAAAGCTAACAACGCATATCTTCAACTTGTTGTTCCTCTTGCATGTAAAAATTGTGTTTTGGGGGGAATTTTCCTAGCAGTAAAGAATTGACAAGTTATTTCTTGGTGCAAGGCTTTTGATGAATGAGGTTCATGAATGTAGTCTATTTAACTGTTCCTTTGTTTTACTTATGGTTCTTTGTTGTTTGTGTACTGCAGGGAAGAAGCATTTAGAGAAAGCTGTACAGCATTGCCTTGCACTTCTAAACTTAACCTTACAGAAAGAGAATCTTTTTATGGATCTGTTGCGGGAGAGCCACCTTTCCTTTATTGTCACGCCACTGGAGCAGCTGCTGCAAGGAATCAATCCTCGCACTAAAAAGGCAGATCATGTGGTGAATATTGCTAGGTATGTGTAAAGCACTGAGAAGGGAGGAGTTTTGGAGGCACAGAAGTGTTTGGATCCTGGTCCTTTGATTAATTGGAATGAAGAAGCCAATGCTTCTCTTTGCACAGAGCGTCTCTGAATTTTTTTTTTCTTTTTTTGGTGAGGGGAGGTGTCTTCACAGGTGGTATGATCTGTATATTGTCTAGTGCAAGATTGGGATCTGCATTTATAGTCTTATGTTTCTGAGTGTTTTTTTCCCTTGTGACTTCTTCCTGGTTGCCTTACGTGCAGTGATTCCCTTGCATATAATTATCAGTTTGCCCCTGACTTTGGTTGTCATAAAGTGGGAGAGTACAACTTCATTTGGTTGCTATTGGACACAAATGTTTTACAGTATTGGCCATTAATTACTATATTAAAAGTATCAGGCTAGTAATCTGAAACTGTGTTTCAAATGTAAAACTTTAGGATTGCCACTTCCCTTCCTGTTTGGACAGGACACCTTCTGTTCCTGTTTGATTTTATAGTAACTTTACAGACAAACAAACATTGATGAATAGTAGAATTGAGTGCATAAAAAAGCAGTGATATTCTGGCATGGAATGTATTAAAAAATTGAACTCTTTCTATATATGTGGTTTTGTCTTTTATTTATGTTACTTTTTTCACATAACAATAGTCGACAAATAGTTTAAAAAATTTAAAAGAATCTTAAAAGGTGCGCTTTTATCTCGACTATTTTGCGTATATGCAGTAGTTGATTTTTAGTTAGTTTTGGTCTTTAGTGACGCTCATTTCTGTGTGATCTGGAAGTATTTTGTCGACATTTCTTGTGTGAGCCTGTGACCAGTTGTTTCAACTTATCCTGCAGTGTTTGAGGTAGATTTGGGATAAAAAGAATGGTAAAAAAATCCAGGAGAGGTTATTATCCCTACTCAGCCTACTACCCTCCTTTCGAAGGAGTGTTAATTGCTTCATGTGGAGTTAAATTTTGTTTGTAGCTTTAACGTTTTCTCAGGTAGTTAAATTTCTAAAGGTTTTGGTTCTAAATGTTTAATTTCTCATCTGTGCATTACTATCTTGAAATAGTAAAATTCTCGACAATTTCATTACAATCATCTTGTATTTTTGAAGGTACCTTTATCATGGAAATGGCAATCCTGAACTGGCTTTTGAAAGTGCCAAGATTTTGTGCTGTATTTCTTGTAATTCCAACATCCAGGCAAAGCTAGTTGGTGACTTCACACATGACCAGGTAAGCGCCAGTTTCTTTGGATCTGGAAGGAGAAACTGGTGGAGAAATACTGGTGCTCCGTAATGTTACTTTAAAGGATAAGTTTCTAGATCGAGTACATTAAAACTATACTTTGTCTTGTATCTACCTGCCTCTAAAGAGTCTTTTACTGTGGTATCGTGAAAAGCAACTACTTCATTAATTGAAAAAAAGAAAATCATGAATGTTTGCAAGAAGGAAAAGGACAGTATTTATTGAGATACTGAGACTTTTTCTTGCCTTTATAGTCATCAA
Organism: Larus michahellis; assembly: GCF_964199755.1. Taxonomy (NCBI): domain Eukaryota; kingdom Metazoa; phylum Chordata; class Aves; order Charadriiformes; family Laridae; genus Larus; species Larus michahellis. Next base: position 53,098,858 of record NC_133896.1, on the reverse strand, counting down.
CCTGTGAGGATAATTTAGCATATGTAAAACAGTAGATTTTTTTTTTTTTTCTGTTCAGTGTCTGATTGCTAACGTACATGTAGAACAGCTACAACTCTTAATTCCGGTTTATTAACTAGATTATATAATTTTTGTCTGGAACTTCTATCAACTTATATGGAGGGAATTACGAAAGGTATTGTTTTTAGTAACCTTAAAATTCTCTTCATTTCCATCCTTTCATTGTTGAATACAGAATATTAGCCAGAAGTTGATGGCTGGGTTTGTGGAATGTTTGGACAATGAAGATGCAGAAGAATTAATTAATCCAGATGAAGGTATGTAAAAGGCTTCTTAAAAATTGCTTACGCTGTTGCCTTTTGCATAAATGAAATTAAATGAAAGAGGTGAAGAAAGTGCTTTTAAGTCAGAAAACCCTTTTCTTGTTTTCTGTAGAAGTGTACCTTTAAGAGAACGAAAAGCACCAATGTTTTGTTAAGATATGTCTATAATATGATGAACCAACTACAAGCTGAGTCTGTTTTCAGAAGACAAGTATTTAACATTGCTCTGGATGTATTATTTAGAGCTGTATTAATAGTAGTTTAAAATTTTGGTCTTGTATTCCTTTGTACTAATATAAGTTGAAGCTTTAGCTTTCTTGTATTTAACTTGAAGGCTCTGATTAATTCCATTAATTCTCTTTAATTCCATTAAACGGATTTCTTCACTTCATTATTCACCTCAATTTTTTTTTTTTTTTTTTTTAAATCAAGAGCTGGAACCTGAAAAGAAGAGGGCACGGATCCATCATGAAACAAGGATCCATATTCTGAACCTCCTTATCACCTCTCTTGAGTGTAGTCCTCCCAGCCTTGCCCTATATCTCTTGGGATACGAACTAAAGAAACCTGTCAGCACCACAAATCTGCAAGATCCAGGTATGAAGAGGGATAGTTGATCTGGCATTTAATCAGTTCTGTTACCAATACTGAGAATATTTACTGGAAAATTCATGGGGAGAAGTAGTTCCTCTTAATGCTAAGAATAAGACAACAAGCATTGTTCTAATCCTCAAAAGCTAACTTAAAAGTTGTGTCAATACCCACATGCACCATTTAAACAGCTTCAGGATTTGATCCTTTGTTTAAGTTGTATTTTGGAACGGACTTGAAATTAGAATTGTGGGGGAAAATGATAATTCAGAAGTGAAACATTTATTTACTATTTTATGCAGTGTGGTTGTGTCCAGAGTACAAAGAAATTGATGTGATGATCCAAGAAGTACCTACATATGACAACGTGCAAATCTACAGAGCAGATTGTCACTTTGAACTAGTTATACTACTTGACTACTATCCTGTCCCTCCTCAAACTCCTGTTTAATTATAGGGAAGAAAAACAGTTTTGCTCTTTAACATTGTAGAAGAAAACCTTTTAGAATATGTGGGTTTTCATTCTACTGCTAGGTATATTAATGTATATTCATAATATATATATTTATATATTCATATGCATGAATATATGTATGAGAATAAGATCGTTAAAACAACAGAAGTGACATTTCCAATGTTTCTTGAATTGGTGAGAAATACAGTGTGTTAGCATGTGTCTTGTTTGCCTGCTCAGCTTCTAACTTGCATTTAGTACGAGACAGACATTGATAAACTTGAGCAAGTTCAGCAGAGATGGTCAGGGGGCTGGAGCACTCAGCTGATGAGGAGAAGCTGAGGGAATGGGGCTTCTTCAGCCTGGAGAAGAGAAGGCTTTTGAGGGGACCTAATAGCAGTCTTTGAATACCTACAAAGAGGTTAATGAGAGGATAAAGCCAGGCTCTTCAGAGGCGTGTGGCAGGAAGATGAGAGACAGTAGGCATAAATTGAAACAAGAGAGGCGCCAGCAGGATACAGGAGAAACTTCTTCACCATGAAGCCAGTGAAGCAGTGGAGTGGGGTGGCCAGAGAGGTCATGCAGTCTTCATGCTTGGAAGTTTTCAAGACCCAACTGTATAAAGCCATGAGCAATCTGGTCCGATATCATAACTGAGCAGTAGTTTGGAGTTGAGACATCCTGGAGTCCCTTCCAATTTGAAGTATGAGATTCTTTCCCAACTCTCTTTAAAGAATATTTTACATGAACATGTTTGAAGAAACATTTGATTTTAGCTATTTAGAGAAGAATGTTTCTCGTTATCTTTACATTTGTATTGGATGCTGTGGCCCAGAAATTTTTAGTCCTTCGTAGTTCTAAATGAAGGGTAGATAGGACCTGAATTTTATTTGGAAAACAAAAAAAGTCTTAAAGTTACTTGATATATCAAAAAGATGGAAAAAAGATGCCAAAGTAGCAAAGTAGTTTACAGTTGCAGATAGTGTTTTGGGTATTTTGAAATTCCGTATTTACACTATACAGGTAACTGATCTGCACCCACACAATTTTACAGGGTATCACACGTTAGGTCAGTGATAGGGGACATTGTCTCAAAGCCATACAGCCTTGCACACCTCTGTGAATTATCCCATTAATAATGTGAAGAAATAAGCCATTTGCCTCGAGATTATAATTTCCTACTAAGGCATAAATTATACCTGTCCAAACAGAGAAGATGATTTCCCCTGTAAGAACTGTGGTTATTGATGCCTTTGCTGCTTCAGGGCATCTTTCTGGGTTGATTAAAGAATTAATTGGCTAAAGGAAGAATGCAAAAAGACAGGATTTTGACTTCAGTATTAAAATCTCCTCCCCGTTCCCTTTGGTTGCAGTGTCAGGTGCCTTTAGGAGCATGAGTCATAGAATGTCTGCAATTGTAAAATAAAGACAAGAATTTAAAGCTCCTCTTTGAAATTGCCAGATGAGTATTCAGTTTAAGTTTAAAAACAAGAATTCAAATTTTCATTTGGTTCATGCAGCATGTTAAAGAGTCAGTTGAAACTTTTTTTTATATAGAACGGAAGAGAAATTTCTTGAGCAAGTTCTTAAATAATTTATCCTCTTTCACCAGCATCTCAAAAGCCTACAGATTAACTATAAATGTTTTCATTAGATTTTTGCTGAAACAGAGTTCCTTCTTTTATTTTAATTAAAAGAGAAAAACCTGCCATGTATTTTTGCTGCAGCTCTGTGGAGCACTGTAGTGCAGCACAAGGTATCTGAACAATTTAGTTTCTGTAATTCTGTGTACTAAACTATATTAGCTATGGAGGCAAGTAAGATCAAGAAGGTTAATAAACTATCTTTACATTTTAAGGTGTCTTGGGTTGCCCACGGACTTGCCTTCATGCTATTTTGAACATACTGGAGAAGGGTACCGAAACAAGGAATGGGCCTACAGCAGTTCAGGAATCTCCTCATCTTGCAGAACTCTGTTACCAGGTATTCAGCATATTTTCTGCTGGTAGCTCTAAGTAAAGTTATCTGCTTCCTGGTTGTTGAACACAGATGGTTGATGATTTTGATAATAGATGCATTTTGAAAACGCATCTATCAGCTTTTTATGTACATTGAACTCTTTCTATTCTGCCTTTTCTAGTGAAAAAGTATTATCTTGTAGCAACACAGAAAATAAAGAATGTGCACTCATGTCAGAACTTGGAATTAGGATATACTTACAAAACTAACGTTCTAAATATTTCTGGTGAGCCTTTGAATCCATTGTGACCATATTTTTTTTCCTTTTTTTTTTTTAAATTTTGGAATTGCAGTTTGCTAGCAAGAAAGATAACAATCCTAAATAAAGCAATAATCTTATCTTCTTTATTCTGTAGTAGTAACAGAATGTACGTACGTATATCTGAGGCGGTGAGATGGGGAAAACAACTGAATTAGACATATGTGGAAGGGTGCTGATGTTTGGCCTTAAATCATATAATCATATGATTACACACCTGTACCATGTTGAAAATCTATGGAATCCAGAAAGGATTTTAAACATTAAAGGTGAAAGAGGCCATACTGTAGAAGGAGGGGCAGGGGGAAGATTGCATTTCCTGTCCAGGAGAACCTGGAGACTGAAAAAGACTCATTTTTAAGTGAGCTGGACAAACAGAAAGGCTTATATAGTGTCATCTTGTGGGCAAATAGCCGTTGGAATCATCCACATGCTGGTAGTCCTTTAATCTCATAATTCAACGTCTGTTTTAAATAATATGTTCAGCTGTGGTGTAAGCTGATAAAAAAACTTACTGTAAATACAGGTAATATTGTTTGAGCAGCGAAACAGTGTTATGCGTCTTTTGATTTGATGGTTGTTTTGTTCTTGAAATAAATTCCATAAATGGATATCTACTGTTTTTTGATTGTCAGGTGATCTATCAGTTGTGTGCGTGCTCTGACACATCAGGTCCAACTATGAGATATCTGAGGACCAGTCAGGATTTCTTATTCACTCAGCTGCAGTATTTGCCATTTTCTATCAAAGGTAATTTTTACGCTAAGATGAGATTGTGCATCTTTTGACTCCCTAAGAATCATAGAAGAAACACAGGTAGCATTATTAAACTGAATTAATTACTGCCTCTGCTAACCTTTTAATTCTGCAAAGACTGAACTATGCTTATGTAGCAAGTTCAGATTATTAGTCCTGAACTTTTGTAAAAGAATGTTAGTTTTGGAATGCATCAAGTCTCCGGAAGCAAATCCTAATCTATATTTCAATTATAATTGTAGTTTTGTTAGATTATGCCACAGGAAAAAAAAAAATTTTGAAAAGTAAGAATCCTCTGAAGAACTGAGTGAATAGAAGGCTGGTGGTTGTAATCACCTGTAGCTTCCCTTCTTTTGAGTGAAGAACTTTTATTTGGTGATGGCATTAGTTTTTAAGTTTATAGATGTGTTTTTAATGTGTCAGACCAACACTTCTCAGGTGTCTTAGGCTGAATAAATGTACTTATTCACTTTATCAGATGCTTGACCACTAGTTCTTTGTTAAATGATAGTAAACTTAGCATTGGAATACATGTATCCAGCACAGGTAAAGCACTTTAGATGATTCTTACGTAACTTAAGAATCTAAATTGGATGACTATAGAATATGAAGATTCTTGGAGATCCACGTTCAAGCCTTACCAACTTTGATTAAAGTTATAGTTCATTTTGGGTAAATGTCTGATTATTTTCACTGAAATTATAACTGACCCTATTTGCTCATGAAGCACTGCATTCTCCACAATTACTGTTAGTACAGGTTATATCCAGATTTTTTGTGTATGTTTATACTCTTAATTGCATGTATGTGTATGGTTTGTTTTCACAATAACCACATGTTCATTTAATGGCTTTTGTCAGATCTATCAGTCCTTTTTTTTCTCATAAACAAAGGGTGAGCAGATAGTAAGTCATGACATCTTTTAAAGCTTTCTCAAATGAAAAGTGCTTTCCTTGGAGTAAGTAATATTATTTATGTTCAATTTCTAATTGTTTCCTTATTCCCACACAGAACATGAGATTTCAACACTGAACCAAATGTCTTGGCTGATGAAGACTGCAGCTATAGAAATGCGAGTGACATCGCTGAACCGCCAGCGCTCCCACACACAGAGACTGCTGCATCTGCTACTTGACGACATGCCTGTGAAACCATACTTGGGTAAGAGGAATTTGTTGTGAGGGTAAATAAGCTTGAATAAATAGAAGTATGAGAGACTTTATTTGAATTCTTTTCTCTATAACTTGTGACAGTTCATTTGTCTGGAATTGACACTGGAGAGATGGGAAGAAAGATGATAGTGGTTGGAGACTCCATAGTGAAAGAAATCAGGGCATCTTTTTGATCATTGCTGCTTTGTCTGTGTTTCATTTTTCAAATGTCTCAGCGTATGCACTGATTTAAAAAATAAACATAGTTTATGGGGTAGAAGAGGGGAATATAAAAAAAAATAAGTAAAATTATAAAATAATTTATTTTGGGATGCTGTCCAGAGTTGTTACTGTGTAGAGAAGGTGGAGGGTCTTCCTTGGTAAACAGTTTTAGGCAGTTTTCTCAGTCTTAACTCTTGTCTGTCGCACATTTTCAACCCTCTCTCAGAGAAGATAGTAGCTACAGGTTGATTTGGCTTTTGACATTATAACATCACAAAAATGATATTTCATCCCAATGTGATGTAAAATGCAATGTTAAATAAAAAGGCAAGATTTCAGAGTTTCAGAGCAGAGTAGAAGTGTATCAAGAGAAATAGGAATAGATGGCAATAAAACTCTTTACATGAAGAAAATAAACAGAATAACTGGAAGATATCATAACGGGCTGTAGCATTATGGTGTTTTCCCTTACTTTTATAGGTCTGAACACTGTCTTTTCATCATTGTGGGGGTCTGAGTACGGGAAACTGTCTCCAGATACCCTACTCATTTTACAATGTTCATCCAACTGCATTATTCATACTGGAGGGTGGGGTGTCTTTTTAGGCATTTCTAGTACTGTCTAATCTATATTTGATAATGGGCTAGCTTCTGTGATGTAAGTGGTGTTTTCATATTATTAACAGTCAAGCTGTATTTGTATTGGAAGACTTTCACATGAAATGTTTGTCAGTGTGTGTTCTCTCCATCTTTCAGTGTTAATAAAGTAGATGGTATTTTTTGCCGATTTTTAAATTTATTTATTTATTATGTTTCATTGCCTTCAGCTGATGGTGAAGGAGGAATGGAAGATGAAAGTCGATCAGTCAGTGGCTTTCTCCACTTTGATACTTCTTCCAAAGGTAAGCATTATGGCGGTTGATTGTTTCTCATAAAGTTTTTCTGATCCTGAAGTGGGGGGAGGACCCCCTCTAGAATGAACACTTTGAAAAAGAAAATAATAGGCTTTTTAACAGCACAAGTACGTGGAATAATTTTAGTTTGTGTGGGGAAAAAAAATGGGGAAACCTTGGAGCGAGTGGAAAATACTGGACTTGAAAGGAAGTTAGAAGAATCTGTTCAGAAGAGTGTGTTTTAAGTATCTATGGAAGGGCAGAATGGGCGGGCGGTAGTCTATAAATTTACTGTTGACAGTAAAAACAGCGAGACTGTTGCTAAGGCTGAACACATTTGTATTTTCATGACAAAGAATATAAAACCCAAGTAAGTAACTTCGGATTCCTTACAATGTTTCAAAGTCTCAACAAAAGACTGCATGGTTCTCATTGAAAACCAGCCTGCTTTTATTAAGGAGAAAAAATTAGAGTCTTGTATTTGTAAATATTGGATTACGTGCATACCTAAAAGGAGAACAACACAGTATAACACAGATTAAGAATGTAAGGTTCTAGGAAATGTTTTTAAGTCCCTTATATAGATTGATAGTACTTTATGAAGATTTAATGTTTTCTTTTGAAACTTTACACGTTCAGATTTGGATTTACAAAGGTAAGTTAGGCTCCTATCGTCAGTTTTGTTTTGTTTTCCCCTTGATGTTTCTGAATACAGTTTGAATTGATTTACATTTCCAGTACGCAGGAAGATCTTAAGTATCCTGGATTCAATTGACTTCAGTCAGGACATTCCAGAGCCTTTACAGCTGGATTTTTTTGACCGGGCTCAGATTGAGCAAGTCATTGCTAATTGCGAACATAAGAATGCACGTGGACAAGTGGTCTGCAATGTCAAGGTGCGCAGTGGTCTGTGTTCTTAAGCTGCATGTGCTATTATATAATTTGATTATAACAATAATAATAAAGTTTATAATAATAAAAATAATAAAATAAAAAAGTATTATTAATACTCTCAAACTTGCTTTCACAGCTGTTTCAGATATGTGCATAATTTATGCAAACTATTTGCATTAGTTTTTCTGCATTGCACACACTGATTTCTTGTTTGCAGTAGACAGATGCATCAGTTCAAGACACTTTCATGAAATATTTTCTATGTTAATGTCTTTCCCATCTTGGAACACCCAAGTGATATTGTACCTTACGTATTTCACTGGTCTCCAATACACAACTATGTACTACTATGTACGTGTACACCACGTAGTTGTGTACTGCAGTAGTTCTTAAAGGCTTTAGGTAAGATAGTGTCCCATTGTGATGAGTACTTGACAAGTGTATGATAAATAGTCCTGAAAAATTTGTGATCTGAGAGACAAGGGACAGAGCAGGAGCTGAATGTATCATGGAAGTGGTCTTGATGGTGATAGGAATACAGCTATTCCATATTAGGAATCAGGTATTCTATATTGTAAAATGTATTTCAGACTTGAGAGGGAACAAATCTTTCCTTCTGTGCAAGAGGACTATAGTGGAACTTGAAGAGAAAAGGGAGTGCGATGTGTCAGAAGAGCTCATGAAAGGACAGAACAACTTAGGACCAGAAGAGAATGAATGAGTGTAAAAAGAGAAGTGCAGTGAGCAGAGAGAGAGACTAGACATCTAAAAGTACTGCAGTTAGAGAATGAAGTATGGGTGAAACCTAAAAAATTAGTAAAACTTATTTGAATCTCAGTCCTTCAGTTGTATCTGTCATTATGTAGCCATCTCCTAAATGCTTTTAGGAGGAACAAATACAACTTCCTTGTCATTAAAGTTTCTCTTTTAACTTTTTAATTTCAGTACCTTCACAGAGTTCTGGTTGCAGAAGTCAATGCCCTTCAAGGAATGGCAGCAATAGGCCAGAGACCTTTACTTATGGAGGTAAGTATAGAAAAAGTAAACTACTGTTTGTTGTCGCTCTTGGTGCATTTCATATCTGTCAAGCAGTAAGCTTTACTTTAAAAGTTTGTGGATTTGAGTCCTAACTTTGAGTTAGTAATTCCGGGTGGGGGTGGGGAAGACACTAAAATTTGGTAAAATAAACTACTTCTTAACCTACTGTTCTCTAAACAGCAGACATGGAGTCTGTTTTCCTTTTCCTTTAACCTTTTCCCTGCCTATTACTGATAACAAGTGCATCTCCCGCTCCACTGTACAGAAAGCGGCACACACTGATGTCAAGATTGGCTGTTGCCAAGTACAGTGTGTAGCAGCCAAGTTCATCTTGCCTTTCTCTCACAGGGGATGCCAATTTATTTCTCCTTTCTTCTACACAGCTATAGTTTCGGTGAACTTGGAGCTTAATTATTTTCTGAGGTTCATGTCATCTTTTATAAATTTAGTTAAAATTGGTTAAATGAATTTGAAAGTTGAAAGATGAAGGAGAAATGACTCAGACTAAAACAGGAAGAAAATGCGCAAACAGATTTTTCATGACTATTTTTGTTTTGATTTTAAAATGTATGTTAGAAAAGAATTTCCCTGATTATTTTTTGTTTTGTTTTTTTTTTTTTTTTGCTATGAGCTTGAGATATTTATGATGTGAAAAGCAGCTGGATTGGCTTATCTTGTTAAAATGATTAATAGCAGCTTGTTTCTGATAAGCTGAAGACTTACCTTTTTTTTTTTTCTAAAGACTCTTATTACTAGATAAAATTGTTATCTTGAAATCGTTGTTATCTTTGCCATTAACTTCTAGCCTATTATAACTCAGTTTCTTTGTTGTTGGGTGTTCAGGAGATCAACACTATCCTGCAGTATGTAGTGGAGCGGAACAAGCTGCTGCAGTGCCTCCATGCTAAGAGGCACGTTTTAGAGTCATGGAGACAACTGGTGGAAATTATACTCACTGCCTGCCCCCAGGATCTCATACAGGCTGAGGACAGACAACTGATTATCCGTGATCTATTGCAGGATGTGCATGACAAGGTAATGCTATACTGGAAATCAACCGTTTCCTTGAACTTTGTTGCTATACCTTTTTATGTGAAAGAGAAGCTGCTCATCAAGTAGTGTTCTTAATTGAAATTGAAAAAAAAAATTGTCTGCCTTTAGTATTCTTAGTTTTCTGATTGCTGCTATGCTGAAGTTGAATGTAGTGTGGACAAAGGGGAGACTCTGTGTTCTTGCATAGCTACTGTTGAACTATGAACCATATATTGACAAATTTCAAAGACATTTCAGTGTAATCCAGTAGATTCCAGATGTTAGTCTGGAAAGGGTGTGTGAAAAGTAAACAGCCCATTTTGATGAGGAACAGAGAAGAACTCATGGAAGGGATAAAGGCAAGCAGCACTACAGTTGCTTATTTGCTGCGTTTAGATGACTTGCTGCAAATCTTCCCAGTGCTGCTTTTGAGAAATGAGAGTTGAATGAAGCTTCAGAGTAGAAGTAGTAAAGATTTTACAATTAGAAGGGCTTTTGGAAATGTGAGAGTTTGCTTTGTCTTAAAATATTTAAAGTCTAGGTGGCTTATTGCTGAATTATAGTAGTAATTTTTGAGTCAGACCAGGCAGTTACTACTGCCCTGGGCATTCTCAAAGAAAAAAATTAATGAAGGTTCCTTGTATTGTTTAGGCTGCTGGGGCATTTTAAAAAAAATTATTTTGCTTTATTGTGAGAGTTAGGCTGTTTGTATTTCTGATTAGGCAAGTTGTGTTTTGAGAAATATATATGAAAATGGTTTTTTTTTGTTTCAAACAAAGGGTAACTTTTTGGATTTGTGTTGTTTTTTCCATTGTTTTCCTTCTGTAGGTGTTATCTAAAAACTATTTTTTAGTGGAGTGCTGGTTTTGGTTTTTATGTGAACAAAATTTAAAAAACGGGAAGCAAGGGAGGCCTTTGCTAGTTGAAGGAATTTCTTTCCTAAAATCTTTACAGAGCAGAAATTTCAGACTCTAATTTTCTGTAATACTTAATTTTTAGTGAAGATTTTGTTAATTTGAGAAAGCAATTATCGTGGTGGAATTGCACTCTATGTGAGAGAGCATTTGGAATGCATTGAGCTCTCACCAGGGGCGGATGAAGAGAGGGCCGAGAGCTTATGGGTAAGGATTAAGGGGCAGGCAAATATGAGGGACACTGTTGTGGGTGTTTATTACAGGCCACCTGATCAGGATGGGGAAGCTGATGAGGCTTTCTACAGACAGCTAAAAGTAGCCTTGCAATCGCAGGCCTTGGTTCTTATGGGGACTTCAATCACCCCGATATCTGCTGGGAAGACCACACAGCCAGGCACGCACAGTCCAGGAGGCTCCTCCAGTGCATTGATGATAACTTTTTGACACAGGTGGTACAGGAGCCAACAAGGAGAGGAGCGCTCCTGGACCTCGTACTGACAAACACAGAGGGACTGGTGGAGGACATTGAGGTTGGGGGCACCCTAGGTTGTAGTGATCATGAAATGATAGAGTTCAGGATCATGGGTACCACGCACAAAACATCAAGAAGTAAAATTACAGCCTTGGATTTCAGGAGGGCTAACTTTGACCTCTTCAAGAAACTGCTTGGAGAGATCCCGTGGGCTAGGGCTCTGGAAGGCAAAGGGGCTCAAGAAAGCTGGTTGATATTCAAAGACCGCTTCCTCCAAGCTCAGGATTGCTGCATCCCTAAGAGAAAGAAATTGGCTGAGGGACGCAGGAGACCTGCATGGCAGAGCAGGGAGCTTCTGAAAAAGCTCAAGTGGAAGAAGGACATCTACAATAAGTGGAAGAAGGGACTGACCCCTTGGGAGGATTACAAGAATGCTGCCAGAGCGTGCAGGGATGAAACAAGGAAAGCCAAGGCCGCCTTGGAATTAAACCAGGCTAGGGATGTCAAGCTCAACAGGAAGAGCTTCTACAAGTATATTGGAAGCAAAAGGAAGACCAGAGAAGTTGTGGGCCCACTGTTGAATGAGACAGGAGCCATGGTGATGGAGGATGCGGAGAAGGCGGAGTTACTGAATGCCTTCTTTGCTTCAGTCTTTACTGCTCGGCCCAACCCTCAGGAGTCCCAGGCATTGGGGCAAGTAACGGGGAAAGAAGACGACTTCCCTTGGGTTCAGGAGGATCAAGTGAGGGATCAATTAGATTTTCACAAGTCCATGGGCCCCGATGGGATGCACCCGAGAGTGCTGAGGGAGCTGGTGGAAGTCATTGCTGGGCCTCTCTCCATCATCTTTGAAAGGTCCTGGAGAACAGGCAAGGTGCCTGAGGACTGGAGGAAAGGCAGTGTTACTCCAGTCTTCAAAAAAGGGAAGAAGGAGGAGCCGGGGAACTACAGGCCAGTCAGCCTCACCTCCATCCCTGGAAAGATGATGGAACAGCTCATTCTGGGCGTCATCTCAAGGCATGTGGAGGAAAAGAAAGCTATCAGAAGTACTCAACATGGATTCACCAAGGGGAAATCATGTCTGACTAATCTGATAGCCTTCTATGATGGCATGACTGGATGGATAGATGAGGGGAGGGCAGTCGATGTGGTCTACCTTGACTTCAGCAAGGCGTTTGACATGGTCTCCCACAGCATCCTCATAGGGAAGCTTAGGAAGAGTGGGCTTGATGAATGGGCAGTAAGGTGGATAGATAACTGGTTGAAAGACAGAGCTCAGAGGGTAGTGATTAGGGGCACAGAGCCTAGCTGGAGGTCAGTGACGAGTGGTGTTCCCCAGGGGTCAGTGCTGGGTCCGGTCCTCTTCAATATATTCATCAATGACCTGGATAAGGGGATAGAGTGCACCCTCAGCAAGTTCACTGATGACACAAAGCTGGGGGGGGTGGCTGACACACCAGAAGGCTGTGCCGCCATACGGAGAGACCTGGGCAGGCTGGAGATCTGGGCAAAGAGGAACCTTATGAAATTCAATAAGGGCAAGTGTAGGGTGCTGCACCTGGGGAGGAATAACCCCATGCACCAGTACAGGTTGGGGGCTGACCTGCTGGAGAGCAGCTCTGTGGAAAGAGACATGGGAGTCCTGGTGGACAACAGGATGACCATGAGCCAGCAATGTGCCCTTGTGGTCAAAAAAGGCCAATGGCATCCTGGGGTGCATCAAGAAGAGTGTGGCCAGCAGGTTGAGGGAGGTCATCCTCCCCCTCTACTCTGCCTTGGTGAGGCCGCACCTGGAGCACTGTGTCCAGTTCTGGGCTCCCCGGTTCAAGAAGGACAGGGAACTGCTGTTAGTGTTTCTCCACATTGTCTAAAATGTTCCTTTGACGCTCACTTCTTTGATGCTCACCCCTTTAAGTTTTCTAAACTGTATCTTCACATTTTTAATGGAAATAGCTTTCTTAAATAGCTGTAAAGCCAAGAGGGTGTCTGTTGTTCTTTCCCTAGCTTAGGTTTAGATATTTTACTAATAGAGCAACTCAAATGTAAGCATGTTCCTTCCCTTTTCCCCATCCAGATTTAATTATCATCCTGCCTGTGATTTGCGTAAATTAAAGAAAAGAAGGCTAATGGTTTTCTGAATTAAAATGTGTTCAGCTCATCCTTCTGAACAAGTTTCTGACACTACCGATTTTGATTTGTTTTAAATAGTGCCATGTTAATGAAATCCTTATGCACGCATAAATGAAATAGCTGTGAGAGGCTAAATTAATTGCATTAATAGCTCCTGAAATCAGACACTTCTCTATTTTTTTCATTTTTTTTTCTTTTTCTTCTTCTCTATTAAGATCCTAGATGATGATGCAGCTCAGGAGTTGATGCCAGTGGTGGCAGGGGCTGTGTTCACCTTGACTGCCCACCTGAGCCAGTCCGTGAAAACTGAGCAGAAACAGCCACTTGCACTCCCTATGGCGGGACAATCCCAATATGTCCTGATGCTGGATGGTTCTTTTACCTCATCACCTGGCTCTGAGGGCATATCCATGGGTTTTGCTTCCATTGGTGATTCCTCCCTCCACATCATCTTAAAAAAGCTGCTGGATTTCATTTTGAAAACAGGTGTGTTGACTTTTGCAGTTCATGTGTGGGAATTCCAGCTGCCAAGGGTAGAAAGATGGACTGAGCTGCTTCCTGTTACTGCAGTGAGGATTTTTATTACAGTCAATTAGGTGGATCTTACATGATTAATATAGATCTAAGTGATGTTACTAATGAGAAAAAAATTAATAAAGGCATATTTTTTTAATCTGAACAACAAGCAGAAGAAAGATGTGTAAATATTGCAACTTTTTTGGAGCAACATAAACTTGCTGAATTTGCTTACAAATATTCCTTTATGTGAACAGTGGAACTCTGACTTAAGACATGTACTTGTTTCATTTATTTCTGCCAGCATTGTCATAAGAAAGTTAAATTAAGTTGAAGACGGTGTTATGGAATTTAGATCTATTTGGTTTTAATTATGAACGTTTCTTGTGAACAGGTGGTGGCTTCCAGAGAGTGAGAACGCACCTTTATGGATCACTGCTTTATTATTTGCAGATTGCCCAGAGACCAGATGAGCCAGACACTTTAGAAGCAGGTAAAGTCCAATTGTATTATGGAAAGGAGAAAAAAAAAAATTGTTCTTTAACCCTGAATGGTACAGTTTCTGCATGCTGAGTTGTCTTCTGGAAATAGATATATAGATAGAAACCATCATACTCTAGGAGCCTCTGAAATTAGTTGCTTACGCTAAATGATGCAAATCATCTTCTATTCAGACCTGTCTAGTACATACGCATTGAAAAGGATTGTTCTGGGTGAGGATATTAAATTTCTGACATCCAGCACTAAAGAAAATATTTCATTTGGGTCCATTTAAAGCTATGCACCATAGCTACAGAAGTGTTAAAGGACTGGAGCTTATTTGGACCTACTTGAGAACAGTTAGAGGTGTAGAAATGTATTGCCTCCACATCTGTGTGTGTGCTCATACTGCAGTGATCCTATTAAAAAAAAAACAAAAAAACAACAAACCAACAACCCCCCCCCCCAAAAAAAAACCCAACCCAAACCAAAAAAAAACACAAAAAAAACCCCCCAAAAAACAACACAAAGATTATTTAATATTCTTTCTGTTCCTTTAGCTGAAGACCCCTAGGGGGAAAACAAACAAAAAAGCATCACTCTCCCAGCCCCCAAAAAATAAGCCATCCAGAGTTGCTGTTTAATCAAGAGAGCTTATGGTGAATATCACGTTAGCTCTGTTAATGGATTAGAGACTTGATTTTTCAGTGTTTCTAATAATTATTGAATCTTAGAGCTTGGACAAGGATTGAAAAACAAACTTGGGGCCAGTACGTGTGCATGCAGACTCTTACTTGATTTTGCTTGATCAGCTTTTTGAGCTACAGTAGTAAAAATACCTTTGAATTTGTTATGACCCCTTCATAGTTTGTTGCTGGCTTTGGATTCCGCCCTTTCCCACTTAAGTTACCTTCTTTATGTCCCTTCAAAGCTGAGTGTTTTGTTCCCAGTGAAAGTTCTTAGGCCTAATCTGTTTAAAATTATTCTAAGATTCAATACACATAACGTAGAATATATATTTGACGGGGTGATGTATGTATACAGGCATAACATTTTTTGTGCTGGGTGGGCTGTGTGTTCAGGAAAGAATGGATTTGTAGGAAAACATTTGCACTTCAGTCAAAACAGCCATCCATTATTTGGGGCATTTCTGTTGCAAGATAGAGAACCCCTGAGGGATGTAGCCTCACCTGTACTGTAGCTAAGTTAATGCTAAGCTGCCCATTTTTGCATTTTTCACTTTTTGTTTTACTTGCTTTTTACAGCCAAAAAAACAATGTGGGAACGTCTGACGGCTCCTGAAGATGTGTTTAGTAAATTGCAACGGGAAAACATGGCAATTATTGAGAGTTACGGGGCGGCTCTCATGGAGGTGGTCTGTCGTGATGCTTGTGATGGTCATGAGATAGGCCGGGTAAATAAATCTATTCCTTTGCAATCGCTATTCGATTTGTTTTAAAGAACATTTTACTACTGTAAAATTTCATGAGGTAGAACTAGAACATTTTTTGTAGATCCTTAATCTCTTTCACGTTTCTGTCCTCCCACTCATCCTTCAAGCTGTTGAAAGTAGGGGCATACGTGCATATTAATTTTTTTCTCAAAAAAGCTACGTGTCCTATTCTTTAAAAATAATGATAGCAGGCAGCGCTGTAAAAGATTGCACATATGAACTGCTGTGGCATTTATTTGTTATTATTTTTAAGTCATGGACATACCAGTTTATTTTCCCACTTTGGGAAGGTTTGTTGACCTCAGGAAGAAATATTTGCTGATATTAACGTCAGTGGACAGGAATCTAGTCAGAATGCAAACTAGTTTTAAGTAGCAATAGTGCTTGTAGCAATACTTCATTAAAATATTTTTACATAGTTATTGTTCAGCAATATTTTGTTAAAGAATGTTAGAGAAAAGGTAATTGGCTCATACTATACTAAAACATGAAGAAATCCAAAAATATTTTCCACATAAAGGATTGCAATTGTAGTGAGAAATGCATTCTGCTTTTACGAAGCTGTTAGAAGGAACTGCTTAGCATTTCATATTTCTAGGTATTTGTTAGAAATCTTATTGATCTCATAGATTTAATTCTGTTTTGATTCTTCTTTTTTTGATGTTTTTTCTTCCCCTTTTGCAGATGCTGGCATTGGCTTTGCTTGATCGTATTGTTTCAGTAGACAAGCAGCAGCAGTGGCTGTTGTATCTCTCCAATAGTGGCTACCTGAAGGTGCTTGTGGATAGCCTAGCAGACGATGATCTGACTCTTCAGAGCTTGCTCACACCTCAGCCCCCTTTACTTAAAGCGCTGTACACCTATGAGTCCAAAATGGTAATAGTATTTCAGAAACAATTTTGTGATGTGGTGCTTTTTTTTTTTTTTGAATAAAAGTTGTTCGTCTATACTTCACATGGATTGTACTCAAGAGATATTTTACTAAAATAATAATATTTGAAATGATGTTAAAATCAGGAGAGAAAATAGTCATAATAAGTCTCATTGTGCATCTCCGGTACTTACCCTTCTCTGCTCTTCTCTAGGCGTTCCTCACTAGAGTAGCTAAAAGTCAGCAAGGGGCATTGGAGCTGTTGCGGTCTGGAGTGATTGTGAGGCTGGCACAGTGTCAAGTGTACGATATGCGACCCGAAACAGCCCATCAGGGGTAAGTGTTGGTTCCCTGGCTGATTTTGAAATTGTAATATAGTCTTGGAAGCATACGATATCTTTTTATAGCCACAAGTCTTTTGAGTAAGTGTTTGTGGCTATATTTTGTGTGTGTGTTTCTTTAACCTATCAGTTCAGTTTAAAGCTACCTTTTATTGAGATAAAAATTCCAAATAAGTGGGTGGGAAGTTGTACTTCAATGTCCGTTTACTTAGACTATGTAAGATCTTATTTGTTTGAGACCTTAGATAGGAATTGTCTAATTATTGTTATAATATCATTTAGACGGTAACGTTTGAAAAACAGCCTACACTGTAAACTTATTTTGGGGGCTTTGCAGTTGGTGAACAAGTGCAGAATTTGTCCTCCCCCATAAAGCACTAATGAGTAATGAAGTAAATGTTATTTCGGAAATATTTTATGATGTGTTTAAAAAAATAAAAAAAAAAATTTCACAGTTATATATTGCTTGACAAGTTTCTTGATGTGTTGCCATGATCTTAGTCATTGTGAGATGACTGAGAGATCTCAGAGAATGAAACTGAATATTTATGGGAAATCACGTTCGTCAATTTCAAACCTCAGTCCTTTCTTTAAATTTAAATTTCTTAGTGACACACTGGGGGTTCAAACACTTCAGAAAAAATGTAAGACTTAGACAAGTACTCTGTTAAAAAGTGCCAATGAGTTATATAAGATCGTATGAAACATACAGGGCATTTGTTAGAGGACTCTATTTATCAGTTGCTTTAGACTTAAGCACACCCCTTCCTAAAATATTTGAGAATATTTAGTTTTATATATAAGTAAAGAAAACATGTCATGTTTCTACATCAAAGTAATCTGATGTAATGTAGTATAGTAAAAAGAAGTAATTTTCTCTGCTTAGAGAAAATGTCTGGCAGCAGCTTTCTAGGTAAATTGCAGCAGCTTTTCATCATAAATTTGTTGCTTTTCCAATATAAACTCAGTTCAAGTACAGACCTATTATTGAAATGTGAATGTTTGCGGGTTCTTGAGGACGATTGTAGGCTGAGCCTCTGCCTTGCTGGTGGGCTTCACTTTTCTTGCACTGTTTATTTTTTTCTTCTTTTTTTCTTTCTTGTTTTTAAACCTCTAAGAATGTATGGAATGAGAGATCCCCCAGTCTTCATTCCTGCTCCAGTGGAACGTTATCGTCAGATTCTTCTTCCAGCTCTTCAGCTGTGCCAAGTGATCCTCACATCCAGCATGGCACAACACCTGCAAGCAGCAGGACAGGCAAGTTCCAAAAGATGCTGGAATATCACTGTTACTGCTCATTCAAAGAAATTATGTGTCCTTTTGCTCTGAAAGTAAGCTTTTTCTAAAAATCCCATCCTCACTGGTACAGGAGATCACTTTAAAATTCTCCAAAAGTAAAAGCCATTGCTTCCTCTCTGCTCACTGCTAAATTTTGAGTGGTTCATATTTTCCCTTTTCTTCTTGTGGTACAGGTTTTGCAGTTTCTGATTTCCCATTCAGATACTATCCAGGCAATCCTGAGGTGTCAAGACGTTAGTGTTGGATCTCTCCAGGAGCTGGCCTCCCTGACAGGAATAATCAGCAAGGCAGCTTTGCCTGGTAGGAACTACACTTTTGAAGTGTCTTAGCCCCGTCTACATGAATCTCAGGCTTTGATTTCTTTATAGAAATAATAAGATGTATAAGGGAATGTCAACTACAACAGTAGTAGGTGAACAACACCTGCTCTAGGTGACCCTGCTCTGGCAGGGGGGTTGGACTAGATGATCTCCAGAGGTCCCATACAACCCCTACCATTCTGTGATACAGAACTTTCTTGACATGTAGAGCTCTGGGAAAAGTAAATAAATGATAAATAATTGTTCTTGATGTAAGTGTGGTGGACTTGCAGTGGACACAGTGCCGTTATCAATATACATTTGACTTCCCATTTTGATTATGCTGCCTGACAGTAAGTGCTTTTTGTCTTTGAGATGACTTGCAAATAGTACTATTCAAAATGCACATGGTATCCTCAAAAAGAATTTTCATTCAACATATTCTATGACTGAGGAAACAAAGACAGAAAATTGCTTGTATACTTGTATCTTTGTTAGTGTCTTCTCCATTTTTTTTTTTTTATTTTAAAAAGAAAGCTTAAAGAGAGAAATGCTGTGAATTGGCACACTGACAATTCTCTTAGGTGACTTATCTTCACAGAGGACTAATAATTACTGTGATGGAAACAGGGATTTCTTCTGCATGCTAGAAGACTTGCTTACCTTTTGAAAATAACTTCTATTTTGATTTAATGGCTTTCTTTGTTCAAAAGAGATGTCTGACTACAACAGAAAGGAGCGCAGAGCTGTAGGTTGAGCCCAAATGTGTCTTTGCTTACAGTATACTGAGCTTTGCACAACAGCTGCAATTTTCTTGGTAACCTCCCTTCCTCCCCCTGCCTTTTAATGACTTAGTAGAACAGTAAGCTGTGTGCTCTTATGCATCTCCTAGTAGCTGCATTAATATCTGAATGTTTTCCTCAAACAATGTGCGAAATGTAAGTCATATGTTTGGCTGAAATTTTTCTGATCAGTGCTGGTATCTAAACGTATATACTGTATACATCTGTTTTCTTTTGAAAAAAACCCAACAACCCAAACAATTAATTTAATGGTTGTATCTTTTATCAGGAGTGCTAAGTGAGCTGGACTTGGACGTTAATGAAGGGACGCAGATGGAGCTACAAGGACATATAGGCCGATTTCAGGTAATAAAGTTGTATATTCAAGTTTCTTCCTGTTTTTTTTTTTTTTTTTTTTACTCTGACTAGCAGCAGTTATGAAAGGGATGTTTTCCACCCTTAAAGAGAATGTGTGGTGGTTTGAGGTGTTTCTTTTTGGGGGTGGTGGTTTGTGTGGTGTGTGGTTTTTTGGTGCTTTGGTTTTTTTGGCATGTTTTTTTTTTTTCCTCCTCCCTAGCCAAGTAGAAAAGATAACACTGGGTAACGTAAGAGTTGTATCAGGGACTTCGTTTCCCTCCCTGGTTTAGGGTTTACCTTCTGTGGAGGAGAAGAAGAATTTGAGGTCAACGCCAAAGCATATGAAGTAATGCAGAAATACTCTGTTACCACTTTTGCCACAAGCATGTCTCCAGCTCAACAATTTGGAGTATCAACATACTAGTGTTTTATTTCTTTCCACCCCTTTTAAAAATAACCCTGACGTAGAAACCAGAATGAAAGTCAAGGTAGAGTAAGCCTTGCTCAAAAGCTATCACTGCAGCCCTTTTTACAGCTCAGCATTCAGCATCCAGCAATGTTTTTGAAGCTTTATGGTTCATGCGAGCAAAGACTTTCACAAAGAAACATTTTATTGAAAACTATCTGTAGGAAGGGCTGCTCTATCAAATACTTCTGACTGAAAGAGAAGGATGTGTTCACCAGACACTTTGATAGTAACTATTAGGCTGACCAGCCTGAAGCAAAGTAGCAAGCTATAAATGATTGCTGTAATGCTGGGGTACTTGGGAGTCTGCTGCATCGTGTCATCAAGAAATTCCCATGGGAAAGCACGAAGATTTTATTTTTTGTTATAAGGAGTTTTAATTTGCTAATTTGAAAAATGAGCTGTTCTGAATAAAACTGTGTGAATCAGTCATCTGTTATTGTAACTTTTCTCTCTAGTTTGTCCTCTTATTTTCATCAAGGATAAAAGGATTTAAGTGTTTACTCTTACCCAAAAGTAATTACCAAAAAAATCTTTGATACCTGTTTTTGCTGTTCCACACAAAACTGACTTACAGTCTGAGGCACTTTGGTGATCTTAACAGCCACATGTAAAGTAAAACCAAATGTATTGATTGTTACTTCTTTTTATGAAACTATTGAATTGGTTTTTGCACCCTACTTCTGTGGAGCTTAATATCTTCATATCCAGATTTTGTTAGTTTGTCTATATAGGTAAAGGTGTTTTAAGTGGGAGTGGGGAAACCTCAGCTGTCATTGATGCCCGCCAGTATAATAAATAGTCTGGAAGAGAGTCTGAAAGTGCACAAAGTTGTGCACTTTCGAATGGCCTTCATTTCTGAAGGAACTGTTTTAGGGTACCGTTGTTTTTCTTAAGTTAATTAAGAGTGAGTTTAAACATCGTGTTTTAAAAAACTTAAATTTTGTTTACGAAGTGCTAAAAGTTTTATCTGCATTGCTCTCTTGCTGTTGTGTTTTAAGGGATATGTATCACTTAAGTGAAAAGAATTATGCACTCAATTTGTTGCGATATTAATTAAAATGTTAATTTCTTCTGGCAGCGCCAGTGCTTAGGACTTCTAAGTCGGTTTGGTGGCTCAGACAGACTACGTCAGTTTAAACTGCAAGATGATAACGCAGAGGGAGACAGAGTGAACAAGAGGGATGAAATTGAGTTGGCCATGCAACAGGTAAGGACACAGGAAGCTGCTAGAACCTTCACTCTCAAATTGTGACATCTTACCTGCTGTGCAGATCTGTTTAGTTGTCATATTTTCATATGCTAGTGGCAATGCTCTATGCTGTTTTTTGTTTGGTGTAGGATCTCACATTTTATTTCTATTTAAAGTAAACCTTGAAACTTTGGTTACTTAAACTTGCATTAGCCACCATTACTGTGTTGGGTACAGACTCTGTGAGCTTTGAAGCCTTAAATTGATCAGAAATTTTCAAAGTGAAGGCTGGGAATAGAGGGCAATGGTTAACACTTAAATTAGAGCCAAAGGGGACTTAAAATTGACCAGAAATTTTAACTAGCAGGTTTGGGAAAGAGGCAAGGGTGCAAGTCCTAGACTTGAAATAGAAGAGAGACTGTAACTGATCAGAATAAGAGAACCATCACGTTCTGGTGAGAAGAGAGAGAAATCAAAACATGTTGTTTATTGACATTTATCCATTCAAAATTTAATGCTCCAAAGCCTGTAGATATTGTAACTGACAAGCTGTCTTTTTTTTTTTTTTTTTTTGGCAGATCTGTGCAAATGTGATGGAATACTGTGAGTCACTTATGTTGCAAAGCGCCCCCAGTTTTCAGCACGCTGTTTGTCTGTTTACTCCTAGCCTGTCAGAATCAACCAACCGAGATGGGACTCGTCAGGGTGAGATTTTTTGGCTTGCTGTTTTATGAGACTGAATGGTGTGACATTTGGGATAGTAGAAAATAATGAACCAGACTGATACACTTTTATTCACATACACTTTAAGTCACTTTATGCCAGTATTGTAGCTGCCCATTTTCTAATTCTGGAACACGTGCTTGCACAGCCTTGCACTAAACCAAATCAGGAAACTAATCCAAGTTAAAACAAACATGACCAAAAAATCCTTTTGAATTCACTTCCTGTGGCAGCCTCAGAAACACATATATCAGTAAAACAATGTGTATGTAAATAAATAGCACAAGGCAGGAGAAAGGTGAGGCTTTATTTTTTTTTCAGCATCTGTGCTGGCTTACATTCTGTGAAACTAGGATGTCATTTATGACATGTAAGATGTGTTTTGATGCTGACTGGACCTCTTCATTAGGCCACATGGCAAGAGTTTACAGTGTGCTATTATGCGGCTGAGTGGTTAAGATATTTAAATAAGTCTTCTGGTCTAGTTACATTTCACATGTTACACTCAGTACTGTACTATGCTGACTGCTTTCTAGTACTGCAGCCACAGAACTTTTTGCCTAGACTTTCATTTCTATTACCTCTGACACAGAAGTATAAAATATAAAGTTGCCAGTGCTTTCATGTCTTTCACTACTTTATTGACAGAGACCATATCTTACTGATTTCTTGATTTTTTTTTTTGATTTTTTTTTTTAAATTTATTATAACTTGTTCATCATCTTTTCTAGATACACAAGCACCGGTGGTCCCATACTGGCACTTGCCTGGCTTGGGCATTATCGTCTACCTGCTGAAACAGAGCACTAGTGATTTCTTCAGTTACTATGATAGCCATCGTCAGAGCGTTAACAAACTGCAAAATGTGGAGCAACTCCCACCAGATGAAATAAAAGAGGTGATAGTTCTTCTGACTCTGTAGTCTCTGTATTGTTTGTAACTTAGGCATAGCTATTAACAGAGACTCCATAGTATCTTAGAGAAGTAAAAAGTTACAGTTCTTGTCCCTGTTCCTTTCTACTGTTGATGGAAGGGGTCCATAGAATGAGTGGCTAAAATTTCGGGAAAATATTTGGCTTAACTTCGTAAAAGTTAGAATTTTCTGGGGATACATTTAATTTCTCCATTTTTTTTTTTTTGGTCAGCAAGGTTATGCAAATTCAAAATAGAAAGCACAGTTTCAAAGAGATAGTATTTGACAAGGAAGTTCTAAATATTGATAACTAATTTCATTTGCTTATTTCTTTTGATGCTCTGTGATTTGCTATAATCTTCTTGGTTTTCCTCCTTTTATCACAGCTGTGTCAGTCCGTTATGCCAGCTGGGGTTGACAAAATCTCCACTTCCCAAAAATACCTTTTGGCAAGGCGACGCCTGGTGAAGCTAATAAACAACCGAGCCAAGCTGCTTTCCCTCTGTTCTTGTATCCTTCTAAAATGGAAATTACCCTCAAGGTGATGCTCCAGGAAAGTGGAGAAATAGGAACAGGTTCTTTTTACCTAGGTTTCTGACCAGTTTGGACAACACTTCTTGCAAAAAGGAAATATGAAAATTAAATTAGTAAGAGGGTATTGTTCTGATATTGTCAGAATGTGAATATTTTCAAGTAATTCCCATCGTGCAGACCCTGCTAAGACTTTCTGCAACATTATAATGGAGGAGTTATTACAGCCCAGCTCTTTAACGCAGTATCCAGACCCACTAAACATTCACATATGTACCAGTGTGGTGGAAGAAATATTTTGAAAAATAATTTTGAGGTGCCTATCAGACCAACTGGAGTTCCCAGTCTTACAGTCAATCTTGCATAAACCTAGTCTCATAAACACCAGTAATTCTATGGAAATATCTAGTCGCACACAAAATAATTGTCTGTAGTGGATCAGAATTTTCCTCTGAAACCCACTTTGGGAAAGATGTGCTCTTGCAGACTTACCTGTTGTAACTTAAGGTGGTACTGCCATCCACGGCTTTATAACCTCGGCTTTAATTCACTGTCTCTGCAACTGAGCTATCATTACAAGTCGCATGAGCGCTCGTACTCTGCTCTGGTGCAGTGTGTTGGTTTAAAGCCTCTCCAGGGTGAGTAGCCAGCACTGCACTGAAGCAGGTAAGGAGAGTGCAAGCGATCCATTACCAGCCCATAGCAGTGGGGGGTGAGAAGCTTCTGCTGGAGGAGGTGGCAGATGGTTGAGCTAACATCTTCAGCTGCTTCAAAGTGTGTAAATATGCTCATGTAGTAAATGTACAATCCAAAGACAACAAAATTAGACTCCTTCACTTACATGTGTCTACAGATATTATAGAAACGTGTCTCTTCATTCTTTGGCGTCATCTGGAACACTATCTACTGCATTGCACACCTGCTGACTCCCAAGACCCGCTGCTGTCCTCCAGGTCTTCATTTAAGAAAGGAAGGCTGCAAGGTAAAATTTCTCAAACATCAAAGTGCCTTTGAATAACTTCTGATGGTTAACTTTAAAATTGATCTGCAGTTTGTACTGGGACGCAGGCCAGTCTGTACTGAGGTGAGGCCAGGGAATCCAGTTTGTACCGGGACAGGGCTCAGTTTGTACTGAGAGAAGGCCAAAAGATCCAGTTTATACTGGGAGGGAGCAGGGGGATCCAGTTTGTACTGGGAGATGGCCCAGTGGGTACTGGGCTTAAGTAATTTAATGATCTAAGATGAAATTAGGAACTAAAATGAAGACTGGTGATTTTGAATGTATTTTCAGAATTGTAGGCACCATTGATTCACCAGAAGACTTTAAGTTTGTTTGAATTTTGGTTTTAAAAAAGAACCCAACACATTAGAAATGGAAGGAAGTCAGAAAGGGAGAAGTGATCTGGGGAGGAGCTTTTCGCTTAAAGTGTTATGTTATTTATGGCTCTTACTTTAATGATTTGGAGAAAATATGTTAAGTCAAAAAATTAGTGTCATTTCTAATGCACGAGTTTATTGACCAATTTGAAACACTGCTTTTTATACGCATTTTATAACTTGATGTGGAGAAGATAGTGTTGAGCAGCCAACATAATTTTAGTGTCTCATTTTCTATCACCAGATTCCTTTGGTTCCGACCCCAACTTGGATTTCAGTATTGGACTGAATCGAGTGAGCCAGCATGATATAGAACAGGTGAGATCTCACAGTCTCCTGAAAAATACAGAACACGCTTGATTACCAAACAGCTATTGAGAGCAGTCTGACTGTAGTTTTCCCACCTCTAAACAACCTGTGGGTGATACCAACAGGATGGAACTTAATTTCGGATTAATGAAACGTTGCAACATTTTTTTAAAAGCATTATGAAGCAGGTAGCAGTTGTGCTGCTGCACACGTATTTTCAAGGCTTAATATACAGAGTTAAATGAAAAATGAGGTAGACTTAAAAAATAAAAAATCATTCTTTTTCTTTTGTAAACCAGTCAAACGGTATGTATTTTTAATAATAGCTTTCTGAAAACATCACTTATCCTTGAAAGACTTGTGGTATCAGGATTTCCGATTTTCTGTGGTCCTGTAGCTGTTTGCTAGAGGTCAGTTGGAGCCAGGCTGTGGAGAAATGAGATAGAAAAGGATAACAGAAACTGAGGAGACCGTAAAATGTGAATACTAGCAAAGAAGTGATTTCTGCTTATATAGTGATTTAATTGTTTGTGTACATTTGTTGCTGAGGTGGCAGAAAAAAAAAATTACATTTATTAACAAATCCCACTGACGTTTCATTTATGGGCAGAAAAAAAACCCTGTGCTTAAAAACCACCTTTATAAGATCTAGAATTATAAGAATGGTTGTGTGTGTGTTTTTTGTGATGAGGCATCTGTCTTCTATTTCATTTGTTCAACAGTAAAATATACAGTAACATCTTCCTAAAATACTTAGAATGTAATTATTTTTTTTCAGGGGTTGTTTACATATGTATTAATGAAAAAATGTTGTCTATGCACATAGACTCTTTAACTTGTGAACAGTCCTTAAAGGACCAGGAAAACTTTAATTGGAAGAAGTGTTTGTATGACTAAACTGAAGAAGCTGATAAGACCGTTTAGTTCCTAAAACAGGAATTTAATTCCTAAAACTTGGAGAGGTTATAAAGTGGTAATATTTGGATAATCTGTAAATGCTCCGAGTCACCCAAAAACTTCTATAGAAAGGCTATCCGTTATATAATTTAGAGAAAAACATAAGGGAAGAATGCAAATAGTACTTATTTAGGGGAGTCACAAAAAACATACTTTTGAAAGTGGTTTAGAGAATAAATCACGGTAAAGGGTTGACAGGTAGTTGATGATAGGTAAGCAGACGTTCCAGAAAGAGACGATTTTGTATTGATGACTCCAACAAATCTCTGTTTCTCAGCTTCAGACTGAAGCCACGAACAGTTTTGGTGAATCTCTGCAGAAGAAGCTTCTGGACATTGAAGGGTTATATTCTAAGGTTCGGTCACGATACACCTTTATTCAAGCTCTTGTCAGACGCATCCGTGGTCTCCTAAGGATATCAAGGACCTAAAAGACTGTGATACGCGTTGCTTGCCCCTTGAAGCGATGTACTACAGGGCAGGTCTTCTGGATCATTGGATTTTATACATCATACATTTTCTAAATAACGTCAAAAATATTTTGTTACTTTTTTGTTTTCTTATCCCTGTGGATCAGTTTTGTGTATTCTTTCCAACTGCTCCCAACTTGACACAAAAAATAAAGGATTGTTTTTAACTGAGTTATGATTAACGTAAAATTTCAAGCAAGAAAGAATTCCAGTGGGAGGACATAAAGGAAACTAAGGAAGTTCTGCAGCTGTGATGGTATTACATTTATGGATGCTTTCAGAGAAAACTACATCATCTGTGTCTATTTATGCTGTTCTTGCTTCGTGCACAAGTTTAATGAAAACAGGGGCTTCAAGTTTTCGCACTTGCAGACTGTGCTCCCTCTGGTGTGGATTCTCTAGGAAAGGTGATGATTTTGCTCTGGGAAGCGCTTGTTTCTGCTCCCTCTTCTCCAGCCTATAGAAGCACAAGCTTTCTCTTCGGCCAAGTCTAGATAAGGAGAAAAAAAATATGGGGAAAGTCATGGAAGGTTGACTGCCCTAGGTTCGGTTCTTATGGCTTGGGGCAGTAAAGTCTTCTGTGCTGCTCTTGCTGGAAGAGGAGCATAAAGCAGTATAAAACACAGGAGGAGGAAGCCAACGTGCCTGAGGGCTAGGTTGGTTCTGGAGTTACAGATTGTTCTCATAAGAGATACTCTTATCTCCTTGTCTCTTAAAAAACATATACCGCCAAAAAACCCCAGACAATACTGTAACCCCTCGTTATGGCCATGAGCTCTGTTGTGTTTCTCTTTTATTAGTCTGATCTTAAAGCCCCATGTCTGCCTTGTAAATTCTGTCTCCCCTGAGATTTTTTTGCAATTTCGTACTTATTCACCTGCACAAGCCAGTTATGTGAATTACATCATCTGTTGCGCAGGGGTGATGACAGCCCAGCTGTCAGACGGCGCTTATTAGCGATAGGTGTTAATGGTTTTCGCAGTTGGGACCCTGTTGGCTCTCGCCGGGCTGCCGCCTGTTCCTCCGCCACCTCAGTGAGAGCCAGGAAGGGACGTGCAGAGCCCCTCGTTGCGTACCAGGCCGTCACCTCGCCCTTCTGCCGCCGCACGGGCATTCACCGCGCCTTAGGAAAGCACCGCTCGGCTGACGGGCGGCAGCGGCGCGGGAGGGCGGTGACGTGTTTCCGCCGTGACTTCACCCGCTGACGCTCCGTGCCCCGCTCCGCCCCGCCCCTCCCTCCCCTCAGCCTCGCGCTTCCGCCGCCGCAGATTCGTCACGTTTTCGCGCCGGCTCGTTTTTTTATGATTTTTTTTTTTTTTAATTTAACTCATTCCCTCCGTTTCTCCTCGCCCGCCCGGGTGTATCCGCGCGGGGAGGGCGAGGGAACCCCCTCCCCCCCCCGCTCAGCCCTTCCCTTCGCCTCGCGTGTCGAAACGGCGGATGCCGCTGAGGGAGCGGGAGCGGGGGCGGGGAGGGAGGAAGCGCCTCCTTTACTCTCCGCTTTCGACGTGGAGCCTCGGCGGCGGCAGGGCCGGCGCAGCGGAGTTGGGGCGGGACGGGAGCGGGTGCCCGCGGCGCGGCGTGGCGTAGAGGCTCGACATGGGTGAGGAGCGGGCGGCAGAGCCGGGGGAGGCGGCCGGGGCTGGCGGGAGGCGGCTACGGGCCCCGGCGCCAGGGGCTGCCGCCCCCGGCGGCCTGTGGAGACGAGAGGGGGAAGGCGGCAGCGGGGGGACCCGCGGGGCAGGCGGCCGGGCCGGATCGGAGTGGAACGAGGCAGGGTGAGGGGAGAGGGTTGCCTCCCGCCGGCGGCGGGGCGCTGAGCGCCGGGCCGGGCCTGGTGCGGTTGCAGGAGGGAGCGGTTGGTGCCCGCCTGCCTTCAGCCGGGGCTCGAAAGGCGGAGCGGGCCCGGCCGGCCCGGTGCCCGGCGGCGGTGCGGGCCGCCTGGGGGGGTTGCGGGTGCGGCGGTTGAAGGCAGCGTTTCCAGCGGCTCGTTGTTCCTGTGCGATGGCGAATGGTGTGAGCAAGCGCGGCAGGAGCCTGCCTTTGGTCGGAGATCATAATGGCTTTGTACTCCTGAGACTTGTCTAAATTAAGCTGTGATTCAATTGTGTAATGGGTTGCTAATAAGGAATTAATTACGAAAAGAGGTTTTGTAGAATAGTAGATAAAGCAGAGGGAATAGAAAGAGGCCCTGAATCTAGGGGTTAAGTGATTAACCTACGTCTGTCCTATTACAGATGGTATTTGAGCACTTTTGGTGTGGGAAAAGCATACCGTAATATAAAAAGAGGGGACGAGAGGTGTTTGGCCATAAGCAGAGTCCATAGACTCATCGAATGGTTTGGATTGGAAGGGACCTTAAAGATCATCTAGTTCCAACCCCTCTGCCATGGGCAGGGACACCTTCCACTAGACCAGGCTGCTCAAAGCCCCATCCAGCCTGGCCTTGAACAGTTCCGGGGACGGGGCATCCACAACTTCTCTGGGCAACATGAGTTACTGAAATACCTTTTGCAGCTCGGTTCTGTTAAGGTTATTTGCTTGTCTCACAGTAAACAGTGCCTCGCGCAGCACTATGCAAACTGGCAACAGATGGTCCCTTACACCTTCTCTTTGTTTTCCAGGTCTGTAGTGTGCAGGGCTTCTGGGGTGGGATGGGCTTAGAAGAAGTAAAGCAACCTGTTATCAGTTTGAATTCCTTATACTTAAAGAAAAAAGAAGTGGATGGTCCTTTGGGAGACCATAAACATCAGAAAGAATTCTTTAATGCTTCAGTGTATGCTTGTATAGTCTCTTGCATTGAAAAGATAGAGTCGGATACAAACGAAAAAGAAGTTGTCTAAGATTTTTGGCAAATGAGAGAAAAGGGAAAAAAAATCCTAACCACAAGGAGGAAGCTTGAGGCTGCTGCTGCAACGTGATTTTGCTTGGTTAAGATACCATAAAATAGCAGCATAAAACCAGGAAAACATGATGTGGTTCAGCACACAGGTGTCTGGTTGACAATTGGCGAAAAGAAACATATTGCTGCTCAGTAAGAAATGAGGTCAGTCTGTCTGCCCTCTCCATGTCCTCCGTTATTGCTCGCTGAGTCTGAAACGTCTTCCTGTTCTGCGTTCCGTAGGGGGCTTTTTCTCCACCATCTTTTCCAGTTTGTTTGGAACACGGGAGATGAGGATTCTCATCCTGGGACTGGACGGAGCAGGAAAAACAACCATTCTCTACAGGCTACAAGTTGGAGAAGTTGTTACCACCATTCCGAGTAAGTGATCAGTCCCTTAGTGAAAACAGCTGATTTGCCTATAGCCCTAACACGTAAGCCTTGTCAGCTGAACTCATTACATACTGCCTTCATAAAAAAAAGGACTTTGTGGGAGCCTTGCACTGTTGTATTTAAGAACTTTCTTGTGTAACAGTATTATAGTGTGCTGTAGAAATACTACATAAAGGAATATTTCTGTGCTGCCCTGCTGAATGTAAAAAGTATTTGACCTTAAGATTGTCACCATGATTTTATAGGCTTTTCTTGATAGGTAAATGTTCAGGAAATGGTTAACTGTTGACTGTATAAGTGTTTTGTCTCCAAATATAGCTGTAACGTGTTCTAGAGATCATTATTATTGTACCAAAAAAATTTTACATAGGATGGTGTCAGTGAATCATACCTATTTAATGTCTTTTTTTTTGACAAGGTTCTTCAGTTTGTTGTATAAACACTTCTATTTAACACAGAGAAGAAGAAATTATAATGGTTTATGTAGAAAGTGTAACAAAACTCACTGTGAGATCTCATGGAAGGAGATGATGCTTATTTAAAAAAATGTAACAGATTTCACCAGTTGTCTCAGTACTCATGCAGCCATATCCACCTGTTACAAACACCCAGATGTGTGTGCCAAAGTGGTCTGGCTTGGATTGCTCTTTGTAACGTGAAGGGCACGAGACGCTTGGCTTTTGAGTCACCGTCGTTGTCTCTTGGGTTCCTCCTGAATGGCCACGATAAACTGACTTTGGCCAGCAGTTTACTGTGCCATAATCCTTTTGCCCTCAGTTTTTGCTTATTTCAGCCTTCATAAATTTTAGGCAGTCTGCATCCATCATTCACTCCCGTGTCCTGTTTCTCTGGGCTGGCAGGAAACGAAATGACATGTGTGATGTCACCGTCTTCCAGGTACCACAGTGTCAAGTCTTCTGCTGAGAAGTTGGTTCTGCTGTGGTCTTGCGAGCGCGCAGATCTGGTGTTGACACAAAGGACACATTCCTCAGTGTTTTATTGCTGTCGGTCGTGTACTTGGTTATCAAAACAGGCCATTCCTTTAACCCTTGCTCTGTTTCTTTTGGTGATTTCAGGCACGCTTCTGTTAATTTTTAACAACCTTAGCATTTGTTACAAATCTCTACCATAAGTTTACAATATGGTTTTATCGTTCAGAGAAAAAAATTACCGCATTATTATGAGCCGTAAATGCTTGCTGGGTGTAACTTCACAAAGGGCATGAACTTCATTATGTAGCTACTGAGAATTTTCAGACCTGAAAATTTTAAACCAAGTGCTGTAATGTTCTTCAGAAAAATAAAGAAAAATCACCAACAGTGAGATTGTTTAACTTTGTTTCAGCCATTGGCTTCAATGTTGAGACAGTGACATACAAGAATCTGAAATTTCAAGTTTGGGACTTGGGAGGACAGACAAGCATAAGGTAATAGATCTCTTAAAATCAAAAGATATAATTAAATTTCTCTATGAAGTGCTAAGTTCTTGGAATTCTCATAGTTGGCACTTCTGAAAATCAGTTCTTACAAGTTTTAAAAACAGCCCATTGTCAGGAGAGCGCTTTCATCTGACAGAATTCGGTTAGTAAAACACTGGAAAGAAACAAGCACATGTTTTCACTTTTATACAGTTTTGCTTTGAAAAACGAGTTTACTTGTGTAGTAGGCAATTGTGTAGTACTCTGAGAAAGAGGGAAGTAAGTACTGTAAACCCCCAAAGATATTCAAATGTTCTTATGCATACAAAGTTAGGAAGTTGAATTTAGGTATAGACAGTAATTTTTTTTTTTTTTAGCGAGCTTTACAAGTTTTGTAGTGAGTCATTATATGCCTGATTGAAGTGATCTCTTCAATATCGCTGTATGATCTTTTTGTGATTCCATTTTGAATGGTAGGTAGTAAGGTGCAGCGCAATTACTAAGTAAGGTGCAGGTTCCTTCCCTTTTTAGTTTCAGTAAGATAATTCGGAAAAATGTGGTTTGTTTTGATCCCTCTTAATTACTTGCCCGAATGAATTAGTTATTTAAGGTCTCCCTGTTTATCCTTCTTTGGTGACTATAATGATTATTTTTGGCAGAACCTTGTGTGTTTAAACTTTCTTTGCTTCCCTGTCCCTCTGTTGTGGACCTGGTGTCCTGCAGGCCGATTCCCAAATAAATCTGTCCCCAGCACTTCTGTCCTGTCCCTGTTCCGCTCTTTTTTTTTTTTTTTCTGCTATTGAGAGTATTTGTACTGTTTGTTCCTTTTTGTAGCCTCTTAAAGATATCTTCTACTTGCTTCCTGGGGCCTTTCACCCCAGAGACAGTTTTAACTTCCTCTGGCTAATCTGCTTTTCGTTATCTGGCTAAAAAGCACTGCAAAAAAGTGCAAATTATATGACTGGAACTTATCTTTCTTCTGCAGGCCATATTGGCGGTGTTACTATTCAAATACAGATGCGGTCATTTACGTGGTGGACAGCTGTGACCGCGATCGAATTGGCACTTCAAAATCAGAGCTCGTTGCTATGCTAGAGGTAAGAAAACAAGGATGATGATTGTATCAGTAGAACAGAAATTGAGAAATTAAGACCTTTTTTGGAGCAAATGTGAAATTTCTGACTGAAGAGCACTAAATAGGATGCAGATGCTTTACAGTTCCGCAGTTTTCTGCAGCATTGTCTCTGCGGTAAGTTAGTTACATGTGGCCTTTTGGTCACATGAAAATTTATCTGTTGAGCTGCTCAGTAATTCAGTAGTGGCAAAATCAGGAGCTGAAGGATGAACAGTAATTAGTATCCTACTATGTTTTGAAGCTGAAGAACACATGTAGAACAGGGTAATACAATTAAGAAGATGAGTTGAGCAAAATGTCTTTTTTTTTTTTTGTCCCAAAATTCCTGCAAGCTTTTCAATATGTCTTGTTAAATCCAAGTACCAGCTTGTTTCATAATGTAAAAGACATAACCTGCCACGTTTGAAATTGTTCCCCTGTGGTGATATACTGGGAGCAACTGGAATTGAAAGTAAATACCATTCTTTCTAAAGACTAAATATCAGCAAACTGAAAATTATGAGAGTTGCTGAAGTTTCTTTTCATTCTATGGGTTTACTGCTTAAATAAATTCAGTGGAAGTCTCTGCAACAACTTGCACAATTTCCCTTTATTTTAGGAAGAAGAATTGAAGAAAGCCATTTTGGTGGTGTTTGCAAATAAGCAGGACA
The DNA here is from genome assembly GCF_964199755.1 of Larus michahellis. Classification (NCBI taxonomy): domain Eukaryota; kingdom Metazoa; phylum Chordata; class Aves; order Charadriiformes; family Laridae; genus Larus; species Larus michahellis. Next base: position 53,065,899 of record NC_133896.1, on the reverse strand, counting down.
TGGAACAGGCCATGACTCCCACAGAAATGGCAAATGCACTTGGCTTACCAGCTTTGAAGGACCGAAAGTGGCAGATATTCAAAACCTCTGCAACTAAAGGCACCGGGCTTGATGAAGCAATGGAATGGTGAGTAACACTCTAATTACGCTAGCTTCATTAGAAAAAGAGCTTTTAGCGTTTTGAAGACTGGATCTGTGGAAAGTCTGGCATAATAGACAAAGAGTCCATGTTAGAAGAAAGAGCAGCTTTCTTCTGAAAGCGTCGCAACGGAATTGAAATGACTTTTCAGTAAACTGACTTGAACCTTTTTCCTAGGTTGGTGGAGGCGTTGAAGAGCAGGCAGTGATACACAGCTGACCACTGCAAAGACGTTTCGGCTCCATCCAACATCCCTCTTCTGCAGTCAAGTATTTCCAGGCCACAAATGCTTGTAAATAGGACAGATTTGAGTTCGAGTCCTGTAACGTGGATGCCTCTCTTGAATTGTTAAACTGAACCAAGTCAATGTCCGTGTACATTACGATATTCCACTTCTTTCTTTCTGTTTGAAGGATGTACTTATGTTAATTTGTATGAAAGTCTTACTGGCTGGCAAAGGGTTTTTTTGGTGTTGTCCCCCCCTCCGGTGGTGGTTTTAAGTTTGAGTGGCTACTATAGTCGTGTAATTAAAACACTAATAAAATCTGGAACTGTCAGCTGTACTCATCGGTGTGTTGCTGGCTGGAGGCTGCTTGCTTACAGAAACAAGTCCAAGTGCTGCCGGTTTACAACAGCCACACAGCTGAACATTTAAAGAGGTTTCCTTAAGATGATGTTGTTTTACTTCAGAATCCTTCAGTGTAGATAGGCTGTCAGAAGGAGGTACGGCAGCAGAGCTAAATACTCTGCCTCGAGCTGTTAACAGAGCATTGGTTTTCTGAAAGGAAAATAAATGTCTTCAACAGCCACCTACCGCCCTGATGGTCCAGGGCTGTAATTTAAATTTAACTTCCACCTTCACGAGCTGCTGTTCCCATACTCTCAGCTGAGCCAGAAAGGACAATTAAGTTGCTCAGTCTAGCTGCAGAAACTGAAACATAAATCAAAGGTGAGAGGCAGATTGTTTTTTCTCCCGGAGCTAGGATGTTCACAGGCATGAACAGACATAACCCATCTTTTAAAAATGAAGTAAAATTTAATATAAAAAATCATGGTTGTTGTCCATTCAACTGTACATGCTCTGGTAAAATATACAGGTTTGGAACAAAATGCAAAAGCTTTTATTTAAGATCCTAGATGAAAAAGAGGACATGAAAAAATACTAATAAATACAATTAAAATATGTAAATACTTTTTTTTTTTAAACAGTAATTAGCTCTTTAGCTTGAAATTACTTTTTATAAATTAATCCTCTGGGAAGGAAAAGCCTTTTCATTCCACCATTGCTAAATCTTTCAGTGCGTGACTTCGAGGTCTCTTGGCCTTGTAGCCAGGGCGCAGGAATTCTATTTTCCTCTTCCTGGTTTCCGCTTTATTCTTATGTCTCTTCAGCTTCCTCCTTGCAGCAATGTCGGGGTTTGCTACAGTCTAGTGAAACAACAATACATTTGTTTGTTTAGTTACAACTAACAACTGTCCCTATCGATATCAGGTACTTCCTAAGAAAGTGGTGACTGGTGAGGCAACACCCAGGTTTTCTTATGCTCCTCAAAACGACTGGAATTCTGGCTGCTCTGCCCAGGTTTCCCACCCGCTCTTCAGGTCCGTGGGAAAGCACAGCATCCTCGCTGCCCAAGAACCTGCCCGAGAGGCTGATCTTAAACAGCTTCTTGTGAAGGTTCAGAAATGAAACAATGAAACCGTCCCAATTCTGGATGAAGTTCTACCTCAAACTCACCTTCCCGGTCAGGTCTGAAGCCTTTAGAGAAACCCTATTTCTTTCTCCCAGAAGAGAAAGCAGAATCTTACCTGCAAAGCCCTCTGCTTTTTCCTCATCGCTCTTTTCTGATTGGCCTGTTTCTGCACAGAAGAAAAGGCAAGCGAAAAAGCCTCCAGGCCAACTAACTTCTTGAGCAGTTCTATGATTTCTTGGGAAAGGTTCTTCAGTGTTGGATCTAATAAAACAAACAAAATTAGCTTGCTTAATCTTTTCAGCATATGGAATGAAAGCCACGAGCCTAACAAGGATTCCCCTTTCTATACTAAAGGGTGACCGTACCGATACATCTCACCCAATGGACTGTAGAGACCAGAGCAAAGGTGCTTGTGAAATCTGCTGGTTCTTCACCAGCTTTCCCAGAGGACCACAACTGCCACTTCGCACAGGGAAACAAACAAACAAACAAACAAACAAAATGCTTCTGAGAGGCAAAAGTTTTTTTCAGAAGGATGATGGCATCCCAGAGATTGTATAACGCCACCAGGGCTCTTCTTGAATAGGCTTTGTTGGAAAGAGAGACGATTCCAGCCTTGTCAACATCTGTCCAGTAGGCACAGTAAGGGCTGGCTTAATGGTTAGAATCACTAGTTAGTTATAATATATTAATTACAATCACTGGAAAAAGATATTGGGGGGGTGGGGAGGGAAGGCTACAAAGGGAAATTAGGGCAAATGTTTCCTGCAGTCTTCCAACAGATCCCTCTTCCAAGTGTTTGTACAGCCGCCAGAGAAGCTTGTGTAAGCCGCTTGTCTCCACAACCTCCTTCAGCGACAAGCTCCCTGGGTCTACACCCCCCACCCCCCCCCATCACATGAAAAACCAGCTCTGCGGTTCTTCTGAAGCATCATTGGAAGACCCCTGGTTCTCGTGCTGGCAGAAAAAGCAAAAATTGATCTTATCCACTCATGATACTGCCAATCTCTACCATATCTTTTCCAAGGCTCTTGCTTAGCTAAAAGAAAAAAAAAAAAAAAAAAAAGTAGCTGAGGCAGCTGTTCCTTGCTGCACTCCAAGTTTTTTCAGTTCCTTTGTGTCCTTTCTGAGATGTGGGGACCCAGTGCTGTGCACTGATTTTTCATGGCATATACAAGCCACAGATTTAGAGTAACAGACCTCTTTTTTGGTTTGTTGTCTATTCTTTTCCTGACCTTGGATTTTTGCTTGATGTAACACATTTTCATGAACTATCTAAACACCAGTGTCTTGCTTAAGTCTTAAGCCAAGAGTTCTGTCTTTCCTTCACCAGGCACTGGAGATCTTAAGAGCTTTTAAACAAACATGGATCTCCAAGGAGGAGCCAGTGGTGTTGCTCAGGTATCTGGCAGGACAGAGCGACCCAGCCTCATCCAGGAGGAAGGGAGAAGTCCTGCGCGTTCCTGTAGCAGGCGGCTCTCTTCCCCTGCCTGCACAGGTTGCTTTCTTTCATCACGGTGCACAGGTGGCACACGCTAAAGGTCATTTTCTCTATTTCAAAAGGGGGAACCTGGGGAAAACATCAAGCAACCACCAAAGCGGAGATTCCAACTTGTACAGTCCCTTGCTCTACAGTAACACGAGCTACCATAAAACACACCCTGTTTTACATTAAAACGGAAACACACTTTTAACCACAGGGCACGGATCTTCATGCCCCTAAGCCTCTCAGCAGATCCAACGAGGCAATTCAAAAAGAACAGCACTTGGCAACAGCCTGTTGTAGCTTCCTTAACACCCACTCTGTTCTCCTCAGCACGGACTCCATCAGTCTTGGCACCATGAGTCCACCCTTGATTACTACGCTTTTTCCACTACCTCACATGCTCAAGCTTTACCCATTTCCACATAGGAGGAAACTTTAGTCCAGTCCTTTTTGCAGTCCGAAAGTCCTGCCTAACTTTAGTCCAGTCTTTTTTCTTTGTCTATGTGTAGATTTTTGTTCCAGCTGTCAAACACACTCCTCCTAGTATTTTGGTTAGACTGCAAGTAGGTGAAATTCACTGATTACAGCATCTGTGCCTCAACAGACAAAAGGAATGACAGGTGGCATTTGTGCCGAGGCACAGCTCTGACACAATTTCCTCACTGCTAGTCTTTGCGAGGGAAATCCCTTACCTTGCTCTGCGTACGTGCTGTTCAGCTCCCTGTAGAGAGGGGTGAGAATTGTCGGAAGGTATGGCTTGATCCTGTCTTTCCCCAGATCCACTGAGATTGCTCCCAGGAACTTAAAGATGCAGCTTCTCTGAAAAGGAGCGCGTGGGACACGAAGTAAGGAAGGTTGGAAGGGAACTGCCTGACTGAACTGCCACCAGAGCACTGTGCATCACTCTTCAACATGCAAGGCCCCGTTTCAGACACCTGACTCAGAAACTCGCTGCTGTTACAAGGTCTTACTGCAGCCAAGTACAGCCTTTAGATGAGACACCACCCCAGGGGATCTGTAAACGTGGAAGCTCTGACTTCACCGGGTTGGCAGCCGTTAACACTTTGAACAGCGGCCATGTTCTCACTGTCCTGTACTGAGGCAGCTGAAGACATGAAAGCTCAACCTCTCTAACTCTGCACCACAGGGAACCACGGTGCTTTTCCTGACGCTACCCCCACACCCTCCCCTTCTCCTAGCAAGTGACTCCACACTGCCATTCCCCCGCCTGCCCAAGCGCTCTTGAGCTTTCAAAGGCGGTGCTTGTCCCCTTCACCTTGGTGCCTTTGGTTGTCCCACCCTTCCACCACCCCACACAAGGGCTTGAAGCAACAGCAAAGGAGCAGCAGACTGGCACAAGCCTTTCCTGAGAAGCCCAAACTGAAATGCTGGTTTCTTTGGCACCTACTAATCCCCACTTCAGCGCCAGCTTCCCAGCACCCTCTACAGCTGGTCCCCTGGAAGCAAAGTGCCAGAGCAACACTCTCCTGTGCAAGTGCCACAACAAAAGCAGTTGCTCTAACCCTGTTCTTACCTTTAAAGGGACCTTCGGGGAATACGCCGCTTCTCGCTTTGCCATGAGAGAGAGTTTCTTCATTAACCATAGCAATGTGGCTGGCTGGCCTTTCTCTTCTGTGTCTTCTGTTTCTCCCTCTCCTTGAGCAGAAATGTCTTTCTCTTCCTCATCTTCTGAGGCCTCCTGCTCTTCCACTTCGCAGCCACGTTCTCCTTCAGCCTCTTTACCCTCTTCTGAGGCAGGGGCTAGCAAGTAAAAAACTTTTGCCACGAAAAGCAAATTCTTTATAACCTGAAGTGTGAAAACAGAGTAGTCAGTCACTGTGGGTTCCCCCAGTGTCAGCACCAGCAGTGCCCAGGGCTAGATCTGAAAGAGGGACTGGCCAACCCAGGAGGCTCTAATGGGTCCGCCCCCTGCCATGTTGCTCCTAACAGGAATGCCCACCTCAGTACCTTCCCTGTAGGCTGGGAGAGTCTTTCCCCATGACAGCCCATGCCATTTAGGCTACAGCACCCCTAAGGCAGCGCTGCTCCTTTTGTCTTCCCCACCTCTAGCAGCCCCTGGCTCTCCACAAGGAAACGTCTGCCCAGGTTCACAGTGGAGTCAAACCTTCAAGCAACAGCATAAAGCCGGACTAGAAGCTCCCAGCAAACAGCCAGGGCTCCAGTGCAGCTGCAGGGAACCAGCACCAGAGATCTGGATGCCTGCTCCAGGATCCGGCTGCCCTGCCTGCTCCAGTCTGGGCTGCAGAGCCAGACTCTCCCTGACAGCAGACACTCCAGTCCTGCCCTGCACGGTGCCTCCCCTTCTGTCCCTGCCACCTCACAGCTGACACTACGAGGAGGACTCTTCTCGGCCCCTCTGAGATACACACCTGCTTAGATGCCCTCAGCACAGAGCAGCTGGCCCTGCACTGTGTATTTGCCCTGAAGCCACCGGCAGCACTGCTGTCCTGACTGGGAGAGAACATCCCTGCACGGGCCGGGGCCTGCTCTGTGCCCTCCTGCAGCCCCAGACCTGCTCCTGCTCTTACCTGCTCTCCCAGAGACGGGTCCAGGAACTTGGACTGCAGCTGATGGCAGAACGCAAATGCGAGTTCCTTCATCTGGGGAGACAAAACAGGAAAAGGAAATCACTCCATGAAAGGCAGCCAGTAGCAGAAGCTCAAAACGGTGTTTTGGTCACCAAAGGCGGTTCCTAGGGCAGGCCAAGGGATCAGCTCAGCACAACTTCTGCTGGCATCTTGCAACCTAGAGGGGAATCTTTGTGCTGCTGAAGTAAGACCCCAGAGAAGCCCCGTCCCAGCAGCAGAGACACCTCCTCAAATGCTTTAAGCAATCAGGATTAGGCAGCAGACAAGCAACTAAAAGAGAAATGTGCGTGCCAAACTGTAACACTATTTTTATGTCCCAGCCAGGGAATGGGCATGGGCAGGAGGGAAGGAGAAGTACAGACATCTTTACCTTTTTGTCCAGTTCAGCAGTCAAGAAGACTGTGGATGCTGACAGCTCTGCTGACGTCTTTTTCCTCTTCCCTGCCTTTCTTTCCCTCCACTTGTTGACAAGCTCTTCTGGCTTGTAAGATGCAAACAACAAGCCAAAGATCTCAGTAGCTGTCAGCCAGACCCAGCTGTGAGGATACCACAGGTGAGACTGGACATGACCTGGGGGAAAGAAAACCTCTTTCAGCACAGGAGCTGGTCCAGTGAGAGCAGAAAAAGAACCAGGTCCCTCCAAGAACTGCCACAATAAAAAGGCGAAGGAAATTACCTGTGCTCATCTGTGCAGAACATAATCAAAGACTTCCTAGCAACTCTATCCAGCTAAAGCTGGAGGTAGCTGACCCTGACTGTCATGTTTCTGCAGCAACTATGGTCCCCTCAGGGGCTCAGTGCCGCAGCTCATCTGCCCATGATGTTTGAGGACTGGCTGCTGTGAGACTTGGGTGAGCTGGCCCCGCTGCAGAGGGACAGATCGAACCCCTGGATGGAGGCTGAGGATGCTTCAGAGAGGAGATGGAGTTGCCATCTTGTCTTGCCTCTGTCCAAGCTGCACATCACCAAGCAATCCGGGATTTACAAGGGTTATCTCCTATCTCACTAAAGGCACCTGGCAGGCTGAACTCTTCAAAGACATTAACCAGCCAGATCCAGGCCTGATAGCAGCAAATGAAGCAATTAAAAACAAAGCAAAAAAATGCCAATAAGCCAGCCTGACACTGTACAGTCTCACTCACAGGGAAATTGCTTGAATCCAATAACCTCCAGGCCTTAACATCCCGGCAGACACACAGTATTTACAGCACTATTACCATGTGTCATCACTTGCTGGCTGGTATGTATGATCTCATCAAGAAAATCTCATCTTCCCAGGAGAACGGAACGTTTTCATCCAAGAGGATGTAATTATGGTTAAACATGCAGTAGTTTGCAGCTTTTTGCTCTTGGGATATTAGAAAATACTTCCCAGCCACTGAGGCAGAGGGTGTGTTGTTTTCATCAACATCAACCACACAACCTTTTCCATTAACATCTTCACTTTCACTGTCTAGTACCTGGTGATGTATTAGCATTTGGCAGCATGCAAACCTTGTATGACAAAGTTCAGTTGTTTATTTTAGGGTGTGAAAAACCGCACAGCACACAAAGAATCTTCCTTGTAACACAGCCATAACAATTCTTGATACTTACCCCAGATACTGCTCACAACATCACTGTTCTTGGTTAACTGAATCAAGTTGCACTCTGTGGTCAGCTTTGTCACCAGCACGAGAAAGCTGAAAAGCAGCCTGTCTGCAGCCTTCTCCTCCTCCTCTTCAGTTATCTAATAAAATCGGCAAGTCAAGAGAGATGCTTATGAGAACCTGAAGACAGAGCTTATTTACCCCACTAGATAAATTTCAGATCAACCCTGCAAAAAAAGAGAAGACTGACTTGTACCCAATTCCCAAAATAAAGAGAAGAGAAGCAGCTCCACTAAAGCATTTCCTCTGGAGACTGATGCTCTGCAGGAGAGATTATTACTACAATCATTCTTGGTTTTTTATACAGATGTTACAGGAACAAACTCTTGGGTTTCTAAATGCAAGCAATTACACACACAGTCTATATCATTTATGTCTATTGATGTACTTGTGTACATTTGATTCTCATTATTAGAGCCAAGTGGAGCTCAGATTTGCCTGTGTCACCTGGCACGTTGTTACGTGTGCCAACGACAACCACCACCCCATGTTGTTATGACAACACTGCGTGCACCGTGTTTTACTCCTCACCCTGCCTGCAACCACCGGCTGGCTTCACAGAACCGGTCGGTGCTTCACCTACGTGTTGCAGCACAGGGGGTGGATTACACTGAATTTCTCCTCACTGCAGGTATTTTATTTTCGTCTCCTGCCAATTTACAAACCCTGAGGCTCTTCTCTCTTGTTCAGCATGCTCCCTTCGCACATCAGTAACATACGTGGCCACTCCCCAGGCATGGTGACGGGGATCCCTTTGGGATTATCACATGCCAGGCAGAATCTGAGGCAGCCTTGTTATTCTGAGTTAATCACGTGCACTAAAAAGATTTTCCATAAAACAAAACCATGGTCTGAGGTACAGGAAGGGAACTCCTTTGAAAGCTAAAGCTGTAGGTAACACCGAACAAAGCAGACAGTCCCAAGCGATGTACTCCCGACCCCCTACACTTACACAAATCTCTGCAGCAAGCAGACACATTTCCCAGTTAAAAAGATGTTGCGAGTGTGATTGTCAGGCTGTTTTCCAACTAAACGAATTCTAACTCATCCCAGTGCTACCTGTGCACCCCGCCGTTCTTTCTGACAGTGGTTTTTATAAACTCAACTTTAAACAAAAACAACCAGATGTCCCTCCTTTCCTGCCACCACAGTGAAGACCAGAAGCAGTAAAACTACCTCGACATACGTACTGCTACATGCTGTCAACCCGCCAAGCCCTACAGGTAAAGGCAAAAGCCTGAGTCTCGAGGGTTGTCTCAAGAATCCCTTCCACTCACAGAGATCCTGATGGAGGCCGGGGCGAAGAGGAATATATCTGCTGGTTACACGGTATGGCTGTAGGCTCAGGCCATGTGGCTTTGCAAAGTTCCTTTGCCCCTTCTATTGTGACACATGACACCAAATTTCGACTTACAGACAGAAAATATGGCTGTAGGTCAGTGAGGCCTCCTTCAGAACCAATGTGTGTGTGTCGTATCTTTCCTCAGTCCCAAACGGTAGGTCCAACAGTTAAATCTCTCCCACACTACTTCTCTTTTTCCATTTTCTTAATTCTCCTTCCCCAAACCTTACACGTGGGAAAAGTTACTTACATTTTCAAATTTAATTGGGTTGATTTCTTCTTCAATCAAGGTGAGGACAGCTTCAAGCCGCCGTTCAAACATTACTCCCTCCACTTCAACAAACAAACCGCATGCCTGGGCAGCCAACCTCTTGTGTGAGCTCTGCCAACAGAAAGAATGACACCCCTTGTTACTTCTTGACGATCAAATCCTGCAGCTCCCACGTGCAGGAGCTGGTAGCAACTCCTACTTCTGCCTGTAGCAACAGCACCTTCAGAGAAGCTGATTTTCAGAGTACTACTGAAAAAAGTGATGCTGCCAGCTAGGCACAAAAGCACCTGGCAGCACAAGTTATCCCTGGAAACACACCCTAAAACTGAACGGCGAAAGGCCTTTTCCAGCCCGGTTCCCAGCTGCAAAGCTTGGGGGCCCACTTTGAACTCTTTGACTCTTCACAACATTAACAGGCAGCTCACAGCTATAAACCAGAACTGAACACATTAAAGATGAAAAGGATGAAGTGTTGAAGAACACTTACGCCACTGTACAGCAGAACTGAACATAATAACTAAATACAGTTTGAGAATAACTTAACACCCAGGCACCCAGATCAAAATGGGAGGCCTGTAAGATTAGGTTTGCCACTTCCAGCTGCCGGTGACAGAATGAAGGTGAGTCTGAGCTCAAGACAGCACAAAAAGCCAATTACTGGGATGAGAAGAGCTTTAAGTAATTTGCTCAAACCTTTAACCTGAGCAAAGACCACACCTGGTGAAATACCTGACCCAAAAGAGGAACTGCTGGAGCAGCGCAATGCAGCTGGGAAGTCTGTCGGCTGACCTACAGCAGCAGCAGTTCCCTACATTTGTGCAGCTTTATGAAGCTACACCATTTCTTGCTCTTCTTACTAGCAAGAGCTATGGCACTGAGCACAGCTTTCAAGAGCCTTCATTTTAAGCTGAGTCTTGCCCATGCTCCTTTCCTAAAACTACTAAGTCAGGTACAATTGAACCCATCAATCCACCTGGTATTAGCAATCTCTCATTTGCCTTAATCTTACTCAGCCCCCAAACAGAGTTCAGACCTGAAAAGACCAAAGAATACCTTCTTGCTGTGAAACCATTCTGTGACCAGCGAAAACATCAGATCTTTTTTTTCACTGTTTATCTTACTGAGCAGAGATTTACACGTCAAAGCTGCCATCTTTTTGCATTTGGCGGAGTCATCATTTATCATCATCATACAGAGAGAGAGAAAAAACAGCCCGCAGTATTTGTCGAGGAGATCCTAGAAAGAAACAACCCATCAGTCAAGGGCGCATCCCCAAGGAGATTCTGGCATTTAAAGGGGAAAAAGAGGGGTATTTGTTGCACAGCGTATAGGAACAATGTCGGCTCTGAGCAGGGTTGGAAGGGACGGGATGATCCAGCTGTTGGAGCACACAGGGAGCGTACAGCAGCCCCAGCCCTGCTCTGACTCTGCTACCATGTCCCTGGGACAGCAACGTTGAGCGTCAAACCTTAAAGGGCATCTTCGTGCTCAACTCTTACTGAAACAGGCACAAGGCCCTCAGCAAGGCAGCAATCAACCCAAAGGCCCTTCTTTCAGAGCTGGCAGCTCTTTGCTACTTTACAGAGTTGCCGGGAACTAAGCTGAGATACTAAATCTAATCAGGCAGTGGTGAAGCACAGCTTACTGTGCAGAATTTCTCTTCCTTCCTCACAAATTCTTGCTTGATTGCGCTTCTCTCAGTCTCCTGAATGCTCAGTCAAGCTCCAGCTGCAGAGCTTCGAGGCAGCTTAGCATTTTGCTTAAGTTATCCTGCATAGATGCACGCTTATTTTTTAGCTTTCATTTTGATCCACCCCACTGAGAAGCCCTCCCTCTCCAGTCAGGCCAACAAAATAGATATGGTACATCACATACCAGTTCAGACAACAACATCCCTCATGAATGTTAAAAAAAAAAACAGAACAAAACCACACAGTGAGAAAACTCTAGAGTTCACTTCCTATTCATATCCCATTTCCTAAACTGGTTGTCTCTCTTCCTGGCATAAATCACCATCAAGTTTATCCCAACTCCAGCTGACAGAGCTTTATTTTACTTGCAAACTGAGCACATTAGATAAAGAAGTACTGCAGACTTTCCAGCACGTCATTTCTCTTTTGGAACAAAGCCAGGTTCTTTGGAGACAAGTGAACATTCTGCTCATGATAAGAGATAATAGGAACTACCAAGTGCTCCCAAAATAAAGTGCTCTGAAAATGCTGTTACTGCAAGCCGCAGTAACTGCTTGATGCCTGGAACACCAAGGGGTGCTTGTTACCTTTGGGAACATGTCAAGGAGGTATGCAATCATCTCCAGCGCGGATTCCCTTCCAGTTTCATACTCGTATCTGTGAGGAAACGATTAACAGTTAGGGCTGGGTTAATACTCTAGAAAGGTGCTAACAATTTACAAGAATGGCTAATGCCAGAAATGCACAGGGACAGGGATCTTTCTACAACAGCTACCAGACCTGGTCTGCTACTTAAGAAAAGAGAAGCAACAGGCCCCTCAGCTCCATCTCCCAGAGAACAGGCACAGAAAGACAGAGGAAAAAGGGCTCCAGCTAACTTAAGTCAGCACAGCTGCACTGGTGCTACGGTGCTGGGGAACGTGGTAAACTACTGTCACCTTCAGCAAGGGAGGGGTCATGCTCAGAAGGGGATTTCAGGCACACTGCTCCTGCTGAATTGGTGCAGCTGATCTCAACTGTGCCTGCAACTGCAGCTGAGCCCATTGCCATGGAACAGCAGTCCTATAAATGCACCTTCCCTTATTCTTTCTGGATTTTCCAGTTCACCTGGCTCCCAACCAGTGGAGCTGGTTAAACACTACAAAAACAACAGAACCTTTCCTTAGAGTGAGATACAAAACAAAGCCAGCTGTGAAACAGGGAAGAGACAAAGGGCTCGCTTTACCAAACAGCCCATCTCTGGAAAAGGGAAGCTGTTTTAGAGGTAGGAAAATCAAGAAGTCGGCCACACCCTCCCCTCCAAATGAACAGCCCTTTAGGTGGCCACTAGAGTCATATTTAAGCAACAAGGTTCTGTTCTGAGAGAGATGTTGGGAATACAAACTCACTCCAGTTGTGCGAGCATGAAATCCAAATTGTGTTTCAGCTTGTCACCAAGGGGGTAGTCCAAAATATATTTTAAGTAAATCTGGAAAGAAAGAAAAAAAAAAAACCAATCACAAAAACAAAACAGAGAGGAGTTACAAGAAACATTCAGGAAAGCTTGTAAAAAGGTTATGAAGAAAATGGATGGAGCAGCAAGTTTATGAGAATAATCCCTTCCTCCTGTGTGTTTAAGTTCCTATTACACAAGGGGCCAACAACTGCTCTTAAGCTCCCTGCCTGGAACAGGATCTGCGGGCGTTTGACAACCGCCACATCAGTTTTTAGATTACTGCTCTGAATTGGGCAGGCTTCTGTTAACAGAGATTCTGCATCCTTCAAAATTCATCCTGCAACCATGGAAATACAAAATTCGGTTACGCACAGCTCCTGCTGCATCTGTATCCCAATGCTTGAAATGAAGCAACCAATTCTGTCTTTCGGTTGCTTTCAGCTTGGGAAGGAGGAGGAAGTAGTGGGAAGGAATCACGGATTTGTGGCAAGGTCTCTTCTACTGGGATTCAGAAAAGGGCAGGGGTCTTAGTTACATGGGCCTAAAAGCCTCCAAAGGAGGGACTGTGTCACTGCTGCTGAGCAGCATTCTGAAGGCAGGCCGTGGCAAGCAGTCTCACTGTAGGCAAGCAGTCTGCAATTCTGCTACGCATCAGTCACAAGAACTAAAGCCAGCCAGGAACAAGGGGAACAAGGATTAGTAAGGAGGGGCAACTGGGTTAGGGGCTCAGCAGGTCTAAGGCACATGTCTGCGAGAGCTGGGATGGCCACACTAAGCCCTCCAGCGTGTTTGACTGCTCTAAGTAAAGTGAGATGAGAAACGTTCCATCCTACCAACCTGCCTGCACTGGACTCGCACCGGCTCACTCTGACCCGTGATGGCCAGCTGGGCAACCTTCTTCAGCACATCATCAATTTCAGGGACAATCAGCTTCCTGGATAAAATAGCCTAAAAAAGAGAAAGCACGGCTGGAGTCATGTCATCTTGCTTGACAGTGTGAGATGCAGTACCTGGAAATACACTGGTCTCAGGTGACACGTTAACACTGACTTTTTCACATCTTCATCTTCTAATGATTAGAGACGTCGATTCTTTAGCAAAAACTTCCTCAGCCCTAAATACAACCTCACAGAACAGCCTCCCGAACAATTTTAAACAGCGACTACAAATGAAACAGGAACGCTTTGCTGCTCCCCACCCCGCCCCCCCAACAGAGAGCCTTAACAGCATTCTGGGGCCTGTCCCTGACGTGAGATCGTGCAGCCTTTCACCAAGAGGCAGAATCACTGCCATTGCACTGCCTCACAGAGCCCATGCCCCTGCTGCACAGAAATACCTTGAGAAGACCAAAGGCAGTGGCTTGGCGCGATGAATCATAAATGTCTTCTTCAGCAAAGCCAAGCAACACTTGGAGCTGTTTGCTTGTTATCTGACTCTTTGCATTCTTCACAAGTATTGTTACACACTACAAAATCAAATTGCACATCGTCAATACACATGCCGTGCCATAAAACATAAGCCCACACCAAAGCCTGACTGTTTATACCACTAAGGTTGGAAAAGACAAACTGCTGCTCTGAAACATGCAGCTAACGCTGTTCTCATCACATCTTGCTTTCAGCTGGTAATTCTGAGACAAAAACTGAACACCAGCAAATACACAAATTCAAACTCATCCTTGAAATGAGCGGGGATGCTCACAGACATGAGCCATGATGCAGGAAGGCAGCCAGGAAGAGGAGAAAATTCTTCTGGCACTGGCATTCACCATGAATTACTCTAACTTTCCCTTATGATCATGAAACTGTAATTAATTCAGCAACGCATTTAGAAAACACCTACCAGAAGACACTGCACACTGAAAGAGTAGTTATTACAACTACTAATTGTCTCCTTCCCTTATCTCACTTCAGCTGCAAGGGTTTCCTGCAATTAATCATGTTAAAAAGAAGCTATTCAAGTACAAAGCTGATGCCACTCAAAAGACAGGGTGGTAACAAGATACTATTATAAGGAAGAAAGAAGGCAAATACGCTTCTATAAAAACGCTTCTTCAGATCCAAGCTGTGCATTTTTAGGGGGTAACTTTCTCTAAGGTTTCACTGGGGAAAGAATCAGCGAGGCCACATTTCCCTCGCTAACTTGCGATCTCCTGACTGCCTCTCCAGGGACAGCTGCAGGAGGGATCTGCCATTGGAAGAGTCTCATTCTACAAAGTTTAAGATTAAAGTAGAAAAGGGCAGGGCTGGGTCTGACTTACTTTGAAACAGCTCACAACCAGGTGGAAATTCTGGCCTTTGGCTATTCCTGTCTTGGCAAATTCTTTCAGCAAGAGGAAAAGCTGCTTGATAAGCGGCTCCAGATTCGTACTGACAGAAGGCAAAGGGAACTTTAAAATCCATACCAAGGACTGCAGAGCACCAGTTATCACCTGTAAGAACGAGGCAAATGACAGCACGTGGGTACAACGACACTGACGGAACACTTTTCTCACTCTGTAACAGACATGGTCAGGCTGTCTGCAACTGTGGTAAAAAGGAATTAGCTAACAAAATCAACGTCTTTCAAACCATTCATATGTAATACAAAGGGCTTCTCAGTTCTACAAGTTCCAAAAGCGCTATCTGCCACTCCCTAACTCTCTAACTTTGATTTTACCAGGTAAAGACATGAACAAAGTGCTGATTCAGCAGTTGGCAGGAACTCTTTCTGAAGCAGAGGCACCTTCAAGGCACAGAAGTTGCTCTACCAAAACCCCGGGTCACCTGAAGGCCCTGCTTCAGGTATCTGATAGCATATGAGGCATGCCTTCCATTCCCAGCAAACTCAAGGATTAAGGCTCCTAGGCTCACTCATACCCAAAGGTGCCCAAAAAGGAGGCTGTGTATGGTACTGGGAATAAAGACATTAGAGGTGGATCAAAAGAAACCAGTTACGACACCACCACTCCTAGCAGCCACAGGACCTCATGAACCTCCTCACACGTAGCCTACGAAGTCTGCAAAGTCCTTGTATGAACACACTCCAGGAGAACTTGTCCATACTCGAACCTGCAGCACTAGGGGCAGAGCATTCAGTCCTCCATCAGCCACAATCCTTCCTCCCCCTTGGGGTATCGTGTCCTCAAACAACTCAGCCTGCACACCTATGAAATCAGGTCTGAAAATTGGATGGCTTTCTCCTCTCTTGCAGATCAACTGCAAGATGACATTTGTGGGCAGGACCCTTCTTAGTAGAACAGACAGAATAGACAGACTCCAGCTCAGAACCGTACCTTGACATCCATGGATTTCAGGCAGTCTATAAGCAGCTGAACAAAAGGGTCTAACATTTCCAAAGCACGCTCCTCAGAAGAATTTACTTTGGACCTCTTCAGGCTCATGTGCAGCAGCTGGTGTAGAAAGCACAGGACATTCATCTCAAAGTCAGGCTGGGACTCTAAGTCAAGTAAGGTCCCACCTTGTTTCAGGTTATAGCAGAATTTATGCCATATCCCATTCAAGTATCTGCAAAAGGCTGCGCTCTCTTTATAGCTCTCTAAGAGGAACCATTGGAGTTACCACATGAAAAATAAAGTTAAGGCTAGTGGCTGTATTGTTAACAAAATATATCCAGAATACCTTCCTTTGGATACTCTTAACAAAAATTCAGATTGCAAAGCTTTGTATCTGAGAAGATCCTTACCCGAAGTCCTGAATCAACCAAGATATACGTGTTAGTCCTGCTGCTGACACGTGCCTTCTGCCCACCTCTCGTGGGAGTGGGCTGGAGCAGCAGGCAGCTCTCTGGTGGCAGCCGAGGATCTGGAGGAGGGGTAACTTTTTTTCTGAAAAGCAATGTATAGCAAAGGAGAACATTCAGATTTCAACCCCCTTCACAACAAGCTTGCTGCTGGGAGTGATGAGAGCTGGACCGTGCTCAGCTGCTACCCACACAGCACGCAAAAGCAAGTCACAGCCAGAACACAATGAAACAAAACAAACTAGAGAGCAGCATGACAGAAGGGACACTCAGACTTAAGAACAATATCACCATTACGAAGGTAAGAAATGCACGCTGATTTGCGTAACATCCCCCTTGCTTCTTCTCATCAGACAGACAAAAGTTTGGTAGTTCCTTCAAGGGCATACACCTCCCACCACTGTTCACTGCGCTTCATTTACTGATATTTATTTCAATTTCTGATGGCTTATAAAAACTGCTCTAAG
Source organism: Larus michahellis (assembly GCF_964199755.1). NCBI lineage: Eukaryota > Metazoa > Chordata > Aves > Charadriiformes > Laridae > Larus > Larus michahellis. The sequence goes on along the minus strand of NC_133896.1, from coordinate 53,049,375 downwards.
AAGCCTGCAAAAGGCTCTAGAGCATGCCAGCCTACATAACAAAGGAAATGCAAGACACCCAGATGCAACTATGAGCAGTGACACCACCAGATGGAGAGGAAATCTGATGGGTCTCCCCAACTTCTGCACAAGTACTGAACTGATACAGTGACAGCCCACAGTCTCTCTTGTTACGGACCCCACGAAAATGTCCAAGACCCCAAACACCTCTTACGTGCCAGTTTGTAGCTCCCTCCTAAACACTGCCCCTCATCCCTTCACCCAAACACCCAAATGCATATGCCAGCTTACTAGATGGTGAAAAAGCCTTACTGAAGGCCTTAAGTACTTGCAAGAGCAGATTCCCATGAGTTCAGAAAGTGATCACTCCCATTTCCAAGCTTCCTCCTTGCCCTCAGACTGCCCAAATAATTCACTCACATTGAAAATAAGAGGCAAACGAAAGGCAAGGAAGCCCTTATACATTTGATTGGTTGGATTTGAGAGCTGCCATTTCTGCAAGCAAACCTCCTAACCGATAACAGACCACCTGGATAACATCCTGGAACTCACTTGGCCTTCTCAGTGAGCAGAGGCAAGTTTTCACTGATGAGACCATGACTGAGGAGGAGGAGGGATTCTGCGTTCATGTCTGAATTGAAGATCAGCCCTTCCATGATGTGACGCAGCGCCTCATGCACCTTTCGGACTATCTTCAAGCTTGTGGTAGTCTCCAGAACCTGCAAAGGCACAACCATGAGAGCTATGAGGGCAACGTGAGGGGAACGGTCTGCCATCTGTATTCAGAAATCATGGGAAAAGCCAGAGCAATTCCTCTCTCAACACCTGCTGCCTTAAGTCACTAGTTCTCTATATGAACAGCATCCCATCGCCTCAACTCTGCCCCAACACCCCTCCCTTTCTCTCCAGCCTCTTCTCAGACTCCAGCCCATTCACCTATCAACACACCAGGGCACTCCAGACCTCTTGAGCAAACCAGGGCTCCATTTCTGCATGAGTTTGCACTCTACTCAAAAAAAAAATCTCTGAAAAGGCAATTATTGCACATGTACAGAGCCCGAACATATTTTGGTGACATTTCCTTCATGCACAAAAGATCAAACCACAGAGCAGCCTTGCAGGACTTTGGAGCTACAGAGGAAACAAGCTGGCAGAGGGAGAGGGTATGGGGAACTTATAGTGGGATGTTTCCTCTCGAGCAGGGGTTGAAAGCTTCCCAGAATGCCATTCATTCCCTGCCCTGGATGTCAATGGTAAAGTCTCATTTTATGAGTGGGGTGCATACTGCTTTCCAAAAGAAGAACGGGAAGCCAAAGCAGGATTATATAGGTAATTACACAGTAGCCACCCAGAGGTTCTAGAGTTTGTTTTAGACCATACAGAATTGAGAGTGCTCAGAGTTAAGAAAGACTCTGGCTGACTTTTCTTACCTCCTTCAGTGGCAGAATAAGTTTCGTCACCTGGCCCTTTCCTATGAACTTTCCAAGAATTTCATAGGAATCGTAACTCTTGTTCTTGCGCGCTTCCATGACCTTGGAGACAATTCCCTTCACTTCCTTCTCTTCAGCTACATTCCCAAACAACTCCTGGTTGAAAATCTTTGGAAATCAGGCGAGAGAAGTGCATAAGAGGAGCAGAAAAGCAGAGACAGATTCCTTTAGTAGCAGCAGAACAACACTACTTTTCCCTACTCAAATAAAAATTATTCTCCATGTTTCCCACAAATCATGCCTACCTTTCCTTTGTCAACATAAAACACCCCAGTTTGAGCACATCAGATGAGGACGCTGTTCTCACATCCCGCTGTGGTACTGTGATACAAGGAGTGGGACTGCGGTCAGAACAAGACATCCAAATATACCCCATCTGGGTGGCCAGCTGAGCTCCTGGGCTCCATGGACTGCACTGACTAGATGTCTGCTGACTTGCTCAGCCATTTAGAGCACAGGGAAACATAGTTCGGTATCTTCATCTGGAACCCACTCCTTCTCAGGATGCAGGGATCAGGATACAGCCCCAAAGATACTTTGCTACTCTACAAGGAGTCTGATGATGCCTCAGTAGAAAACAGTCCCCTTCCTTTGCCGTACACACACAATCATCCCTGTTTACCATGAAGCCCAAGACAATCTACACAAAATCTTCGCCTCCCAGAACCTGTCCCAGGCACTTCATGATGCTCTTTCCTTCAATCATAAGTAGTTTTTACCTCAATCAGGATATCTAAGCAGGGGTCCAAATCACCAGCGCTGAGCCTCGTAGCAAGGCCCTTCAGTAACAGGTTCACAGTGAAAGTCAGCACATGGAGCTAGGAAAAAAGCGCACAGATCATGCTTCCAAACCACTGCATAGACCTCTTTAATAATACTGCATGGGGAAACTCCCATAGCAGAGACACCACAACTCACACACTACACTTGAGCTCTTGTTATACGAAAATAAAAATAATAATAAAAAAAATCACTGGGAGGAGAATCCATGTACCAGCAACAGGAAGAGGACCCCTCTCCCTTCACACACTGGCAGGAGAGCTGGAATCTCCTCTTTCCCCAGTGCTCTTACTCATATTTTTATGCAGTGGAAATTGCTGCTTTCACTGTTATAGCTCATGCTATTCCATTGTGGTAATTCACATAGAAAATTATTGCTAATCCCAGCCACCGTGGAAAGATGAATTAACAGTCAGAGCCTTGGCTCTGGACCTAGGAAGCAAGACTTCAGTTGCCATCACCACATACTGTCTGTGCAGTCTCTGTGACAACTCAGCTCAGATGATGCTTGGCCCTAATGACCTTACTGGAAAGATTTCTGCTAATCTTATTGGAACCAGAAACTCAACCTTCAGCTCCACACCTCAACTCTTCAGTGGAAAAATGGAGATCCTCTTTTCTTCCCTGCTTAGACTCTTTAAGTTCTTTGGGTACAGACCCTCATTTGACATGTGGCATAACAAAGACTGGTGTAGGCACTAGCAATAGGATTTAGTTGTATTATACCAAGCTATTCTACCAGTGCAAAACAATTTCAGTAGCAACTTCCCTTTGGAGTCTTCTCCCAACACATTAAGAAAAACCTAGAGAGCAGAAGAGGAAGAATTTCAGCATTACCTGGTACCCATGGACAAGTGTGGACTGCATCTCTTTTAAGATGTACAGAAGGTAGTGCACTCCCAACACTTCCATGATTTTAGTGAGGGTATTGCGGGCAATGTCCCGTATTTCCTGAAATCTGTTCCTCAGAAATGTGCAGACTTTCAGCAGGATGCTGGAAACGGAGATAGACAGCTTAGTTCACCCACAAGCAGAGCAGAACTAATTACACTGCTAGCTAAGGAGGCTGCTTTTCAGGGCTGTTTCACAGTCAGAGAGATACTCAAAGCCAGCCTCACAGAAAGGCTTTATTAGAAAGACAGTAGGACACACCTACTGTCCTTCAAGACATTTTATCGACTGTCCTTTCCTTCTGTACATTATTCTTTCCCCTGCTCTGCCACCCTTACCTCTGCACCCTTCTTCACAACTCTGCTCTTATTTACCAAGTTCCTTTCAAACCGCTTTATAGAAGTCAAATGCTGACAGAGGGGAATGTCACTATGAAAATGAGTTTCCAAAAAGAGTATTTAAGGACTTGGATTTAGCCTTGTACGTAACCACAGATTGAGACAGGTGCTTGCACTCATTCCCAGCACAATGAACAGCATCTAAGGAGCTCTGATAGGATTTACCTTGGCAGGTTGGCTTCCATCACTTCTTGAGGAAGACACTGCATCATCCTGACCATTGCAAAAGCTAATGGAATACGAACTACCTCATCATCATTCACAACGTTGGATTTCACAAGCTTGTGTTCTTCGTCTCTTTTAACCTTTTTACGAGAGAGCAAGACATAATGCACTTTTAATATACATAAACAAATCCTGCTTTTTCTCAACAAACCCTAGAAGAGGCCAACAAGGCCAACTGCTATCCTCTGCTGACTACAGGAAAAACCCAGACAGCTAAAGGACAGGTGAGATGAATCCCTGTGTTGTCAATATAGAAGCTAAGTTGGGTGCTAGCAAGTGGTTGAGCACTTTTGAACAGCCTGCACAAAGTGAGTCGTTTCACCTGTGTGTTTCAAGCCAGTTCTCAGCAAGGAAGCAGACATCACAGTCACACTGACCAGAGGGTCTGTCAGTAATCTCCATGACTCAACAAAGGGGATGAAGCCTCTTTTGTGCTTTCAGGTGGTCTTCAGTTGAATCTATTTTTTTTTTAATGTGCTGTACTTCCACTGGGCTCTGAAGTAGCCCCCCAACCTTTATAGTAGCAGCACAGGCCTACAAAACACCTTTAAAATGCCAAATTCTCACCTTTGCAACAATACACCTGTGTAATTTAGGTAAGATGTTGACTGTAACTGTATCTTGAATGTGTTTGATCAGACACTCCAGCTCCTCTTTATTTCGGGGTAAGAAAGAAACAGGTTTGGACACTGTCTCAGCATCTTCAGATGTCTCAGCTGCTTGCTTAGGTTCTCCCGGCTCCTCAGGGAGATTCTTTTCTTTATTTTCCTCAACCACCTCCTCTTCCCCTTCACTCTGCTCCAGCTCCATGGCTTCTTCACCCTCCACCACTGGCTCAAGGTCCATGGCAGCAGCTTCTGTCAAGTAATTGTCAAAAGCATAGGTAAATATAGGAGGCCACAAAAATCGAACCCTTAAAAGAGACTCTTGTGATGGCTTTGTTCTGGACAAAGCTCCTACCTATCATCAGCAACAGCAAACAATCAGTAAGCACCAGAGTTGTTTTACCGGGTAGAGAAGCTCTGGCATGCCGGTTTCTAATAACCACCCCTCAGGGCTAGGCTTACATCAAAGCTTAGGTGGTTGCTCTTCAGCTGAACTGCACAGTCAGTTTAGCAAAGGTCAATGTGCTCGAACCTTAGAGAACTGACATTCACTTACGTTTGAGAATTTCACAAGGCAAGAGGTACTGACAAGAGCAGCTGTGAAAGATCTTCTTCCTTCCTCAGAATATCCCAAAGGCCACAACATAGGTAACCACAATGGTGAAAAAGCCGTAGATATCACTTCTTTCCATGACATGGAAGGGAAAGGAAGGCGAGGACATAACAGCATCTTTCTCAGGCTGCAGATAACCACGAGAGCAGCCAACATCAAGGACAAAAAACTCAGATGTGTCAGCAGCCACATGGGTGGGTGCAGACCTGGAGAGTCCCCAGATTTCCATAAACTCAGCCCAGGCTGTTTTGGCTTATGGAGGCCTGGGATGGAGCGGTGATGTGGAGACAGTTCCCCCACCTCTCTTCATTTTGTCAACACGCAGGAGGACAGTCCACATTGCTCCCGAGGAGGCAAGTCAAAACTAGTTTCCAATATGCACACTTAAAAACCTGGGAGTAGCTAACCTCAAAAGTAAACAAAAAATTTCAATCAGCTGCACCTTGAGCAGGTAGAGGTAGTGTTTCTACAATCAGAAGCAGAAAGCTTACCTTGGCTGTCAATGGTCACAAGCTGCTTTTCAAGTGTTTCATGGTCAAAGTGAAAGGCTTCCAGCACTGTCTCTAACAAGCTGCAGAAGGAAAACATGAAGCGAGATCAGGTCTCTACACAAAAAGGAGAGGCTGCATAGACCAATGCAACAGAAAATCTTAAAAGCACTTTTTGGAAAGCTTCTGACTCAGTGACACTGCAGCAGAAGGAGGTTTATACTGAAATAACAACCCAGGAAGTAAACACTGGTTGGTTTTCAGCTAGATGTTTTCTGTGACTTATCTCATGTGTAACCTCACAGACATTGGTACTGGGGCAATGGAGGTGCCCCAGGAGCAGGGACAGCCTGGGAAAAGCAGAAGATGCTAATGCTGGCATGCTCTCAGTGAGACACAGCATGAAAAAGTAATGATCTGTTAATCCTTCATAGTTGCAGGCTGCAAGGCTGTGACCACTTTCACTTGCCTAAGCTCACCTCAAAGTTGTCAATCTCTCAGCCCAGGGAAGAGGCTAAAATCCATGTGATGCTCCTTAAGATACTGAATTTTGCCCCAGCAGTCTTTGGAGAAACCTAAAGCAGCACCACTCACAGTACATACCTGACTCCCAGCTTCGTATTGATCTGTCCTGTTTGCAGGACATGGATGAAATGCTTTAGGTGGTACAAGTACGCCGACCATGAGAGATGTCGGCAGACAGCTCCAACAACTTCAACTGAGGCTGTTACCATATTTTCATGCTGCCCAAAAGACAGAAATTCAGTTGCTGTTAGCATTAACGATGAACACGTGTCAAAAGCATACTTTACTCAAAGCAACAAAAGCCAGAAGTAGTAATGTCTGTCTAGTGGGGATGCTTGGTATTCTGCGCTTTTATATCTCCTCCCGATCACCAGGCAAAATAAAAATAACAATCAGAGGTCACCAAGCAGATCTCCAGACCCACTTGCTCCAAATACTTCTCCACATATTTACCTTTTCTCACATAACTAAATCTATGAGCTCACTTGTGTGAAGAACTGAAAACCAAGATATCTAACCACAGACACACATTGCTGGGCTACGCTGATCAACTAGAAATACACATGATTAACCCATTTCTGATGTGAAATAAAATGTGTTTGTCTCTTCACCAAGGTTTCCATCACTGCATTTTACCTCCCATTGGTCAAAGAGCGACTGCAGTCACTCTACTGATGGGCGCAGCCTGAATGGCTGTAGGTGCTGGGTCCTGTGCCTAAGCTCTAATTTTTTCGGCGTCAGAAGAATATTTCTGACAGTAAGCGAATTAGACACTTGCTTGAAGCGTGAAGCCTTGCTTTTCCAAGTCGCACATAGAAAGTCTATCCACATTGACATTATAAGTAATTTCATTGCACAGGTTTTCAATAAAGCATACGGAAAGTGACTAACAAAATGTCACCTTTCAAGCTTTGATTACAAAGCTACTAATGATTTCAGAGGTTTTCATCTGATTCCTGCAGTTCCCCTGGAACTCCAGAGAAAACGGTATTCATTCCCACCTCGATTACTAGGCATAGCCTGTGTTCCCCACCACACACATTCTCCTGCCAAAGAGTGACTCATCTCACAACTGAACAGTAAGACAGCAGTTAGGAGACAGAGGGGAAAAAATAACAACCTGGTTATAAAAAATGCAAACAAATATAACCCCAAGTAAAAAATTAAATAAATAAAAATAATAATAAAAAAACAACATAAAAAAACCAAACCCAAAACACTTAAGAGATCCACCTTCGAGAAACAGGGCAGGTTTAACAGATATAGGATCAGGCCCAGACTGCATCTGGACCTTCCAAACCCTCTTTCTGCCACCAAAAGAACAGCAGCATTCTTGACTGAAAAGGAAACACTCACTCCACAAACCAATCAGCCTTTTAAAGTGGTTATTCTTTTAGGGGGATGGGTACAAGAAAGATGAAAATATCCAAAATGGATGCATTCAATTTAAAAGCTTACCTTAAGCATTTTTTCACTGAAAATGGCAGTAGTAGCATAAGGCATGACGTAGTTCTGCAGGGATTTGGAAGACAGCACGAGCTTTTTCTCAGTGAGCTGCTTAGCCAGTTTCCTCAGAGCTCGTGCCCTCCTGTGGATCTGAGCCAAACATGAAAGACAGTGAATGAGGCGGCTCTTGAGTCCCAACTAGCAGGGGGGAGCATATACATTCAGCAGTTCTGAAAATGCCTCAATTTTAAGTAATGACATAAACATATTACATTCGTTTTTGAGGACAGGCCATGCCTTTTTCCTTCAGTCTCTGGGCTTTCAGTAGCCTTTTGCCTTAACAAACATTCCAGCTTAACGGGCTATTTCACTGTGAATTCACAATCCTAAGACTGTGCCGTCTTCAGGTATCAAACAAGGGAGGCAACTGATATAAGATGAGAAGGCCTGATAAAATCACAGTGCTAAAATTTAGACTTTACATATAACTACAGAGGTAGCAAAGGCTCTCTCTAATTGCAGCTCTGAAAGCAGAGGAAAAGATGTATTTTTGGACTGCAAGAAAAACCAGGAGACCAGGCTTTGTGCAACATTTATATTACCAAAGCCTGTGAACAAAAAGGGGCTGCAGAGCCTCCACACAGAGAGTAGCAGGGAACAGGCTATTAAAAACAAAGACTTGCTCCCTGCCTATGTCACGGGACACCGTTGCTGACTGTGGGCTGGGTCACACGCAGGTTGCCTGCTCAAGATCATGAACAATCACTTAAAATGAAAGCAATTCTTTTAGCTAGATGAGGAAGAGGTAAAAAACAGTGCTGCTAAATCACAGAGCCAAGAAATTTCTAGATAGAAACATTGCAATCACCCATATGACAACGCCCACATTCCCGCGCCCCCCCCCCATTTTTATTTTATTTTTTTTTAACAATACCTAGTGACACGGGTTCAATTTCTCTGTAAAGACAGCACACATGCTTTGGAAAACATTACTCTCTGTTTTTGCTTTGGCAGGGGGAGAGAGACACAAGGGAATGCCTGACGCCTTTTACCTGCATGTGTTTCATGTTCTCAAAGAAGTCCATGTCGGGATCATGGCGGTTGGTCAACTGGACCAAATCCCGGAATTCAGGATTTGCTGGGAACGTTTGAATGAGGCAGGAAAGCAATGATGTGTAGTCCTGCTGGATGCTCTGCAAACAGCAAGCAGTGAAGGTTAAGTGCCCCTCAGAGGGACTGCTAACACTCCTCAGAACAGCAGTGCTGCATTTAGAGTGTTCTAGGCCAAGCCTTATTCTTTGGTAACAGCAAATACACCTGTATTTTGGACTGCATAGAAATTAAAATCACTCCTCCAAAGAATGACCTACAACTGAGAAAAGCTGAACAATGGCAAACAAACACAAGACAGTGGAGTTCTCTAACTTGTTAGATTTTTATAAAATTTCAAATGAATGGTAATTTTGATTACAGCTGGTATCTACATTGCTTATCCCAGTAACAGACTCAAAGAACTCATCTGTAAGAAGTCTCATGCACCCTGGCATCCTGAAGACGGCTGGAGATGTGTAATTGGATAACAGTGCCTTACCTCAGTCTTACTCTTCAGCCCTCTTCTCACTGACTCCAGAAGAGTATGCTGGATTAGCTCCTTGTAGTCGTCTTCCGTGTGTTCAATTTCTACCAGTCGGCGGATAAAACTGGTCAAGCAAAGGCTGGCGTTGTCACTAAGAGCCATATCCCCTAGCTGAGTGGATGAAGAAATTATACCACATGAGTCTGGATATGACATCTTTTCGTCCCCAAAAGACTGGACTGAACAGTACCACAGGACACAACATAACAGAGCCCAGAGAACAAATAACTCTTGAGACCCTTCCTGCTGAAGTTCTAACCCTGAATTAATGGCCAGCCTTCCAAAGAGGAAAAATCCTTTGATAGAGCACAAATTGACCAAACAGTTCCAAGGCTCACTGACAGAAAGCTGCGCTGCACTTGGGTTAGCCTTCTTCACTGCACTGTGTTTGCCCTTCCGGACACCCAGGTGAAAAGGCAAACAGTCAAAAATTGAAAACAGGTGTTTGTAAGATGACTCAAAAATTCTCTCTGAATGTCTTGCAGTGTCAAAAAATAGCCAATGGAAATCATTTGGAAGTTAGATTCATCATAGACACGGTGCACAAAGCAAGAGAAGGAACATTCAGCCAACCTGGATGGTGTAGAAGCAGTTGTGCATAACGGGGATGAGGAAGTTGATATCCACCACTTGCATTTCTTTGATGTGGGCTGTGATTGACTGGAAAGCTGACAGACGTACATCGAAGTCGATGTCATCGAGATGCCGCTGATCAAAGGCATTCAGCTAAGAAAGAGCAACAAGTCGTTCATGAAAAAGGCCAGACACATGACAATACAATGTCGGGGGAAAAAGTCAGCAAAGAAACTGTGCGTACCTTAACAACATCAGTAATATACTTCAATTCGCTGTCCAAATCAGATAAAGTCTAAAAAGAAACATAAAAGAAAATAGTTTAACTGCTACAGCTGTTAAAAATTTGAAGAACTCAAGACTTTACCACTTCAGACAAAAAATAAAGCAAGCAACAGCATCTATTTTTCTCCTGTTAGAAGTTTAACAAGAGCCATTCTTCCATAATCTTCCGTAAATTAGAAAATGTGTGCTTTAAGTTCCTGAATTTCTAAATATCTAGACTGAGTGTTTCCTGGATTTTCCTGATGAAAAAAAAAAAAGTTATGCAAGTTACTTCAAAGTAGTACAAAACAGCCTGACTGCTATAAATCTGTGAGAGGAGAATACAAACAAAAATCATCTTCAGGATGCTGAAAGTCACTCTTGTTTCATAAAGATACAGGATCTGTTACAGATGACGTGTGCTTTATTTGGCTTTTCTTACACAAAAGAACCCTGGTGATGCCCACATCAACCAGGCTGTAAGCCAAATCTTTTCCAAGTCTTCTTGCAGCTCATTAATTTCTATCATATGCAATTCTGTTACTTTCACTTAACGTGTATGTAGATTATGTAGATTAAAAGGTAGATTACGTAGATTAAAAAGGTTTTTAAGATCATATACAACAAAGATAAATATTGCTCATTATTTTGTTCTTGATCTCTTAGAACAAGTGAAAAAAGCACAGAAGGACACGTAAAAATGCAATACCTGAAATACCAAGCACAACTTATGTCGAGACAGTTTGTTCTGAATGACAGAAAAAAGCTTTGCCAGTGGTTTGAGAAAGCTTGTAGGGTTTGAGCAATGCCTCAGCAAGTTCTGCACTGTCTCCAGAATGTCAATCTCTGTACCCTGAAAGAAACAGATAACTGTCAATAAACACTGAATCCTCACAAGATTATTTCATTTCCTTGGGAAATATTTCAAGGCACAGAGTGAACTTAACCACTTCGCTGCATTTTATTCAGATCGCAGATACTGAATGAGAACAAAGAATTACGAGGACACACTCAGTGCAATCATCAAATTTCTCAGAAGTACTTGCAACCTTTCAATTAAACACAAGCACAGTATTAGAGAATGCCACCGCAATGAAGACTTCTTTTTTGTGTCTTTCCTCAAATGACTTAAAAGGTCAGGAGAACTAATAGAGCTCTAAATAGTAAGTCTGTCTTTCATCTGTGAAACAAACATTAACTTGCACCATATACTTGTATGATCTCCCCAAATGGAAATCATATATGATCCCCTAATGATTCAGAGATTTAAAACCCAAGAATCCTCTGTGAACAATTAAATGACGACTTGCAAAGCAGAACCTACAGGTTGCTGCCTAGCGGTTCTTTCTGCAAACCTAAAATCTCTTCGTTGAGCAGCTGCGTGGGGTTTTTTTTAAGAAAAACAGGACACAAATCTTGATCCAAGGACTCAGGCAATCAAAGTGGATAATCAATGGACTCATTCATTGTAGATGGGACTATATTTCTGAAAACAAGGTTTAGCAGAGAAGGAAACCCAGACAAAATAGTTTACCAATATCCTCAGTGCTTGATTTATTTAACAGTTTACAAAAGCCTAAGCCATGGAGAGCTCTTTCAGCTGCAGCCTATATCCTTTGCATGCCTGAGGAATTTAGGATTTTAGGGAAGTTTCAGTTCTGAGCTACCTTTCTGTACCCACAAATGGACTCCGTAAGAGTGGAAGGAGAACAGAATGGAAGCAGGAGATATGGAGCATGCTAATAGCACTGCACAATGTTCACCTTTCGTCCTGCAACAGACCAATGTAGCAGTGCCCATTGCACAATATGTATTACACACTCAACTATATGTATTCACGCTGCTGTCCGGATGCTGTGGCTTTGGATTTGGGGTGCCTAAAATCCACAGTGAAGAAGAGCATTCATTTCAAACACTGCAAGGAATTTGGTGGATTGACTACAGTGGCAAAGGAGGTAAAAGACCGCATGAAAACTTCTGCGGACCTTCCCCATGAAAAGGGGGAACAGAGTCAGCCCGAGCATTGGCATCCCGTGACTTGTACACATCAACACGCAATAGAATAGCACAGCATGCTGAGCAGAGTACAAACACGTGAAGACCTGATTTCAGGCTAATCATGAGAAATGGCACGTAATCACTAAGATTTTTAACTGCATCTTAAACAAGTCTACTTTACTAAAACAAAAATATATGTTTAATGGGGGGGAAAAAGTAATTTCTACCTACCTGCTCCATGTTACTCTGATAAAGGAAAGGGAGGAGAAGGCTCACAAGCACTGAATTCTGACTCTTTTCTTGTATAAATTTGCTGATCCTGCACAACGAGACAAGGTAATTTACTATTTTATATCAAACCAATCACCAGTATAGGGCAAAGAACTGAGTCAGCACTAGTGCCATATCAGAAGGCTTTGTCAGCCCATTCATCTGTACCCAAGCTAACAGAGCGTACCCACCAAAATCACGCTATCAGCTCAACTATTCAGAGTTCCACGTGACCGCAGGCATTTCTGTACATTTTCCTACACCCAAGAGGCATTGGTTTTGAGTACCAGCAATAGAAACAGCTAGAATCAATTTCTGAAAACTTTTCCCCCCTCAGTCACTAGCAACTTGCAAGGTCAATGACAGACAGGTATTTTCAACTGCTCTAAATTTAAATAGGTTGAGACTTAATTTGCAGCCTATTATGAAAAGCCTCTTTCTTCCTCCCCCCTTCCAACGTTTCAAAACTGTTTTGAGCTCTACAGAATCACTTACTTGGAAAGTATACTCAGCTCTTTGCTGACTTGAGCTCTATACTTCTTCTTTTTCACCTTCTCCACACTTAACATTGTTTTGCTGAAGTACTCAAGTACGGCAGGAACATGAGGCAGAACCAAGCGGCAGCCTAGGCTGAGGGTCTCTGTAAGGGATACAACAGTTAGCAACACCCAACTCTGTGCTGCAAGCAACAGCAGGGAGATTGGACCCTACACAAACAAAGGGAGAAATACAGACAAAGGAAGTTTTTTATCAGTGGGAGGAAAAAAAATCAACGGGAGCTATGAATGTGTACAGCACCAGCACTTGCTAAGCCTAAGTCTACTGTGTCCGAGCTGGGACCCAAGCAAGCACACACACAGAATAAAAGCTGTCCTCACAGATTTCAGTTACAGCTCCGGTAAGCGGGGGCTTATCAAAAGGTACCAAGGAGGTTCCTCAAAGGTAGTAACTGTCTTCTAAAATGGCTGGAGCATTTGTAGATGCAGTTTTCTTTATTCTACCACTGGCCTCTTGTGTAAATCAAAGCTGCCATAACTCAGGCACAGTGATAAGTGCTCTCCTTTCCACTACCTCTGAGTGTTGCAGGTGAGAGATGGCTCCACAGCATCAAACACAGCACACCACCCTTCCTGTCTGTTACCACTCCAAGATAAAAGCAATCAATGGCAGGTCTTTCTTATCGGGGGGCAGAGACTAAACATCAGTCATACATGACTGATGTCTGAGGATGCGATTGAAGGAGCTGGGACTGTTTAGTTTGAGGAAGAGGAGGCTGAGGGGAGACCTCATCACTCTCTACAACTACTTGAAAGGACATTGTAGAGAGGTTGGTGCTGGTCTCTTCTCACAGGTAATTAGCGATAGAACAAGAGGGAATGGGTTCAAGCTGCAGCAGGGTAGGTTTAGGCTGGACATTAGGAAAAAGTTCTTCACGGGAAGAGTGGTCAGACACTGGAATTGGCTGCTCAGGGAGGTGGAGGAGTCACCATCCCTGGATGTGTTTAAGACTTGTTTAGATGTGGTGTTAAGGGATATGGTGTAAGGGAGAACTTTGTAGAGTGGAGTTGATGGTTGGACTCGATGATCCCAAGGGTCTTTTCCAACCTAAATGATTCTATGACAATGTGCATATAGGGAGTGGGCTTTTACATAAAACTTGATGTTAGGTTCTGAGTCAAGTCAGCAATGCAGCTCTTGAAGTTATCCTATCATTCAAAGCTTCACAGACAAGACAAGGTCGACAACACAAACATTCTCTCTCTTCATAAGGAATTTATCTATGTCCAGGACCCTGACACTCAAATGTGAATCTCACCTGATATAAGGCAAGCAGGACTTTACAGTTCTCAAGCACGTCAAGACAAATTTGTACATTGACTTTTCTATCTCCACTGGGAGGCTGCCTTCCCTGGTATTCGCAGGCAGTGCAAAGACAACCTCAACATAATCTAACACCTCCATCCGAAGCACCCAACGGGCCTCTCACGACTCTCATGCAGGCATACCTTCTGTCACGTCTCCAGTGACCATGACAGCACAGTCAGTCACGCTCAAACTGGAAGCCTTCTCCGTGGGTTCAAAATCTGGGCTGTTGAGAAGGCTATCAGCTATGTCCATCACAAGATTGGATGTGGCCTCAGACAAATTCTTGGCTGCCAGCACAGCAAACACATTTGACAGTATATCACACTCTGGGTGATCCGGTCGCTGCTTGGCCAGCAAGGGGAAATACCTGAGAGGAAGATTATAAAAAAGATAGGCTGAAAATTTAAGTTTAGAACTTTATAATTCTTTTGTGCAAAAAGACACACAAAAGGATGATGACTCTTCCCTAACTCAAACAGGAAAAAAGCGCAAAAATCACAGAACAGCAGTGTCATGAAAAATAGCTGTCCTGGAATTTCTCACAGCATCTGCATCAAAAAACGCTCTCTTACAACTCTCTGTGTTAGAATCTCAGTCGCAGATTCTGTGCTGAACCTGCTCACATTCTTTCGTAAACTAGAAAGGAATAAGGAATCAAAAACCATGAATGAAATGATACATTGTAAAACTCACTCCCCACCTCCAAAGACTAAGTTATTGATCAAGACACAGACATATACTAAGAAGTCAGCCCTCCTCCTCACCCGTCAGCTGGTTTTGGGCTACATATCTGCTTGGTTGTTCGTATGTGGGAAAAGCAGGCCACTAAAAAGAGAGTAACTGCAGAAACTGGAAAGCTTCCCAACTGTATCTGGACTGTTATCAAATGAATAACAGCCTAATGCAAAAAGAAAATATGGGTTTTGACACAATTATTCATAAACTGTTAGAGTAATGTGCTCCTTTTTCCTTCAAGTACTCATGTTTCTTTGCGAGGACACCTACCTGGGATTCTTACTCCAGGTGTGAATGAGTTTGAGGAGAAAAGTTGGAGAATACTGACTCTCTGAAGCCAACCTGCAGACCTAAAGGAGACAAAAATCAGACACCAATGCAACACAAGTAGGTAAAGCCACTTAAAAACCTCATCTCTAACAAAGACCCCACTACAAGCTATAGTTTACTTTTTTTAGAAAAGAATTTCATCATCATTTTTCCAGCTCCCTCAATATTTGTGGAACCACTGTTAGATCACCTTACTCCTACATTATTCCAGCTACCATTTTTGTCCTCCCCTTGAAAGTGCCTCCCCATGGAGCCTCACATTTGCTGCAGAGACCTAGCCACCTCTCCCAAACACACCTATGAGATCTCAAGAGTGACATCCAAGACTCACTGCTCCCACATTTCCGATGCTCTGGCCGTAACACCTGCCATTCCAGCATCTCCTCTATGTCCCCATGGCCTTGGCTGCTACAAAAGCACCGTCTCTGCTCAGGGGGAGGCTCGAGCACTGCACCGCACCTGGGGAACGGGATCTCCTAAGAGGGTTCTGTGTCCAAAACAACCCCACCTAAGAGTCACCCAGCCTAAGCCCCACACAGTAGCTGCTGCTCCTTCACATGATGAAGCACAGACAAGAGACGCAGTGCACGCCTCTGGCTCCCTCCTCTCTGCAACTCGACAGGCTGCACACAAGTCACACAGCTGGGTTTCCACCCTGACCACAGCTGGACTGTCAGCAGGGCACTGTTAGTGAACACACAGGCAGAGGAGGCTCCAGTGCATTCGGGGGCAATAGCCGGAATGGTACATGTGGGGTTTGGACTGGCTCAGTCTGGGCTCAAGACCTGAGGGTAACAGAAAAGAAGGCTGGTCTGCCCATCACAGCCAGGGTCTTAGAAAGTTTCTTCCCCTGCCCCCAAAGGCTGATAATATTATTGCTCTGCATAAAACAGAGCTTTTCTGAATGGCGTACAATGAAGAGTAAACCGTTAATTCAATCCTGCAGGAATGCTGCTGTGCAGGGTAACGATAATGAGCCTCTGCAGCAAGCACCTGGGGTATGAAGAGCAGCAAACTCCGATTCCAAGTACAACAGGCTTAAAATAATTTGCCCTCTCCATGAATTTTTATACACTTCAGTTCCATAGCCTTGAAAAAGGAAAGAACACATGTCAAACGATTCTTCTGCCAAAACCAAATCTTCATGGAGTTCACCGGCAGAAACTCCCTCTAGAGGGAGCTTCCAGATCGTAGTACCACCCAAGCTTCAAAACCAGATGTCAGGAAGACAGAGCTATCAGGCCAACAGAAATTCTAACTAAAAACAATTTTACATCTTATTCAGATTTACTCAGCATTTCCAAACACAATGCTCCCGCGAAGAACTAAGTGCTTTGCTTACTCAAAGCCTGAATCACATGCTTGAACTGCTCTGGGGCTGCAGTAAGAGTTCACTGCTTCGCCAGTGTGGCACCCTGGCCTTGAAAAGACTCCACGGACAGAAAAGGAACATACAACTCCTTGTTGCCCAGCTCAGTGAAATACGGAACTATATGCACCGCTTGAAAGTATTTTATTAACTGTTTGTCCACATACACGTACTACACATCACACATTGTTACCAGAGAAGCAGAGAAACAAGGTAGGAGTAAACATACGTAATGTCTAGAGAAGCAGATCTAGGGTTTCACAAATCACAGCAGTTATTCCTGGTGCTCTTTGACAGTCTCTTCTGCTGCAAGGCAGTTTTACTTTAGGATACTTCAGAAGTCTCAGTGGAAGAGCTGTGCTGGAGATGGCCCATCTTGTTCAGTTACCTTTTGGGTGGAGGCTACTGCCTTTAGAGCAGAGACAACCCAGCAGCTGGTACAGGCCCTCCCTGCTAACCTTAGATGCTGTCAGTGCACTGACGTGGCCAGCACAATTTCATTTTCAATACTGTGTGTTCTCTCTTCCTCTCACAATAGTGCAATTTTCCCAACTCAGAATTGATCTGAATTTCTCTGATGAAGCCCACAACCCTGTGCTTTGTTGCTGTGCTCACATGGCAGACTCCCAGGAGGCACAGCCCCCCAACAGACCCTGCTGGCTCCTTCCTTTCCTGCAGCAGCATTTGTTTCTGCAGTCCCCTACCACAGGCCCAAAAAACTGTCACACAGAAAAGTAGCAAAGCACACCTAGAAGTGACTAGCATTATTTTGCTTCCCTGAAGCATCCAGGGAAGAAGTCTGCTTCTGTGTCTCAAGAACAAAGAAATGGAATCCATTTTATTCAGACTAATTAATTTGTACTTCAGCCTCTGACTTGATTATTCCAGGACTAATCAGAGATGAGCCAAGGAACCGGCTTTGCACAGACACAACAGAATGCCAGAATACGTCGGAGGCCACATCCAATCTTCTGACAGACATAGCTGACATAGAATCATAGGGTTGGAAGGGACCTCTGGAGATCATCTAGTCCAACCCCCCTGCCAGAGCAGGGTCACCTAGAGCAGGCTGCACAGGGAAGCGTCCAGGTGGGTTTTGAATGTCTCCAGAAATGGAGACTCCACCACCTCTCTGGGCAGCCTGCTCCAGTGCTCTGCCACCCTCAAAGTAAATAAGTTCCTCCTCATCTTTAGGTGGAACTTCCTATGCTCAAGTTTGTGCCCATTACCTCTTGTCCTGTCACTGGGCACCACTGAAAAGAGCCTGGCCCCATCCTCCTGACACCCACCCTTTAAGTATTTATAAGTGTTGATAAGATCCCGCCTCAGCCGTCGTTTTTCCAGACTGAAGAGACCCAAATCCCTCAGCCTTTCTTCATAAGAGAGGTGTTCGAGTCCCCTAATCATCTTGGTAGCCCTTTGCTGCACCCTCTCCAGCAGTTCCCTGTCCTTCTTGAACCGGGGAGCCCAGAACTGGACACAGAATTCCAGTTGCGGCCTCACCATCGCAGAGTAGAGGGGGAAGATGACATGATGCTGGAGTCCTCCAGCTGCACCGAAGTCCTCTGCATAGTACGAACTACACAAGCTGGTTTGGAAGAAGACGAAAACACTTACCTGAGGCCACACCACTGCATGAAAAACTGCATCGATCTCTTCCACACTAAAGCTGTAATTCTCATAATCAGAAAAAAATTCTGCCACAAGCTTGAGTCCAAGACGTCTCAAATTCTTCAGTGGATTAATCAACCTAGGTTGGACCTGTAAAAATAAAACAAAACCCCAGTAAGACCTCTGCAGAACAATTATTAACTACTTGCTCTGAAATTAAATACAGCAATTCATTGACCAGAGATAGAAACTTTGCTGGAACTATAACAATGTTCTTCTGTTTTCTCCTGTAACTTGTTCACAGTAGCAATCTACCTCTCACCGCTGACCGAAATTTTTCTTAAGAGGTGCCTGTTCCTGCACTTACTCAATTACACAGTTACTCCTTCAGCTCATGAAAATACATGCTGATAGGTTTGAAGTAGCATCTGCCCTTTTTGCACAATACGCAGAAAGCTACAACACAGTTAATGTTTTCAGCCCTGACGCTTAAATAATTCTGTTTTAGACAGGAAAGGACCCAAACCGGCTCTCAAAAGCAAATTCGTACTTTGCACGCTGAGATCTATTGGGAAGAAAAGAAATCAACAGACAAGGAGACGAGGGAGGAATAGAGAAAGCAAGAACGTGAATCACCTCCTCCCATAAGTGTGGTGGGGAGCGTTACAGGAGGATGCTTCCTGTACCCATTTAGCACTTACGTTCCACAGCCTTTCTTGGGGAAAACTTTTCAGTAAGGAAATCAGCCACACATCTAATCATGAAGTTATTCATGCACTGCTGCATTCTGACTCTTCTCCCAGAGAAGAGTCTTGACTTGAGTAACCTAAATTATTTTGATACTGCGCAATGCAGCTCACAGCACAAACACGAGGTAGCTTCACGGTGTAGAGGTACCGAACTCCAGTCTCGGAAACAACAGAGCTGTGTGAGAGCAAATAAAGGCCGCTGTCCGAGACTGGAGTTTGGGTTCCTCTGGGTCTCCAGTACATACCCTGATCCACCCCCTAGAATGAACACTTGTATCTCTTATTGTGCAAAGCAGCTTTGGTGTCAAAGCCTCACTAAAAGACATCACCATTTTTTTTATCTGATGTACCCATGTACTTCTGAAGAGACTACCCTCTATCATGCAATACACTGATATACTTACTACCTTTGCACCACAGGTAAAAAGACAAAGAGGAGATGGTGGAAAAGGAACTAAACATGCCCTTGTCCAGGACGTCCCAAGCTGTGCTGAACGTTTACTAATGGTGTGCAGTCAGCTTCCAGGCAGCAAATGAGCTGCTTAAAGGGCCAAAGAAAGCACTAACGAGGCTGCTATTGCTAATGGTGACCCCCAAACAAAATAATTTTGGGTCTCTCACTGTTCAATTGCCTTAAGAGCAGTCCTCTGAGATCAGGTCTTTGAGAGGACAAAGAAACTCAATAATGAACATGAACGGTAGGAAATGGTAAATTAATAACTTGGCTCAAAACAGCCAAAGTTGATGTTTAACTCTCCAGGCAGTATCAGCCTGCAATAAATTACTCTCAAACTCCAAGAATGTCTTCTAATCATTAGCCAAGGTAAACAGATTTCTCACACTCTTCCTTGAGCTTTTAACATCTCATGGGCTAATGAAGTGCTAAATTAAGTTCAGACGAATGGCAGACTGTCACTCCGCACGTTACACAACGATGACGGAATTACTGTGGTAACCCTGGCAAAATGCAATTATCCCAGCAATGCATGAAGCAGCTTTTAAAACCCTTTTCCCAGTATAAAACATGTAGGCACACGCAATCCATTGCTTAAGTCAGACTGTGGAATACTGCTGTCCTAAAATTTGCTCATCCCCTTCGTAAACGAAGACAGTTACAAAGTTCTGCGCAGCTACGCAGGCAACTATGGGACCTTGGATGCCGCCTGACTGCAAGGGCTTGCTTTGTCTGATGGATTGTTTTCAAGACAAGTTCTAACCTCGAATGCTCACAGATGGGTCTTGGCAAGAATATACACACATAGAGACAAAACATTCATTACCTAACATCACTTGCTCAGTCTATTATCACGTAATTCCTTTCAACACACCACTTGCTCAGTCTATCATCTTATAATTCCTTTCAACGCTGCAGTGAAGATGATGACTGTGCAGTTTGCTTGCTTCACACCTAATATACGATCAGGCTCTGCACCGGACTAGATTCCAGCTTTCCTTTTCCTATTTGGATTGAAGCCTGGCAAAGGCACTGGTTTCAGCAAGACAGAAAAGCCTGGCTCAATGTCATAGCTTCCAAACAGCCGTCAACACAGCCCCTGAGCTAACTAGGCTAGAGCTCAGGATCTCTGTGCTGCTGTCCTGGACACAGGGCAGTGGTAAGTCAACATGCCCCATCTTTAGGTGCAGCCAATCTTTAACAGAATGTTTTCCTCAACTGACCCTTTCTGCATGTACAGCCAGCGCACAGCAAGGGAAAAAACATTTGCAGTGCTCTGCAGATATGTAGCTGAGAACTCAAATTGCGACACTCTCAATACAGAGATGAACATGCTTCTAGCTTGGCTGATAGGCATGTTCTCCCTGTGTCTCGTGGCAGGAGACAATCACTGTAGATAAT
Organism: Larus michahellis; assembly: GCF_964199755.1. Taxonomy (NCBI): domain Eukaryota; kingdom Metazoa; phylum Chordata; class Aves; order Charadriiformes; family Laridae; genus Larus; species Larus michahellis. Next base: position 53,028,658 of record NC_133896.1, on the reverse strand, counting down.
CACTGTCATCACCCACAATTCTGAGCTCCCCTTGAGTCTAGCACCACTACAAAATACCTCAAAGGCAAGTTTTGCTCTGAAGTCCTCAGGCAAGGAACTTTAAATCCTCTCCTTCCCCTGCTCAAATGTTTTATCCTTGCAGACCAAAAACTACACCTTTAAGGCCAATTTCAACTTCCTGCCACAAGATCTTGTTACATCCTTTACCTTTCCCCCTCCTGCCTGTCTGTCCACAGGGCAGGCAGGCAGCAATGCACAGAGATCACTTCCAACTCTCTCTTCGGTAATTCAAGAAAAAATGCGGTCCAAAGCAGCTTTCTAAATATATTAACTCTGCCTCCACTGCCTGAGCCCTGTAGCACTTCCAGAAAAATATCACTGGCCTCTATTTTGACAGACATCTAATTGTTAAGCTTCACTCCATGCTGGCATTAAACTTATCTTTATCTGAACCAGTGAAGATGTACATGTGAAAGCTAAGGGGAGGAGGAGGGAAAGGAATTTAATTTACATGTTTGTATGCATATATCATACCTTCTCTCTTTGCTGGAGGATGCAGGCTACCACCGCCGTCATGCAGAGCAGAATCTGTAGAATTTCAGGCAGGTACTGATGGATCAAATGTCCTATGTTTTTCAACACAACTTCGAGAACAATGAAGAGACTATGCTGACGCCCAAGAGGCAGGACTTTAGCTAAATCCAGCTCTGACATACTTCGAAGCACTGCAGTCTGGCAAGACCCTGCAATAGGCAAAGGGACAGCAACTTATCTAGAGAAGCACCACAAAGATACCCACTATTGAAAATAATTTTCAATGAAAAATAGTATAATCTGGCCCTAAATTACAGTTCCTCACATTCAGCTTTTTAAGTAACCACAGCTCCAGGTCTCCATCTCTCTGTGACACTCAGATGTCTCCCACTGCTACAGTAATTAGAGCACTTTACAACCTCTGTTTATTGCCATCGTATGCAGGCTAGCCTACGACGCCAGCGATTGTTCATTCCTGGCCTGCTAGAGCTTACTTGCACAGCTGTAGCAAGACATTCAGTTTTTCTGACCCGTATAACAGAGCAATCGTGCTTTGCAAGGAGAAGCTCAGGGGAATCCCACTCCTTATCAAAACTTCACTTTCATCCTTCCAAGGCACTGTTAGAGACAAACTGAAGCACATAACAGTACTAAGCGTATTTATCCTCCCACATCTCTACAGGTCAGGAATTACCATCCACACCCCCAGGTTCTACTGCCTGTACCTACCATTACTGAATTGCTTCACAGCTTCAAAGAGCAGATCCAAGAACATCCGTATCTCTTCTGGCAGTGAGCCGGCAAGAAATCGAAGAACGATCGACATGCGAGTGCCCGCTGAAGACTTGCCCTGTGTTTTGTTCCCTGTTTTGTTTCTCATTCTGCCATAGAGAATTCTTCAAGAGCCAAAAAGAGGTTGCATTAGCTTTCAGCAAGCCATCTGTTTCCTAGTCTCTTATTCTGCAGGAGAATGTCTATTTCATTTAAAAACGTTCCCTAGTGAGAACAAACTGAGTGGAAGTCACCTCCCCCCAGCCTTCAGGGTCTCCACTGAATTACTACACAGTGCCCCAAAACATCCCAGTGAAAGTTCAGCCTCTGCTACTACAATAGGAGCTTTGCTGGAGACTTCAGGTATAAAACTAGAATACCTCCAGGCTTGCTTGAGGGCAGCAACTGCTGAAGAAGCAACCTGTATGATAACTTGCATCACTGTATCTTAATAAAATTAAGTGGTAATACTCAGTGAACTGAAATGATCTCACAGTTCTCTGTAAGCCTAAGAAGTAGTACTACTTACCAAAACGCTGTTCTTAAAGAAAACACTATTTGCAGAATACATTATATAAAGGTGTTAATAAGGAAACCATACAGAACATCGCAAACTAAGTCGTCAAACCATACAATTAACCATAGGTTTATCTCAACTGTTTAAAATGAGAAGCAGCAGCATTACTCTCTGCTTATGGTACTTTGACATTAAACTTTTAAACCTGCACTTCGTGACACACCTCATAAGAACAGGGATGAGATCTGGTCGATGCTCCATTTTTACTACTGCAGTCTCCTCAGAAATACTGAAATGCACTATTTCTTCTTTAAAGCTCTTGTCCTCCAGAAGCCTTTGCAAGTTCTCCCTGAAAGTAAGAAACACTATTTGAGGGCAGATAGGGGTTGTAAAAATAAACAGACACACACATCTATATACCTGCTTACCTACCGATCTAATCTGTGCTGTATATAAAATATTAAAGTACCATGTTCCCACCCTTTTATCAAAAAAAAATTAAAAAAATCCACCAAGATCAAGCTAATTACATAGGAAAATAGCTCCTGGACACATTCTGAAGAGATTATTCAAGCACGAACTACAGTTTTATGCTGTCACTTTCTCTGAGTGGTTATAAAGCATTAGTACAAAAGACCTCTTTGAAAAAGATACAACTACTAAGCACGCAATCTTCTGGGGCAGAACAAAAGCGTTGCCATTTTCCTATAAACAAAAAAAAGAGGCACCGATCAAGCTCAGGGCCTTATTTCCTGTTTTAGATAGGAAATATACAGCTGGCTAAAATTAAAATTTATACAGGTGTCTTCAACAAATACAGGCAGGGCTCTCTCTTGGAAGCAACTGACCCCAAGCAGGCTTCTGATACAACAGCAGGCTCATTCACTGATGATAACATAAAAGCTTTTACCTGTATGGCAGTAGATGAGGATGCTTGTATGTCATTATACAGTCAAGAGCTATTCTCTGTACATTCTGGTCTAGATGGGACAGTAACTGCAAGTGACAAAAGAAAGAACATGAGTCGTTATCTAGGAGACAGAAGCGCTTACTGCAAATAGCGGAACAACCCAAAAGCTCCAAGCTGAAGCAGGTTTTGGACTAGCTTATCAGAATGGAAACAGAATGCACGTGTTGCGATTATAAAGCCAAGATGTGATACACAACTGTCACTCATAAAAAGCAGACGTGGTTTCTGGTAGTTCTTATATACTTTTCCCTCCCATCTACATAGCATAGTTATAACATTTATTTTTTTTAATTGTCTTTTGGATCACTGTTAGCTTGCCTTTCCAACCGCCAAAAACAGTTCTCATTTGTGTATCTGGGCAGACTGGATTAAAAAGCAGACTACCCAAACCATCCCAAGATACCCGTCTTTCTTTCCTGTGACAAACACAAAATACAGACACGCCAGACAGACACGCCAGCCATGACAATACATATGCCAAGACACAGAAATGGCAAACAATAAGTGATGAAGTAAACTCTCTATAAGAGTTTTGAGGTTGTTCTTCGCACACTGTTTTGACCTGTACACATCTGTTCAATATTTTCCTAAGAACACAGGCAAGGAAACACATGGACCAGCTCTTTTCCTAAGCCAAACTCTGAGGTTGACTGAAACAGAGTGGACTGTTCATTAGAGAGTCTCAAATTTGGGGAGTAATGAATGGACCTCCCAACTCCCACATCAGGTGCCAGGTGAAACCCAGGGAACTAAGTGGTTCTTACCATTTAATATAGTTCTACAGCCCACTGACCACAACCTTAGAGAACACAGATTGGGAACAACTAGAGCAATTGCCAATGATCTGAACAAATCCACTAATTGGGAACCAACAAAACACAGTAAAATGAAAAAAATACCCTTTAAAAGAGCATAGGACAAGGACTCAGAATCTGTCTTCAGAGTCCTATTTTTGACAATTTCTTCAGGGAAATCCCTCAAAAAGGAATCTTATCAAAAGGGATATTCTTCAAGAAGAAATTCTGGGGTTTTTTTATGCCATTCTTATAAACTGTTACCCCTCCCATCCCATTTCTTCTTAGATTTGTTTTCCTGCCTCCCTTACTTAAAATCGGAAGAGACTTTTGGCTAGACAGGCATTATCTAGGCTCTGCTCTTTAATCCGTGTTCCCTGCTTATTTGTTTAATCTCTGTTTATCTTCAGGTTTTATTTTGTTGATACTGACAGTGACTTAAACACTATGCACTGACAGTGCATATGCCTATGATAGGCAAAGGAATAGTACCATCAGTCACTAAAACCAAACTAACAAAAGAAAAAGAGAGACTCAGACACACACAAAAAATATTTGTTTTTTGTATTTCCTCTCTTTCTGCAGAAGTATGCTTTTTCATAATGATGGCCGTGACCATCTAGCACAGGGATCTAGCATGTCCCCTCCGCCAGTGCTAGACAGGATGAGTGTCCTGGTTCCGGTGGGGATAGGGTTAACTTTTCCTGGTATTCCATGCCATGTGAGCCACGCCCACCCTGAGCTGCCGGGGGAGGGGGCAGGAACTTGCTGCTTAAAAGCGGGCTGGGGCGTCCCGGGTCCGGCCGGTCGGCGAGCGGCGGGGAGCGGCGGTCCCGTAATCGCGTTTGTATATTCCCCTGTCCGTGTTGTTGTTGTTTGCCTGTTCCCTTTGCTGTTCTGTTAAACTGCTTTTGTCCCAACCCAAGAGTCTTGCCTTTTCTTACGATCCTTCCTGTGTTAGGAAGGCACGTGCGAGCGGCACGTGGTTCTTTGTTGCCATCTGAGGCTAAACCACGACAATGAGGATCACAAGTTTCCCACATTTTGTACCTCAAGTCACGAGGAGAAATGCTGAAACATGGAAAACTGTAATAATTTTGAAAGAACAGTTGATGCAAAATGATCTGTTGTTCACACTGAAAATACTCTTTGTAGGCACAACACTGTAGGACAAGGACAAATCTCCTTGGGTCTTACCCAAGCTTTGGATTCAAAATCCTCTTCCAGATCCTGCTGTGCAAGTGGAACAGACTCCCTCTACAGCCACCTCTCCACGTTGCCACAGACTACTACTTGTCTGCTACCAGATCTGTCTGCCTGAGCCACTCCTGGCAAACTAAGCCAGGTATCTCAAGCAGGTCTTTGCTAAAGGGGCTCATTTCAAGTGAAGCCTGCTAGGAAGCCCTCTCGAGGGCAAATCCTTTTTCAGCTATCATGGCTGGGTTCAGAGAACGACCGGCTTCTGCAGTCTCGGACACTGCATTCAAATAAGAACAAGTTCATTTATTAGCAGTAATTCTAAAAGCCAGCAAATAGCATCACCTGGGTATATAATGCGTTCAACTTGTGCTCCAGATATAATGCACGAGGATTCGAGAATTTAGAGAAAACTTGTAAGTGGGCTATTAGTTGCCTGTAAAACAAAACAAAACAAATATTTTTAAAGTGACTAGAAGAGACAATCCTGCATTATCATAAACAAATGGGGAACTTTCTTTAAAAGTGATTAACAATAAAGAAGAAAAAACCAACACAAGAGGATCCCAAGTCTGTAAGTCTCCATTTCAGAGACACAGCAAGAGGTATCCTGCTCCCCCTAAGCAGCTCCTTCCAGATGTCACTTCACTGCACAGAGAAGGCTCTTTTCTCAGTAGCACTAGATGGGTTCAGCTTTTGGCGAGAAAGGAATACAAACAGTCAGGATGCAGCTTACTTCTTTCTGCCAGCCCAGCCTGGAACACCAAATGGGTGAAATGGGTGAATTTCTTTATCTACTTTTCCTTAACTGGTGCCCATTTCACTCCCATCAACATTTAAGAGCTGCATTTAGCCACGGACTGTGCTGGACTTATGCCGGGCTGCAAGCACAGATGGGAGTCAGTGCCTGTAGAAGTGTCTGTGTCACCCCACATCTGCCCCACCTCCACTTTGTGGGAGGGGAGAGAGAAGACCAGGATAAGGAAGGCGAGAGATCTCCACTACCATATGTGCTGTGGGGCTGGCAGAAGCTGCCCTCATCCAGCTGCTCCCCACAGAACTTTACACTAAACTCTTCAGACACTCGACTGGGCTGCTCTCCTCCATGGCTGGGCTCAGCCAAAGGATAAGCACAATGCCTTCTGGCAACCCCACGCCGAGCTTGGGGCAGGTGTGGGTCCTCCCATGGCACAGCCCCATAAGAGCTCTGCCCCACTGCGGCACAGACCTGACTGCGTGAATTGTCCAGGGGAAAGACGAAGGGAGGTCACTCCAGAACTCATTAACATCCCTCTGGTAAATTTTTTATGCCTTTGTTATTGCTGCCAGGAGCTACTGTTTCCACTTAAGTACATGGACATTTTGAGATGGAAGTTCAGAAAAAAAAATAAAAAAAATCTGGGACTGACATTGTATTGTAATTGCTGCTTATTTACAGATACAAGCCAGAATCTGTGAACAGAATGAAACACCTATAAGACACCTGGGATTAAATGACAACTCAGGTTACACATCAAATACTCATCATGTTCCAACATGTAAGGTGACATTTTGAAGTCCTCTGTCACTACAAGGGCCATACTTTGCAAAAAAAAAAAAGTGGCAAACCGCAAATCTTTGTGATGTATTTGTAATGGACATTTGATACGGGTCATCAGGGTTAAGAGACTCTGATCAGAGAAATCGTAGAGAATTCACGCAAAGTGTCACTTTCTCCATGTATTCAGCACTGCAAATAATGACAGCACAACAGCATGTTGCTTCAGTCTAAAACACCACTGAATAAAAATCTTTGCTCCTATGAAGAAGACCAGGACCAAGATTTATAACAGGGAGGCAATAGCAGAATCCCAATATTAAAATACATACATGAATAGTCTCATTTTTCAAAGTGTCTGGCAATGCCCATCGCTTTAAAAGACTAACAGATACACACAGAGAAGCCAGGGGTATGCAGGTACAACAGCCTTCAAAAATTTCATAATGGCTTCAGAATACCACATAATTTTTGCTTAAAGTAACACAAATCACAGACTGCCAGCAAGTAGCGAGATAATGATAAAACCTGGGCAGGGTCTTTGGATGTTTAATACTGTGCAGGCAGAGTTTCTGACTCTAAAGTGCTTATAATCCACTGAAAAATTAGGAAGTGCAAGCAAAAGAAGAGAAAGGAATATATATATACAAGCATAACTTTTATCTCAACATGAGCTGCTGAACCTGCCTGTCCATGAAAGCACTAGCAAGGGAAAACTAAAAATACTTACTTAGCAGCAGCTCTTCTTGTTTTCCTTTTTGGTAGGCCTACAGTAATTGGTTCCCCTTCTTCCTTTTCTTCTTCCTCCTCCTCCTCCATAGCAACATCATTCACATCTTCGCTAGGTATTTCTTTTGTTGCTACTGTACCACTATTTTTCTTTCTAAGATCCTGAGATGGAGCCACTAGTGAATCTGCTGGGTAGTACTCATTTCTATGTTTAAAAAAAAAAAAAAAAAAGAAGGGAAAAAAAAGGAAAGAATTAAAAAGCATAAGAAGTGTACCATTTTTCAGGGCAAGAACAACTGGAAACACCACAATCCACCATTCTCATTATTAGTGGCACTATATGGCACTAGGGGACCCTATACGGCTAAAAATTCCTAAAGAAGCATATTTTAGCAAGTAATATGCTTCTTTGCCTACAAGTTGCAGAGATATAAGGCAGTGACAAAATACACTAAAGGAAACTGGTGGTACCTGGTGGAGAGGAGAAGAGATGTGGATCACTAAATTACTAGAGGTCTGTAAAGAGGCTATGTGGAAGGCATGGTTGTGATTGCTCAATTGGGCAGGTGAACAGTGAGTATGGAAGTGTCAGAGTGAGGAAACTAACCTACTACAGTACGGATCAATTTTTCCAGGAAGGCAAGGAAAACATAGGTTTTCTCATCATAGAAAAGGAATATCGGAAACCTTGCCCTGCCATGACATCACACCTACCCCCATATGCGTCATGCTATCTGTTAAGTGCACATATGCAAGGACACTATTGCTGTCCCTCCAGGGGCAGGATATTAAATCAGCCTCTAAAAAACACAGTATTTTCCCCATCTTTATATTCTGTGATTCCAAATTAAAATATATTTTCATTTTTTAAAAAAGGAACTTTATTTCCACTGAAATCACTCCCTAATGGGAGTAATGAGGCTGCGACAGTGGCAAGTCAATAAATGAGTAACTGAGCAGCAGAAACGTACTGCCAGTTTCATTTCAGCCTGCTTCTTGCATGATGTTTCTTCTAACAGAATCCACATTTCAATCAAAAGGTTATCTAAACTAGAAAGATCTCACCAGCCACGCATTCAGGAAATTACATCTATAATGGGATAGCCATAATCTTAAAGCTCAGCAACAAGCTGAAAGGAATGTGTCCTCTCAACTGAAAAATAAATCTTACTTACCTAATAAACCTCAAAAGAAGTGGAGAAAGTTCCCTTGACCTAGGCTCAACTCTGTCAGGAAACTTATCCAGCGCTTTCCACAGTAGAAAACGGAAGTTTGTGTGGTCCAGCCGCTCACTACAATCTGTTCTAGTCCTCAGCTGCTCCAGGAAGACAGTCCCCACCCCTCCTTCTGGCATCTTCTCGCTTTCTGTTTCAGCAATGCTTTCCTCCTGTTCATCTAGTTCATTTTGCAGCTCCATTTCTGCAGAACAGATGAAGAAAATCTCTTCAGGTTACTCCATAATTGCCAGTGGCAAGGTATCAGTCCTCCATTATAAAAGTAATACTTTTGGTGACTGTAACTGTTTAGACAGTATTTAACACTGACCTGAAAGACCCACATTGCTTAGAAAGTATTCTGGGATGCCTTATAGTCCTGATGCATCTCAGTTAAGCTCAGCTCTCTTGAACAACAGAGAATTCCACAAGTGCTCATGGCTCTGTGGTGAAATCACAGATTCCATACACCCATAGGTAAACCTCAAGAGCACACCCAAGACAGACACTGTTTGCAGGAATTCCACTGAATCTATGGAGCGGAAAGATGGTCAGTCTCATTATAAAGGTTTTGTCCTTGATCCTGATCAGTCTGGGCAGAGCCAGCCTTAAGCAGGGAAAAAACTGCTGTATGGATTCCCACAACCTGCAACTCCCTCCTGCAATGCAGGTGCCTTTTCTACCCACTTCTTGGTGTTTAGGATGGGAGGAGACAGTTTTCTGCCAGGTCTCTCCATTCCTGCCCTGGGCATGACGCTGGAAGTCAAGAGCCCTGGTTCTGAATTCCCCCATCACACATAAACTTGTGGCACACAAAGATCCAGTCATGTCATTCACAATTAGCTTGGTTACTGTCATAACAATGTGACTTACCTGCATAGGTAGCAGCTCTCTCCAAATGTTCATATAAGACCTTCCAGAACTGTTTATTCTCCATTTCCTTTGCATGAGAACTAACAAAGCATAAGACAGCATGAAATTAAAAGGAAAAAAAAAAAAAAAAGAAAAAAAGGAAAGCCATGCGTCAGTAGGCAAGTTAACAACTAACACAATCAGGCTTTGATTACTGCTTTGATGTGGATGTCCGAAGACAGGACATCTGCACAATACAGCTGTAGCACTTCCCTTGCCTTTACTCATGGATCCCAAATGTCAATTCTTATTAAAATAATCTGGTTGTATCTCACGACTTCAAATGAACTCAAATTAAGTCAAAATCTTCTCAAGCTTTCTACTGACTTCTGTACATATATCCATCTATCATATATAGAACCAAAGGAAGAATTAGCACGGACATATCTTTTGGAGAGCTGGTTTAATATTTTTTTATTAATTCACTAGCTTGAAGGGGAAATCTCATCCCTTTTAATCATACAACAGAGGGGAAAAAACAAGAAGATAAAGTCATACTGAAAGCAGACACTGATTTCAGTATTTAGCTCAGCTGTCACCATGGTAAGTCTTCCTTACTCTTTAGTACGATTTAGATGTTTTCCAGTAAGGACAGAAAAGTCAGAGATGGGGAAACTGAGAGGGACTTCTTGGTCCTTTATGCATTTGTGAAACACTAATCAAGTCCTGCTACCTTTGACTCAAAACTCTGATGCTATTTGACTATATTTGTTGCTAGCTCCCTTTAATAGTAAGAAAAAACAGAAACTAAGTTAAAAAGTAAGAGTCTACACAGGTTGCAATTTGAGAGATCAAATTCATTTCAGACGATTTCACATGAAGGTTCTCATGCACAGATTGCTCTGAATCGAACATTTTTATCTCAGCTTTTGTTCACAGAACAATGGAAGGAATGTTCTGTAACATAACCACAGATTGCAGCATCCAACCGCACATACTCACGTTATGAGTTCAATTACAGGATCCCAGAGAGGGTTGAAGTTAATATACAGCATTCCCAATAAATACCGAAGAGGCACCTAGAATGACATACAATACCATCTTGTTGAGATGTAAAAAGCAATAGTTAAAGACCAAACAACCTCTTCTAACCTTTTTCCTCTCAAAGAGGAAACTTTGATCAAAGAAGTTCTCAGAAGCACTACAAGTAACGAAGCAAGTCACGCACATCACCATTCTTTGTTTCATAGCTGCACGAGGAAATCTAGAGACTATTTACTGTAAAAGCCGCACTGAGATCTAGTCCACATACCTACATACCACAAATGGGCAAAAAAACAGTTCAGCACAGCAGATCTGGATTGCCTGCCTCCCTCTCGAACTTCAGGGGTGCCACAGGAGCATTAGGGACCTCAGAAAGAGGAAAGTTTGCCTTGAGGAGTCTTTATTGCACTAGGTGTAGAAGTATGTCCTCTAGACTGGTTCCTTGCTGACCCACATGCAGTAAGACTGACCTACAACCCTCACAAGGAGCTTCCAATTCAAGGTAAAAAAGTTATATAGGTACAGTAACAGCCACAAAATAATTTAAAAAAACCAAACAAACTTCCCACCAAATCCATGATAATTTAACTAGTAAAACCGTGACCCTTCCAACATCTAGAAAGTGAGGTCCCCTTTAACCCAGCAGCAGAGGAGATTCAACAGTCACAAGCATACTAGATTTTCACCCTGCAGCAAGATCCAGAGGCTAGGCTCTCCAGTGGCCAACAGGAGACCTACCAACGTTCAACCATGCTGAGAGTACGGCAAGGTCATGATTTTAAATTTGCTCATGACTCACTCCTCCCTGGAATGGTTTGTCTTCCTTTCCGTAACATCAAAACCTGATGAATCTGGTTGTGGGTCATTTATCTAGATACTGCTGTTCTACTAAATATTCAAGAGAACACAATAGTTCCAAGGACAACTGGAATAAGGAACGCAACAATTGCTTTTTGACAATAACTACTTACCTCCTGCAAAGATGCACTTGGTATTGCAGACTGCACTATATCATATCTTAATTTCCTCAAATGAAGAAGTTTCTCTCTGTAATCATTCACTGTTGCTGGCACAAGTTCTGCTTGGAGCAATGTGGCAAACACTGGCTGGAGTTCCCCTGTGCCATCACCCTGAACAAACAAGTGACATGCATTTTGTTAGAGTATCCTTTTCTCATTGAAAGGAATTTCAACAAAACTAAACAGAGTCCCAGCCATTTTGGACCAAAGAACAAAGTTGAGGGACTTGCTCTGTTTTCCACCACTTAGGCATCAAAACTAAAACATCTGAAAACAGCAGGAGGCAGAGGGACAAAGAGATAGAACTGGAATGTGAAAGCACAAATGCAGACAACCACCTCTAGTAGACACATGCTTTGTTTCTGCAAAGTGGAAAACAGTTCACACACAACATCAAGCAAAGATGGCTTCGAAATGTTAAGTGAAATGTTTTAGCCCTACCTCAGTCTGTGTAGAAGGTGGAATCTCAAAATGGTTTAGAATTCGGACAGTCAACAGTCGGACCTATCCAAAGTGGAAACGCATATCAGAAGCATGCCAGAGAACACAGGCCACACATGCAGAAACATACACACATACACAGAAGTTAATGTTTTGCACAGGAGGCCGATTTCACTAGGTTCCTCCCAGAGCTGAGAAACAGATGAGTTCCTGTAGTCTAGCAGGCAATTCAAAATGAATACATTAGGCTCCTGATCTGATTCACCTCTAGGAAAAAGGCAGGCCTCCTAGTGCTAAAAGTTAACCCCTGTTAACTAATGCCCCACAACAGCCTCTTAGAAATGGACACAGTCCTAAACAGATACTACAGAAGTAATTGCTTTACTTAGTCTCCTGTTTCTCCTTTAGCCTTTGTCATTTAACTCAGTTTACTTAAATTGCATTGCTAAAATACAAATCATCTTGCACATGCTCAAGAAAGTAGATCACCTTGGAAACACCAGTGGAAATATTAGGTTGCAACTTCTCAAACAAGTCCATCAGGTTCCCTTGGGAAAGGGGGTCCTGGCATCCACACAATGCCAACCTCGTGTAATAGAGATCAGCTAGCAGCAATGCAGAGGGGTCCGAAGGGAAAGTGCTAGAACAAGAGAGTGTTTCATTAGCATATAGAAAGCACTACAATAATACAGATATTTGAAAATAAGGCAGTAGTGATGATAACAATATCAAGGGAAAATTCCACATGACTTCAGACTCTGCTGGCACCAGCAGGCCAATGAAGACAGGCTTCACCAGCATGCTGGCTTGCAGCCTCAAAGCCCAATCACCTATGCCAGCCCAAGAGGCATGAGACTCCTCCTTTGTATTAATCAGACTTGTCAAGCTGGGGATAGCAGGCTGGGCCCCCCCCACAGCTGCAGAAAACAAATATGCAGAGATCAGACAAGGGCTGCTACTACTGCCCAGGTGCCCAGTCAGTGATCAGCTTCAACAAAAAAGAAATAATCTAGACTTAGGCGAGACACCAGGAGTGCTGCCTGCCCACAGGGAAGCCCCCTTCTGCTATCTTACATCCCTTGCTCCAAGTGGGTTTCTCACCCCCAGCCCAAAGCTGGCAGAAGCACAGTAGACTGAAGCACTCTGCCAACACTTCCTGCCTGATCTGGGCAAGCTGTTTCATCTCCATCATGCCTCAGACATGGACACCACAATTTCCTAACTGAGCAGGATGTTTTGAAGTTCAAGCCACCAAAGACTTGGAGATGGTCCAGCCCAACAGTGATGGGAGATGGCAAGTTCCGCAGAATTTGCTGGAGACAGATCAACGGTCTCCCTCGATCCCTCCAGCCACTCAGTTATGTGTGCTAATTGTAAGCGGAACAGAGTTACAATAAATAAAACAGAGCATACCACTGTGGAGCAAGCACACACATGGTATGTAAGGACACGGTGGAATCCCAACACCACTAGCAGACTGCCGAAGTTCAGGCTTTTGAAACAACTCAGAAAGAGCTGCTGCTGTCTCTTTTATCATTATTATGTAAGACAGTTACTAAGCGTAGCACTCCAAGGTAAAACCAGAACCAACTTATCTGACACACTACCCTGCAGCTAAGAAAGCTTCAGTTTGCACTGAAAACGTCACTGAACAGGCACTACATCTACCTGGTTCTCCAAACAAAGAGAGCCTACAACACCGCTACCTTACACAACCACAGTACTGAAGCAACGCGCCGGCCTAATAGAACAAGCAACACACAAAGAGGCATTTAACAAGCCCTTACACAAAGGTAAAGCCAACTCTTTGCTTTACCAAGGACAATCACAAAGGATCACATAACAGGCAGAGTTTACTTACGCCAGTAAGCTCTTGACACGCTCCACAGGTAACAAATGGAGTATTTCAGAAGACTCCGCCAAACTAAGAAGAGTACTTACAGCTTGGCAGGCCACAAACAGGCTTCCTGGAGCAGAGAGAGAACAAGAACAGCCTGTGTATTTACTCAGCTCTCAATGACTTGTGTTTTGTATGGTGCATGCCCATCCTGAAATGGCTGAAGTCAGAGAAATAGGGTAACATATGGGTCCAAGAACTGGCACATTTATTTTCTAATTATCATCATCATAACCCATAAAGGAAATGCTCCTCTGGCTATCAAAGTAAATGCCTACTCCAGGGAGCCAGCATTGAAAGCTCGAGCAGCTCCCAGTTTGCATCTGTTTCCATCACACCCACGTACAGAGGGAGCAGAGATCTGGAGCTAAGCACTGCTGCAGGAGTCTCAGACAGCTCTATGCTACAAACAGCACTTAGAAATGAAGAAATGTTACCCAAATTGATACGAATGCAGGAAAATAGCAGCAAACCTATATACTGATGCTACCACACAGGTGCCTATAAACTTTGGCGCTTCGGCAACACGCTAGTGTATGAGATCTTCAAAGCTGTCCCACGTACTTAAATACTGAATATTTATTAGCGAATGGAAGGTTTTTGCTGAATTTTGTTGCAGCAATCACGTCTCCTTCCTGAACCTCTCAGCCTCCTTTAGAGATGGAGGGTTTCCCAGAAGCACAGGAGAGCCAAAGCCCGTCCAGGCAAGAAAGGTGAAGGGCAATTGCTTTCCCCTGCCACTCCCAAGTTAGGAAGTAGGTTGTTTAAAAAAAATATATAAAAATTCTTCTCTCCTTCATCTCTCTCCAAGCAGAAGAAACACTGTTCCTAAACCAGGCAAACCGAAGAAAGTTTTTAAAGGATATAATTTTCTTACATACTGCCAGCTGCCATGGAAAAGAAGGGGAAGTGAGCATTCATTTCCCACTTATTCCTTTGAAAACACCCCTCTATTCCAAGTTGCTTCACACCCCAGGTGTGTGTCGAACCTGCTGACCATTAACCTCCATAAGGAGCTCCTCAGAGAGGAGAAGAAACAGCAAGTAATGGCAGGATGAAGCTTTCTGCATCTATAATGTAAGGGTACAGGTTCCCAAACTGTAATCTGCATACATTTAGTAGTACATCTGTGATGGACAAAGATAGCAGCTCCCACCTCACTGTGGACACAACTACATGATCACTAGGGTAAGCACCTCTACACAGGCAGTTACCCCTAAGCAGCTGCCAGGGGTAACTTGCCGTTGCTCTGTCCCAGTTCACAAGCCAGCCTCCCTGCACTCCACAGCAACTGCAGAAAACCACCCAGTTCTGGGACTCGTACTTTGCCTCAGGCTACAGAGGCCATGCAGGTCAAATAGGGAGCACAGGGCTGGGGCCTGCCTTGCACAGGCAGAAAGAAGAGACTGGAGTCCTAGTAGAAGGTGAAGAAATTGTAGAGATTGTGGATCTGGAAAGAAGGGCAGAGAATGAAGAAAGTGTCCAGAAACACTAGTATGGGAGGAGGGTGAGGAAAAATCAAGCAAAGATGGGGCAATAGGAGGCAGGAGCGTAGGACTGAGACTGCATTTGTTTTCTTTTCTCTTATGGGTAAATGGAGAAGTAACAACGTGCCTCTTGCATACGCGCAGAGCTGGTGCAGAGCGGCAACTACTGCCACCAAAGATGAGACCCAAGAAAAGAAGGTTTGCGTACTCCTTTTTTAGAATAAGTACATTGACACTAAAATAATCACATACTTCAAACAGTATAGAAGAAAGGGCCAAGTCCAAAAAGACCATGCTTGACAAGTATGTAGAGAAGAATAGAGTAGAGAAGAAAAAGCAACAGAGCCAACTGGTGGAGACATTTAGGAATGTTAATAAAGGGATTATAAAGGGAAAAGGCCAGACTCCAGACAAGCCCTTTCAAACCAAGGAACAATGAACACTGAACCCGGGGCATTCCAGTACTTGCTTAGATTTGGCACAAGGCTGAATACTTGCAATCTGTCTGAGTAACAACTGCCCTGCCCAATGAAAACTAAGTTAAAACGTTTTTTTTGTTGTTGTTGTTTTATTTTTTTTTTGGCCAGATGGA